>NC_089254.1:12997568-13309020 GCF_963930625.1 Muntiacus reevesi
ACAGCCCCAATTTAGCCACATCTGCAAAGACACATTTTCCCAAAAGGTCACACTTCCAAACTCAGGGATTGTTATCTTGATATCTTCAGGGGGCCGTATGTCAGCTTCCAACAATGAGTAACCTAGGATTTGAACTAGATCTTCCATTTCCCAACACTCCTGGTCTTTTGTAACAAGAGGGGGCAAAAATCTTAGTAGATTTACCTAAGTCGAGTCAACAAATCAATGTGAAATGGAGGCCAGATATTGGACTAGACACTGGAGGTGGTAAAATATGCAGGGCCTGGTGCTTGGACTTAAAAAACCACAGCTAGAGGACCAATAATTAACTGAAATGGAGTATTTTATGTTATCATGACATCTGGACCACTACAGCTGCCATTATTTTTAAATTCTAAAGTTGTCCATCTATAAGTAGCTTTTTAAATGTTAATAAAGTTATGCACTAAAAATCCCTCAGGTCAGCCAAGCTAGGTGATTAGACCCCAGAAGCGTCTGGCTAGATGAATGGCACCTTCAGCACTTCCTTGCTGTTCGGGGTGTGCGCTTTGCTTTTGTGGGCCACCTCGCAGCTTCTGTCATGTAAGGTTTTCAGGGAATAGTACTTGATTGACGAGGATGACGTGTGACTTGTGAACCTGACAAATGCTATTCTTCTAAAGAAAGGGAAGGGAAGGGGATTGCAGGCATTCACCACTTTACACTGAGAAGAGATCTATGATTAGACCTGTTGGTGAAGTAACTACTGTGGCGCGAGCTGTGTGCTGGGGCTGGGGTTAGGGAAGATGGTACCGGCACATGCGAATGGGTCTTGAACACTGGTCCTACGCCAAGAGCTCAATCAGCTTAAACACCACACAAGGGCTTGCTCAGCTCAGTCCTTTTGGAAAGAACTGTAACAACACATATCACAGTGAGCTACAAAATATTCCTACCCTTAGACCCAGGAATCCCTATATTAGATCTAAGGAAGTAATTAAACAGATACCACATTAATGGCAGAAAGCAAAGAGGAACTAAAAGAGCTTCTTGATGAAGGTGAAAGAGGAGAGTGAAAAAGCTGGTTTAAAATTCAACATTCAACAAACGAAGATCACGGCATCTGGTACCATTACTTCATGGCAAATAGATGGGGAAACAGTGGAAACAGTGTCAGATTCCATTTTCTTGGACTTTATAATCAACGCAGATGGTGACTGCAGCCAGGAAATTAAAAGACACCTGCCCCTTGGAAGAAAAGCTATGACAAACCTAGATGGTGTATTAAAAAGCAGAGATATCACTTTGCCCACAAAGGTCTGTATAGTCAAAGCTATGATTTTTCCAGTAGTCATGTATGGATGTGAGAGTTGGACTATAAAGAAAGCTGAGCACCGAAGAATTGACACTTCTGAACTATGGTGTTGGAGAGTGCCTTGGATAGCAAGATCACCAGTTAATCCTAAAGGACATCAACCACGAATAGTCATTGGAAGGACTGGTGCTGAAGCTGAAGCTCCAATACTTTGGCCACCTAATCTGAAGAGACCGCTCACTGGAAAAGACCCTGATGCTGTGAAAGATCAGGGGCAAGAGGAAAAGGGGTCGACGGAGGATGAGATGGTAGGATGGCATCACTGACTCAATGGACAAGAGTTTGAGCAAACTCCAGGAGACAATGAAGGACAGGGAAGCCTGGGATGCTGTAGTTCATGAAGCAGCAAAGGGTCCAACATGACTTGGTGACTGAACAGCAACAAATTAAACAGAGGGGGGAAATGCCACACACATGAATATATTCACTCCAGTAGTATCTATTATAGAAAAGTAGAAACTGAAATAACTCTGTAAGGGCATGATTTCATAAAGTATGGTCTATTCATCTAATAAAAAATGATGAGCTATCTAACACTGTTCATATGAACAGCATATCGAAATATGAACACTGATACAGGCAAAAAGATTATAAAAGAATTAAAACAAAAATGAATTCAAATTTTGAAAAATATTGATGCAGTATAAGTCATAGAATATACTGAAAAATTCAAAATACCATGGCAAGCTGAGATGGTTATGGGTGGTTGTTTTCCCTATTGAAACTGAACTATTCACTATTAACACTGAAAAGAAAGAAAGGAGAAGAAAAGAAAAAATTAGTCATAGGGTAAAGGATTGAGACTATTGAAGATTTTCCTTGTCACAGTAAAATGCTAACATTTAAGATAAAACAAAATCAGAAAGAAAATGTCAAGTTAAAGAGAATTGTGAGATGATGAGAGGAGGCAGCTCTGAACAGTGGAAAGGCCCAGGACTAGAGCCTGACAGGCCTGGGTACCTTTACACAGCAAATTACTTGATCCCTTAGTTCTCATCTGGGAAACCAGGAAGGAAAACCAAGAATCTGCTATAAGCGCATGAGAAAATATACATGTTATGTTACATTATATACATAAAATGCATGTTACACTGTTGGCGTCTAATGAATTCGAGGTTATATTTTTTGAAGAGTATATGTAAAAAGGAATAGGAAAAGCCAGTGTGTTAATAGAGGTGGGATGAAAAGAAGTCAAGTACATTAGATGATACTACAATCACATAAAAGTAATGACTGTAAACATATTCGTGTAACTAGGAATCAAAATCTTCACTTAAAAAGATACAAACAGAAAAGAAAGGAAATTCCTGTAAGGTTAAATTTAAATAGGAAGTATCATTATGAACTTTTGATTTTTTTTGTTTTTTAAGTATATCTCCCAGCTCTTTCCACTGAAACGTCAGAGAGGCAGGAACAATCCAGTAGCAATGAGTTACTGCCCAGCTTCATGTTCCCAAGCACCAGTCCCAACCAAGAGGACCTGGGCCTTTGAGAAAAGATCTCCTGGACAAGGGCAGGACAAATCCAAAGCCAGCCGGGTACACCTTATTTACCAAAAGCAAGAACACTCACAGGCTGAGGGTACAAGAGTCAGCTTGAAGGGACTCCCACTGACCACCCTGGGACAATCTGAACAATTCAGAGAATTTAGTAATAGATTCTAACACACTGAGTTCAATGTAAATAAATCCATGAGTTTACACTGATACAAAAATTAACAGAGAAAGAAAAGGGAGTGGAGGGAAGAAAGCTTTTCTTTACCAAAGAATTCTAGATAATAAATGAGAAAGAGTCAGAAAAAATCACTGTTTTTTCAAACACCAATGTAATACCTCATCCAGAAAAGGGTCACCATGGATGTAATGTCTGGTCCACAAGAGGGTTGCCATGGATGTAATACCTGATCCAGAAAAGCGTCACTACGGATATAATGCCTAAACCAGAAAAGGATCACTATGGATGTAACAACTGACCCAGAAAAGGATCACCACGGATGCCGAAACTACTGGCTGAAAGGTTGCTGTGAAACAGGATATCCCCATGTTCTGAAAGTGCCTATTTCCTAATTACAAAACCAAAGCGGTTCTGTAGAATAGAAATACCTGGCGGACACCATCTGAACCAAGTGATCAAACTGAGTATCATCAATGCTGGGACAGGAGAGTAGGATCTCTCCTAACCTGCACCCCAAAACTGATCTTGAATCCAAGTCATGAGGAAACAACTAGACAAGTCCAGAATGAGGAGCTTTCAACAAGATAACTGGGCCTGGGTTCGAAGTCAATGTCATGACAGAATAATAAAACAAGGATGTGTTCTTTCTCCTGTTGACTGCAAGATACTTCTATAAACAAAGCCCATATATATATGTATGTATAAATGCTAATTTTATTGCAGAAGTTTAGAGATGATAATGGTAGCATTTAAGTTTGAGTCTGTTTTGGACAAATAAGCACTATGCTTTTCAAATAATTGGAAAATCAGTTTTATTTGCCTCTTTTTTTTTTTACGGTGGTTTGATTTTTTTGAAGTAAAAAATCACTAAACTTGATCAGTGGTTAAAAAAAAAAAAGGCAAGGGTCTGTTCTAGATTAGAAGATACATAGCAACTAAATGTAATACAGGAAACCTGATTAGATGGTGGATTTGAAAAACAAAAGGCAATAAAGCATTTGAGGTGGGGGAGAGGTGAGTGGAGAGATCTGGCATATCTGAAATAGATTGGACATTAGATATTTCACATGATTGCTAATCTGCTGGATATTAGATATGTCACATGATTGTTAATCTTCCTTAGTATGATAATGGTTAAGAAGAATGCTCTTATTCAAAGATAAATATTGAAGTATCTTGATGTCTGCAATTTATAGTTAACTGGTCTAGCCAAAAGAGGAAATTATGTGTGTGATGTGTAAAAAGTATATGTGTGTTAAAACAAATTTTAAAAAGGCACACAGGTTTTAAAAATGTTAACAATCAACTCAGATGAAGGGTATCTATTAGACATTCACTGAACTCTTTACATTTTCTATAGCTTAAAAAAAAATTTTAACTATCAAGTAAGAAAAAAAAAATTGGTCTTAAACATTGAGTTAGCTAATTCATACTGCATGTGAGCTTGGTCACACTTCTTCTGCACCTTATAAGCACAGAGGATGTGGAAGCAATCCAATCTGCACCGCCCCCCCAAAGTGTTTGCTAGAATAAAGCGATGTTCTGTGCAGCTGTTTAGCCTGAGTGGACTAGTGTGAAATATACCTCCACCTCTCCCCCTGCACCTCCACAGACAGGCCCTATGAGAGAAGAAATGCCTGCTCCTAAAGGATATTTTCCTCCAAAGCAAAGAATCCCACCTTGGGAGGGATTACACCAGTTGTAGAAAACACAAATAGCCACCCCTGAACCAGAGAAGGTATAACCTAGCAATCTGCCAGCATGTGACAGGAAGTTTAATTGCCAATTTCCTCCCCACTTGCTTCCCATCTGCAGCACTTTCACTTTAGAGGGAGTTACCTTCATGCAGGATGGAACAACAGATAGGGCAGACAGCTGGGTTTACTACAGTTTACACAGAAAAGGCTAGTTCTGACAGATTCTATTTATTAGGGAATACTGGGGCTCATATTACCAAGATTTTGGAGCTCCAAATTCTTCACTTACGGTAAAAATCAACTGCATTCTTACACAACTTATGAATAACTCACTTTCCAAAATGTAAACAGAAAATATTGGTAAAAGAAAAAAAAACACCAAAGGCATTTTGCAAAGTGTCCTATTTAGTTTTAGGTGGTCCCATGTTTCTCTTCCCACTTGGGCAGAATGCCTTTCTTGGGGATTTCGAATCATTCTTCTGTCTATCAGATTTATAGCATTTAATCATATGGGACATTTAAAAGTTCCTTGAGCAGAAAGATTATAGAAAAGTTATGTCCACAGACCTACGTTTTACATTTATAATTTTTACAGTTGCCTTAAAACTTAAAATATACTACACACACTCAAGCACATCTTCACACCACTCAACTCCAATAGCTGTGAAATTACAAATAGTTGTTTAAACTATGTCAAGAAATTCAGACATAGAATCCCCAACTGGGATAAGAACACTGAAGGAAATATTAAGGGCATCATTTCTAAAATAATGTATTAATCGTAAAAGGGAGAAAAAATGTAGCACATTGGCTTCCTAATCATTAAAGAAACAGAAAGCTGTTTCAAACAAAACAAAAACTAAACGAGATAATCAAAAACAAACATACCCATCTTTAGTCTGATCCACCACACCACTTAAAAGTTCCACAGTCTTTGGATTAGGCTGGCTTTCTCCAAAAATGTTCAAGTATCGGGTGACGAAGTCATTGGGAGACATGAAAAATTCACCATTCTTTTCAATGCTTGCATACTGTTTAAAAAAAGAAAATACATTTTATTCTCAAATGTATATAATCAGATCAATATGTGAAAAAAGCTGAAAATATTCAATGGATAAAATATCTGATATGACTATATACTGTTACAAGGACAATTACTTCCCATTACTCCAAGTAAAAAGCAAAAAGACATTAGTTTGCCAAGTTTTATCTTTTTATCAGAAGTCATCAACTGAGAGAAGCTTGCCTGACTATCCAGCTATAGACACCAGAGTCCCCAGTAGGCCAGCTCCGCATGTTGTAACGCCTGCCTTTCTCAGATGGACTTCTCCAGCTCTGAGCCATCTGTTTCCGTTTTCCCCCATAGGGGACATCCAGCAGTGCCTGAGGACAATTCTGATTGGGGCAAGGGCAGAAATAGAAACTGGTATCTACTTGGGGTAGAGCAGGGATGCCTCTAAATATTCCCAATACACAGGATGCCCACCCCCTACCCCCTACCCAATTACAGAGTCATCCAGACCAAATGTCAATTGTACTGAGGGTGAGAGGGTGAGAAACCCATGTTGACAGAAATTTGGAAAGACAAATTATATACTGTTCTTTAGCAAACACATACTGTTTTCTTTAAAAAAAAAATATTATGAAATCATGAATGAAAACAACCTCATTCTTTTGCCCCTTTTCCTGTTTCAAAAGCATCAATGATGGGAAAAGAAAAAGAAAAAAAAATGACAAAGAGGAGAAACTGGAAAGCAAACTGCTAACAGCAAGGCTTGTGTAAGACTTCATGTTCTCCTGGCCACATCCCGGGGGACCGGAGCAAGCAGCCGGGACCATGTTCTGACACAAGTTGACGGCCCTTGACTACCACAACCCCGCCGGCTTCAACTGCAAAGATGAAACAGAATTTAGAAGCTTCATTGTTTGGCTTGAAGACCAGAAAATCAGACACTATAAAATTGAAGACAGGTAATTTAAGAAACATCCACAGCAGTGACTGGCCCAAGTTCTTTGAAAAGTATCTCAGAGATGTTAACTGTCCTTTCAAGATTCAAGATCGACAGGAAGCAATCGACTGGCTTCTTGGCTTAGCTGTTAGACTTGAGTACGGAGATGATGCTGAAAAATACAACAAGGACTTGGTACCTGATAGTACAAAAAACGCTGACAATGCAGCTAAAAATGCAGAGCCATTGATCAATTTGGATGTAAATAATCCTGATTTTAAGGCTGGTGTAATGGCTTTGGCTAACCTTCTTCAGATTCAGCGTCATGATGATTACCTGGTAATGCTTAAGGCAATTCGCCTTTTGGTCCAGGAGCGCCTGACACAAGATGCAGTTGCTAAAGCAAATCAAATGAAAGAGGGCTTGCTGGTTGCCTTAGACAAGCATATTCTTGGTTTTGACACAGGGGTAATGAAGCTGCTCAAATTCTGCGATTGCTGCATATAGAAGAGCTCAGAGAGCTACAGACAAAAATTAATGAAGGCATAGTAGCTGTTCAGGTGATTATTGCTAACCCAAAGACAGACCACAGACTGGGAAAAGTTGGAAGATGAACATTTTAAGATTTCAGCTTCTCACCTACTTAGTACAACTGGGAACCATGTAAGCTTTGGCATGTATTTGGAAATGTCATGTTTTCGAGGGAAGAATCCCAGAAAATTGACTATGTTCTAGAGATTTACCATCATTGCTTTTTCTTTAATAAAGTTGGGAAGGTGGAAAAAAAAAAAAAAGACTTCATGGAAGCTGGTAAGAAATGCTGCTATGTCTGTATAGAAAGTGTGGGGTGCTGTGTTAGGTTTTTACATGCAATATCCTATTAGTATTATGCAATAAAGTAGGTGTTCCCATGCACATTTTAGAGATGCAGTGGCTAAATCCTGAATTACCATTCAGTGGGGTAATTACCATTACTAATTCACCTACATAGGCAGGGGTAGAAACAATATTGAAATCCAAGTACATCTGACTTCAAGGTCTTCATTCTGCTTTTACTCCAGAGCTCCTAAAGATTACATCTTTTATTTTTTTACTTGAGCCAAAGAAAAAATTTGGCCCCTGTTTTAAAAAAGACCATAACCATTAAGAAGGCTAAGTGCCAAAGAATTGATGCTTTTGAACTGTGGTGTTGGAGAAGACTCTTGAGAGTTCCTTGGACTGCAAGGAGATCCAACCAGTCCATCCTAAAGGAGATCAGTCCTGGGTGTTCATTGGAAGGACTGATGCTGAAACTCCAATACTTTGGCCACCTGATGCAAAGAGCTAACTCATTAGAAAAGACCCTGACGCTGGGAAAGATTGAGGGCAGGTGCAGAAGGGGACGACAGAGGATGAGATGGTTGGATGGCATCACCGACTCAATGGGCATGGGTTTGAGCAAGTTCCGGGAGATGGTGAAGGACAGGGAAGCCAGGCGTGCTGCAGACCATGGGGTCACAAAGAGTCGGACATGACTGAGCGATTGAAGAACAAAATTACCAAACAAACAATTTGTGTCCTTTATACCTTTACTATGTATGTTTGGATCATCCTTCTGTGTTAAGTCATTACAGAGAATAAAGGAAGAGCTATAAGTTCCTTTCCACTGAAAATGGGGACAAAGGGTACCATGAAAGAGGAAAACATGTATTTATTTCAGTTCCATCTCTTCAAAATGCCTAACGCAGTAAGTCCTAAAGAGATATAGATTGGTGAATAAACAATCAGAGAGTTTCAGGGGGAAAAAAAAAAGAAACGCTGCTATGGTTAGGGTCCTCTCCATTCCAGAACAAAAACAGTGAGTAAGAAAAACGGGGTGTGCGATGCTTTTTCACAGCCTTCCCCCAGTTCACAAACACGGCACCTGCACATTAGTGCTCTGTAGAGGTGGGGGGCTGTGACAAATGCTGAGGAATAGCTCGGGGGTCACACATATACTCAGAGCAGGAGAGGGCCTCTTGATCTTTGGGATCAACAGTGATTTGTGGCGGGGAGATGAGGACCTCAAGCTACAAGAAGAACAGGGCTGGCTGCGTGACAGAAACCCCCGTGATGGCAGAGCACAGTGAACGGGGTGCAGTGACAGTCAAACCCCACTAAAACCACTTTTGCACGTCACTTGTGGGCTTCCTGGAGATGCAGACAGAGAGAACCCCGTGAACAGTACAGAGAACAGACTTGTGGACAAAGAAGGGGACGGACAGGGTGGAATGAACCGAGAGTAGAACTGAGACATATACATTACCACGTGTAAACTTAGCTGGCCAATGGGAACGTGCTGTGTGCGGGGAGCTCAAATCCGGTGCTCTGTGATGACTGGAAGGGAGGACAGGGAGGGGGTGGGGTGGGAGGGGGGTCCAAGAGGGAGGGACATACGTATACCTATGGCTGATTCACGCTGAAGTATGGTAGAAACCAGTAAAATATTAAGAAGCGCTTATCTTCCAATTAAAAATAAATATATTAAAAAAAAGAATCTGCCTGCCAATGCAGGGGACGTGGGTTCGATCCCTGCTCCAGGAAGAGCCCACACGATGTGGGCAACTAAGCCCATGCGCCACAGCTACGGAGCCAGCGCTGCGGAGCCCCCAAGGCCCACCCACTGGGCCCAGAAGCTCAGTTACTGAAGCCCATGCAGCGGCAGCCTGTGCTCCAACAACAGAAGCCATCAAATGAGAAGCCCGTGCACCGCAACCAGAGAGCAGCTTCTGCTCGCTGCGATGGAGACCCTGCACATCCATACATCAATAAATAAATCTTTAAAAAAAAAAAAAAAAAGGCACTTCCCAGGTCTGGGATGCAAGCAGCTCTGTTTCTGTCTCTAAAGGACCTCAGGTAAGTAACTAAAGCTCTGGGCCTCTGGCTCCTCACCTGTAAAATGGGGATAAGAACACTACCTGCTCTTAAGATGATGCTAGAAATAAATGAACAATCATGAAATAAACTAGGCACAACGCCATACACACAATAGGCATCTTATAAATGTGCTAGATTATTGGTTTTTATTTAACAATCTTTTGCACAGTACAAAAGAAAAGCTCAAAGATGGCCCAATAATCATACTGTTCTTTAGTTAGTATTGAATTTGGCTTTTTGCAAATGTGGAAGAATTATAATTTATTTTCCTAACTGAGGCAAAACAGGACTGAAATATAAAGGAAATGTCACTGTTAATTACAGCAATCCTATGATTTAGAATTATACCTATGTTTGCTTATAGTAGTGAATAATTCATTTATTTAAAAACACAATTTAACACTTCTCTCACCAGTAGACATTATTATTACTGGATTATCTCCAGTTTTTCTTATTTTTTTAAAGCTAAAGTAACCAGCTTTTCATATAACATCTGTCCAAATTCCTGGCAATTTTCAAAGACTAGACTCCCAGAGGAGAAATTGTTGAGTCACAGGAGAGGATCTTTAAGGCTCTTGATACTTATTATCACACTGCTCTCCAGAAAGGACTGTACCAATTACACTCCCAACCAACAGCATGAGAACATGCCCTCTGTCATACTTGCTGCAAATAGTTCTGTATTTTTATATAATTGAGTGTCGATTTTTATCTGCTTTACAGTTTCTTCCATTACCTCTAAGTTTAGAAACTATTATAATTCTTCATCACAAGACTACATATTCACCCACGTTTTCTCTTAGCCTGTTTTGAATAGGTTTATCTTTTCCCTTTAAGTTTCAATACATTATTGGTACCTTGTTTTCGATGTGGTTTGAAGTAAGGATCCTCCAACTTGAGTCTCTTCCACTTACTCTCTTGGTTGTCTTTCAGAAAGGAAGATCCCCTGGAGAAGGGCATGGCAAGCCACTCCAGTACTCTTGCCTGGAGAATCCCATGGACAGAGGAGCCTGGAAGGCTACAGTCCACGGGGCCATGAAGAGCCAGACATGACTGAGCAACTAAACAACTCTTGGTTGTCCTAGGAGCCTACACATCAAATCATTCTCCCTTCCCTCACCTTTAGGATGCCATGTCTACCACAGGCTAAGTTATCATATGATTGGGACTTCCCTGGGGGTCCGGTGGTTAAGAATCCACCTTGCAATGCAAGAGATGAAGGTTCGATCCCTGGTAGGGGAACTAAGGTCCCACATGTCACAACCAGAGAGCCCGTGCACCACAGCAAACAACATCCCACATGATGCAACCAAGATTCGGTGCTGGGCAACTAAGCCCCCACGGATGCAAATACACAAATACTTTCAAAAATTATCATATGGTCACAAGAGAAAGGCTTGGCAAGGAAATCTATCTCCTATACAGTTCTGATCGACGGCAATGCCTTCCTAAGGTAAAGATGTCCTCAGACCCAACTCCATAGGAGGAATGCCAGGAAGAGCGGACAGCTCCCGTCATCACCGCAGCAGGCAATGTTTCAGGACTAACCTTGGCAACTGACCCATCTACTCTTGCAAGATTACAAGCACCTTAATTGCTATAACTAGAGGGAAAGCTCTGCCAGGACAGAATTTTTTTACCCTCTTTCTCACTGTTGTGTATCCTTGAGCTCTAGACTATTACCTGGCAGATAGGCAACATGTTCAGAAACATCTGACAAATGAATGTGGAGTAAAAAAAAAAAAAAAGCACTGCATTACTGGACTTCCCTGGTGGCACGGAATCCGCCTTCCGATGCAGGGTTTGACTCCTGATCTGGGAGATCCCACATGCCCTGGAACATCTAAGCCATGTGCCACAACTACTGAACCAGTGCTTCAGAGCCCGAGAGCCGCAACTCATGAGGCCCCGTGCTGCAACTACTGAAGTCCATGCGCCTAGAGCCCATCTCCACAACAAGGGAAGCCACTGCAGTGAGAAGCCTGAGGACCGCGATGAGGAGGAGTCCCTGCTCGCCTCAACTGGAGAAAGCTCTGGCAAAGCAAGAGAGACCCAGTGCAGCCAAAAGTAAATAAATGAATGAATAAACCAAATAAAAAAGCATTTCATTACTTTTTTCTTACAAGTCTTCTTACAAGACTAATCACTCTCTTAGTTTTCCCCTAATGATCTTTAGAATCATTATCAAGCTCCCAACCACTAGAAAAAAAAGTTTCCACTGAAAAGGCAAAATAAAACTACAGTGCAATAATACCACTCCTCATACACAAGATCAAGATAATTAAAAAGAGAAAAACCAATGTTGGCAAAGTATGGAGCAAATGCAACTGGCAAACTGCTTCAGAAAACTGCTTGGCAATGTCTACTATTACTGAACATACAGGTAAGGACAGACCCAGCAATTTTACACCAGTGGGACTTTTCCCTTTCCATAACTTATTATTTCTCGTTGGAACTTTTACTTTTTCACTTACAGATGACCCTTTAACACTTCTTGTAAGGTCAGTTTAGTACTGATCAACTCAGTTTCTGCCTGCCTGACGTCTTTGCTTGTCCTTCAATTCTGAATGACAATCTTGCTAGATAGAGTATCCTGGGTGCTAAGGCTTCTCCCTTTTAGCACTTTAAAAGTATTGTGCCACTCTCTCCTGGCCTGCAAAGTTTCTGCAGAAAAACCAACTGATAAACTTTATGGGGGTTCCCTTGTATGTGACTTTGTTTTTTTCTTGCTGCATTTAAAATTATTTTTTTCTATTTTAATTATGATGTATTTTGACGTGGGTCTCTTTGGGTTCATCTTGTTTGGAACCCTCTGTGCCTCCTGTACCTGGATATCTGTTTCCTCCTCCTCCAGGTTTGGGACGTTTCCAGCCATAATTTCATCAAATACATTTTCTACTCTTTTCACTTTCTGTGCTGTGCTTAGTTGCTCAGTCGTGTCTGACTCTTTCTGACCCCATGGACCGTAGCCCACCAGGCTCCTCTGTCCATGGGATTCTCCAGGCAAGAATACTGGAGTGGGTTGCCATCCCTCCTCCAGGGGATGCTCCTGACCCAGGGACTGAACCCACATCTCTTACGTACCTTGTACTGGCAGATGGGTTCTTCACCACTAACGCTATCTTGCTTTTCTGGGATCACGATAATGCAAATGTTAGTGACTGTGATGTTGTCCCATAAGTCCCTTACACTATCCTCAATTTTTAGAATTTTTTGGGGGGAGGGGGGGTAGTTCTTACTGGGCAATTTGCATTCCTCTTATCTTCCAGATCACTTATGTATTCTATATCACCTAATCTCTTGTTAATATCCTCCAGTGTATTTTTTTCATCTCAGTTATTGTATTCTTCCATGCTGTCAGCACTTTTCTAATATTATCTAGCTCTTTACAAAAATTCTCCTTGTGTTCATCTATTCTTTCCCCAGTTCAATTAG
The DNA here is from genome assembly GCF_963930625.1 of Muntiacus reevesi. Lineage (NCBI taxonomy): Eukaryota > Metazoa > Chordata > Mammalia > Artiodactyla > Cervidae > Muntiacus > Muntiacus reevesi. Next base: position 13,010,573 of record NC_089254.1, read on the forward strand.
GATTCTTATTACTAATGCTTTGAACTCTTTTATCAGGTAAATTACTTATCTGTGTTTCATTAGGGTTTCTTCCCAGGGTTTTTTTTTTTTTTTTTTTCCTTGTTCTTTCATTTGAAACATATTCCTGTCTTCTCATTTTAACACTCTCTGTCTTTATGAGACTAGGTGAAAATCTACCCCTCCTGCCCTTGAAGGCGCGTCCGTGGAGCACTCCCGGCGGCCCTGGTGGGAGAAACGGGCCTAAAGTGAGCGTGAGCGGTGTCTTCCCCAGGCTGTGCTGGCAGCTGCTGCCCTGGGAGGACATGGGGCTGGAGCCAGCCCGGTGCAAGCGGGGGCTTCTCCTCTGCTCAGGGGCCATCGCTGCCCTCCTCGGGGTGGGAGCTGGGTTTCTCTCGGGTATGACAGCACTCCCGGCCTTGGTCTGGGGCGCAGCCAGGGCCTGAGGGTCTAGGGCTGCATTTCTGGGAGGGTTTCACCTTCTCCCCCACGTGTGCACCTTGTTAGAGGCTGGGTGGGACTGGGGCCAGAGCAGGCTGTGCCACAGCCCTAAGCTGACCCCACCCCACAGCAGCATTATTTTGGATAGCCAAAAAATGGAAAATAACTCAAATGTCCACAGCAGAATGTTTCAACGAATTGTGGCACAGTCCCAGAGTGGAATAAACTAACGCTGACTACACGTGACGGATGAATCATACCAATAAAGAGCAACAGTGAAAGAAGCTAGACACAATACATATTGTTAAAGAAAAAAAAAAAAAAGGAAAACATATTGTATTATTCATTTTATATAAAGTAGAAAACCAGGCAAAGCTAACACATGGTGACAGAAGTCAGATGACTAGCTCCCCTGGGAGGGTGGGTATTGATTAGAAAGGGCATCGGAGGGCTTCTAGGATGCTGGCTATGTGGATGGATTCGCTTTATGAACATGCATGGGTTGTACATTTCTGATTGATGCACTTGATTTATTCCTCAATATAGTTTACAAATAAAAAATCTCAGATATTTCATCTGACTTGTTTTTCCAGAGGTGATAAAACATCTCTTCAATACAAGGACACGTTAATATGGACACAAGAAACACAGTTTTCTTCAGTTTTAAAAAATAGCACATCACCAAGGCTTGGGTAGTCTACTTTAAGATGTCAAAGGTTCTTCCTTAGACTGACGGACAGAGGGTCCCTGTCAGGGGAGTGGACTATACCTCGCAGCTACCACACCTTTAAAATGTTATTTAATCCTTCTTCAGTAATAGATTTGATAAATGACCTGACGCTTCTCTCCTTTACAATTTTTGGAAGTTTAATATGAGTAAACATATATACTTATGAAATGGGAATGCTTTTAGAATTCCTTGCATAACCTAGTAAAATACTAACTGGTTAATTTTATGCATCAACTTGACTGGCCAACAGGTGCCCAGATAAAACACTGTCTCTGGATGTGTCTGTGAGGGCGTTTCTGGATGAGACTGCATTTAAATCCATGGACTCAGTAAACTGGATTTCCCTCCCCAATATGGGTGGGCTTCACCCAATCCATTGAGAATGGAATAAAAGATGGAGGAAAGAATTCATCCCTTTTTTCCCTGCCCCATTGCATAAGCTGTGTCCTATCTTCCTTCTCTGACCCTCAGATGGAGATTTACATCATCAGCTACCCTGTTCTCAGGACTTTGGACTTGGACTGAATTACAACACAGCTTTTCCTGGGTCTCCAGCCTCCAGACAGTACCATCCTAGGGCTTCTCAGCCTCCAAAATGGATGGTGTGAGTCAACTCCTCATAATAAATCTCACTAGATAAGTACCTAGAGATGGAGCTCTCTCATACTGGTTCTGTTTCTCTCAAGAAGCCTGACTAATAAACCAAATGTCACCAGGAAGACATACCTCCACACCCTATGAATACGGTGGCAAAAGAAAGCAAGGTCACTATACTGTATCCTCAGAAGCCAGGGGGCCTGACTGGCCTGCCCACTACTGGTGGAACAAAACAGTCTATCAACTGTGAACACGCCAGAACCATAATCAGCAGTCACTCAGTTTTGCCACAAACCATTCATGTTTGGAGGCTGAAGGGCAAATTCTCCTTGAGTGTGTTCCAGCCACTGAAAAATGCTTTGCACAACTGATCACTGTATTTGACCATTCTTGCCCTGCTTCCCTGTTACACGGGTAGAATAAAGTATTATACTTGAGAATTTGAAAATGGATCAAATACTTTATGTTATTAAGGAACTACCATTAATTTCACTAAGTGCACAGTGATACATTATGGTCATATATAATATTTACTAGCATATATTATGGCCATTTCTCAATAGAAAATCTTAAAACTATTAGGAGCTATGATCAATGCAAAGAAACAGAGGAAAATAACAGAAAGGGAAAGACTAGAGATCTCTTCAAGAAAATTAGAGATACCAAGGGAACATTTCATGGAAAGATGGACTCTATAGAGGACAGAAATGGTATGGACCTGACAATAGCAGAAGATATTAAGAACAGGTGACAAGAATACACAGAAGAACTGTACAAAAAAGATCTTCATGACCCAGATAATCACGATGGTGTGATCACTCACCTAGAGCCAGACATCCTGGAATGTGAAGTCAAGTGGGCCTTAGGAAGCATCACTACCAAAAAAGCTAGTGGAGGTGATGGAATTCCAGTTGAGCTATTTCCAGAATTCCATCCTGAAAGATGATGCTGTGAAAGTGCTACACTCAATATGTCAGAAATTTGCAAAACTCAGCAGTGGCCACAGGACTGGAAAAGGTTAGTTTTCATTCCAATCCCAAAGAAAGGCAATGCCAAAGAATGCTCAAACTACCACACAATTGCACTCATCTTACACGCCAGTAAAGTAATGCTCAAAATTCTCCAAGCCAGGCTTCAGCAATACATGAACCGTGAACTTCCAGATGTTCAAGCTGGTTTTAGAAAAGGCAGAGGAACCAGATATCAAATTGACAACATCCGCTGGATCATCGAAAAAGCAAGAGAGTTCCAGAAAAACATCTATTTCTGCTTTATTGACTATGCCAAAGCCTTTGACTGTGTGGATCACAATAAACTGTGGAAAATTCTGAAAGAGATGGGAATACCAGACCACATGACCTGCCTCTTGAGAAACCTATATGCAGGTCAGGAAGCAACAGTTAGAACTGGACATGGAACCACAGACTGGTTCCAAATAGGAAAAGGAGTACGTCAAGGCTGTATAATGTCACCCTGCTTATTTAACTTATATGCAGAGTACATCATGAGAAACGCTGGGCTGGAAGAAGCACAAGCTGGAATCAAGATTGCTGGGAGAAATATCAATAACCTCAGATATGCAGATGACACCACCCTTATGGCAAAAAGTGAAGAGGAACTAAAAAGCCTCTTGATGAAAGTGAAAGGGGAGAGTGAAAAAGTTGGCTTAAAGCTCAAAATTCAGAAAACTAAGATCATGGCATCTGGTCCCATCACTTCAAGGGAAATAGATGGGGAAACAGTGGAAACAGTGTCAGACTTCATTTTTTGGGCTCCAAAATCACTGCAGATGGTGACTGCAGCCATGAAATTAAAAGATGCTTACTCCTTGGAAGGAAAGTTATGACCAACCTAGACAGCATATTTAAAAGCAGAGACATTACTTTGCCAACAAAGGTCCATCTATTCAAGGTTATGGTTTTTCCAGTGGTCGCATACGGATGTGAGAGTTGGACTGTGAAGAAAGCTGAGCGTCGAAGAATTGATGCTTTTGAACTGTGGTGTTGGAGAAGACTCTTGAGAGTCCCTTTGACTGCAAGGAGATCCAACCAGTCCATCCTAAAGGAGATCAGTCCTGGGTGTTTATTGGAAGGACTGATGCTGAAGCTGAAACTCCAACACTTTGGCCACTTCATGCGAAGAGTTGATTTACTGGAAAAGACCCTGATGCTGGGAAGGACTGGGGGCAGGAGGAGAAGGGGACGACAGAGGATGAGATGGTTGGATAGCATCACTGACTCGATGGACATGGGTTTGAGTAAACTCTGGGAGTTGGTGATGGACCAGGAGGCCTGGCATGCTGTGATTCATGGGGTCGCAAAGAGTCAGACACGACTGAGCAACTGAACCGAACTGATATGCTATTTAGGGTGAATCACGGAGATAGCTAACTTACACTGAAATACATCAGTAAATATTATATGTGAAACTAACGTGACAAAAACTTATATAAATTAGGTGATGGTTATGTGGGTATTTACTACTCTATATTCTGTATATTTGTAAATTTTAATGAAAAGGTTTAAATGTCATTAGGTATCATGAATATTCAATAAATATGTTGCTGATGATAAAAACCACAAATTTAAAACAAGATACAATTTTTAACGAGTTGTCAGAAAGGCTTTTTATTGTTGCTGCTCAGTTTTTTTTAATTATCTGAGTTGACGTCACAATGAGGAAAAATGTAAACTCCCATACTCCCACCAAAAATGTGTATTGATGCAACCTTCTTGAGAGGCAATCTGCCAAGAATCAAAAGCCTTAAAATGTTGTAAATCCATTCTTCAACAATTCAACTTCTATAAATGTATCTAAGAAAATGCTAGCTATATGCAAAAATGTAGTTTCAGGGCTATTCATTACAGTGTTGTTATGATAGCAAAGCAGAGAAGATGACTAAACATCCAATAATAGAGAGTGGCTAGATAAATTATGGTAAAACAGCCATAGATAAGAATATCATAGCAATAGAAAAAGCAGAAATGCTTTCAGTTATAGGAAAAGGTATTCATAATGTATTAGGTGAGGGAAAAAATGAATACCAAATAGTATTTTTCCTCCTGTTAAGGAAAAAAATTATACACAGAGGCAGAGAAACAGGAAAACAGACATATGCATATATAAATAGACTTAAATAGACATACGTATATATACAGATAGATTTAAATATATAGGGATCACATGTTTCAGTTCCTTATACACATTTTTTTTTAAATTTTCAAAAAATATGAACTGTTCTGTCATAAGAAAAGAAGTTTTCAAAGAGGAAATTATTTTTCCAATTTTCCCTACAAAATCTTCTAAAAATATATACTATGCTTTTGTTGATGAACTATAAAATTCCAAGTGCAATTCACTACATATTACTATCCCAATTTGTAATATGACCTGCTTCCCGTGTCTGGTCTTCCCATTCCCCACATCTTACACTACAGTAAGGCATTTAGTTGCCTCCAGCTCTACACTTCTAAACAGTAACTATCACCTCCTTTACTCTCACTTGAGCTAATGGTTGTCTCCTCAATTTCTGCATCTTAATACGGGTACTTCCCTGCCCCCAGGCTATATATCCAGTGGTCATATTTACCCCCTGTTCACGAGCAGTCAATCCATCCTGCATATTCATTAGAAGGACTGATGCTGGAGCTCCAATACTTTGGTCACCTGACGTGAAGAGCCAACTTCATTAGAAACGACACTGATGCTGGGAAATGTTGAAGGCAGAAAGAGAAGGGGACAACAGAGGATGGGGTGGCTGGATGACATCACTGACTCAATGGACATGAGTTTGAGCAAAGCTTCAGGAGATGGTGAAGGACAGGGAAGCCTGGCCCGTAGCAGTCCATGGCGTCACAGAGTCAGACAGGACTGAGCGCCTGAACACCACCACCACAATCATCCATGACACAAGATCAGGCATTTTCAATCCAACAGTCCTTCAAAATGTGTTAACTTGCCCATTCTCCATTCCTCCTGCTACCACAACCCTAATCAAGTTATTAGGCTGGCACACCGGGATTACACCCACAGCTGCCTAACCTTGCTGCACCAATCCAATCTTGGACCCAAGTCACTGGATAACTCAGAAAACCCTCAATGGCTTCCTATTGTTTAGCAAAAATGCCAAACTCCCAATCATCTTTCTAATTTTGTCACCCACACCCTGTAAAATTTGGCAGACTCCTTCGTGCAGAGCTGAATTAAGTAAACATTTGAATAATGAGCAAAAATCCTTCAATCTGGAGGAGGTTTGCTCCCAAACCCACCTCCAGGCCTTCCCTCCAATGTGGTCCTGGTTCCCAGAAGCCTCCGCTGCCCCCCTGGGTGTCTCCCCCAGCCCCCAGCTCCCAGGCATCCGCAGGGCTCCTCAAGTTCCCACTCCAAGGAGCCTTCTCTCACCTCTCCCCACCACAGGGACTGCTCCCTCCTCCCATTTCCTGTGGCGTCTGCTTTAACCACACAAGTGACCCTTGACTGTACTATGACTTAGATACTTTTTTTTTTTAACTTTCTTCATGCCTATAAATTTGGTCTCCTGTATAAAATCTGAACATCTCTAAATAAGACGTGGATGCTGCTTATACCTTTTTACACATCTCACTCACTGCAAAGTTCCATGGCATTTCATTTAACCCGTAAACACTCAAATACATACCTGTTTATTAACATGAAGCAGGCACGGGGAGTGTCAGGCAGAGAAAAAAACTTAGGTTCCCAACACTTAGGTAGGAAACAAAGCTGACTACACCTAGACTTCAACTTCTACATCCAGACAAAACAGTAACCGCCACATGTCACTAAAGCAGCCTGCATAAAAAAATTCAAACACCTTAGGCTGGAGATGTTTAATGCCAAGTTCCACTCTGCCTGCCATTCTAGCATCATTTCCCAAGTGTCTATGTGTCAGGGCACCTCCATGCCTGGAGTTCTCTGCTTTTGCTTACACTATTATTTCCTTTGTCTTTCTTTGCTCCACAATCCTCCACATTCTCCATTTGATAAACAGCAGCTCAAATATCACCACTGCCCAGCAACTGTAATGACCCTCTCTAGGAAGATGTAATTAGCCCCACGTTATCTGCTTGCTAATTAATACTACACAATGCATATCAACCATATTATGTACTATATAACGTATATCAACCATATTGTGGATTTTTTTTTTTAAACACTTAAACACACACAGTGAGATAGTTAAGGGCAGGAGCCATGATTAATTCATCTTTATAACCCCAACATCTGACAGTAAGCAACTTCAGAAGAAGAACTGATTTTAACTCTTTAAAAAAAAAAGAAAAACATAAAATAAGCCAGAACAGGGCTCATTTTAGTCCTCCAGGGCCCATGTTTCCTTATCTGTTTCAGTTCCATTAGGTCTCTCTGCTCGCCACAGCTGTCAACTCCCCCATTACCAGCACATCTGGTCTCAAAGGAACAATGAAGATTCCTTCCACCTCCTCTAAGCTACAGGAGAATCACCTAACTAGTGTTGCAGAGAGGTTGGGATATTTATAAGGAAGAAAAGTCAGGAAAAATGTCAGAAAAAAGTCAGCAAATAGGTTTACAGAGTGCTCACTGCTGATTCACTCTTAGAACAAGTCCAGGTGGACAGAAAAGTGATTCAGTTATTCATGGTCAATCAACTATGCATGCTAAGTCCGACTCTTTGAGACCCCATGGACTGTAGCTTTCCAAATCCCTGCCCAAGGGATTCTCCAGGCAAGAATACTGGAGTGGGTAGCCATGCCCTCTTCCAGGGGATCTTCCTCACCCAGGGATTGAACCTGCATCTCCTGCATTGCAAGCAGATTTTTTTTTTTTTTTTTTACAGTTGAGCCACCAGGGAAGCCCCTCAATCAACTATACACTAATACAAAATATAAATTTAAAAAATAAATAAATAAATGAACCACAATTTACTCAAGAAAAAAAAAAAAAAAAAAATAGAAAGCCCAGGCTCGCTGGAGACGTGCCTAGCACAGCCCCCAAAGGCGCCTCGCTCCCTATTCTTCCCCCACAGCACTGTCTGCGGTAGAGAGTAAACAAGAGATCCTCAGCTTGCTGAGCCAAGGTGGATTTGCATTGGTACCACACTACCCAAGCCTGATGAGATCACCCGAACCTCTGCCAGATCCACAATCCCTTCTAGAAACTGCTGATCACTTCTTTTCTTCAGGGACAGTTCCCCCCACATCATCCCATTGTACTAAGTCATCTGGAATTCTCACTCAGATGCCACGCAGTCCCAGCCTCACCAAGGGAGGACAGCACTTCCTTTTTGGTCCCAAAGATTCCACCCCAGCCTTCGGGCCCATCGACACAGAAGCCCCACAGGTGGCTCTCCAGAACTCTGCAGGGACTCCTACCCTCCCCTGGGTTTCCCTGGCCAAGCCCACTTGTCTCCAGTAAAATTCCCCTGCCACTGTGATGCAGCCATCAGAAAAGATAAGTCTTAACCCAGCCTCATCAGCTCCCACATGGCCTCAAACTGTGGTCACAGCTTCTACCTGGAGCCTTTCCACGGAATCACATCAAGAAGACCAACAAGGATCCAAGATGCACCATCTCCTGAGACCCTCTAAGGTGTTCCCATTTCCCAGTGCCCACAGCTACCGGTGGCTTAGAAAACAGAAGTCACAGATTCTGAGTTCCGAGAATGATCGTGACTCTGCTGGCTCAATTTTATGAGCTTCGTCCATCTCTCTAGGCTCTTTAGCAGCCCACTCGCAGGCTCTTCTGCAAGTGGTCTTCCAGAATTACATCATTAGAGCTTTACAACAAAACCTCATAAATACACAGCCTAAACACGTCTGTCGCCCCCCCGACATACACCTCAGCCCCGTCCCGGGGGCCTGGCGCACACAGCAGCAGACATCAGGTGAGAAATGTGTGTTTCTGTCCGCTGGACTTTCACCACCCGGAATCCTTTTCTACCTGAGAGTCGCTAGACCGTATTTACCTTCTCTGGGCAAAACACAAGCTTATGAGGAACTCTGCCTCCTAATACATAACCCAGTCTACTTTACAAATTCATTCTTTTTTTTCTCATATTTTTTACCCATTTTCTCTTGGAGTCTGTCTCTATGAATGACTTAATTTCAAGCATTTACTGAATCAATATCTACTGCATATCAGGTGCATGTGTAATACACACCACTTTCAAGTAAGTTTTTTTAACGGAAACTTTACAACTTTTTATAACATTATGTACATGTTCAAATATACACAGAGTAAACAGTAAACTCAATACCCCATTTTCCAATTGCAAAAATTATCATACTGCCTATTTTTCCTACACCACCAAAACTGGGTTATTTAAAACCAAATCTCAGATATCATAATCTCACCTATAAATACTGCAGTGTACATCTCTAAAAAACTCTTTATAGTTTCCATATTCAGAAAATTATTACCTAGCCTAAAAATCAATTCATAATTACTTTATATCAAATAATCTATCAGTATTCAAATTCCCCGATTCCTCAATTTTTAACAGTAACACATTTTGATAAGGAAAATGATGCTAGGAGAATTAATAACTTCCTAAGCCATATATACACAGCAGCAGAACAAGTTTCTCACTTGAAGCCTTGGGTTCTTTAAATACACCACACCTACCTTCTCACCATGTTTAGAAAAGGTCTACATATGTACTTTTCAAAATTATCTTTACAAAAATGGCCTTTCTTCTTTTGAGTACTTTTATTGCCAGTTAAATAACCTTAAATCTGATTCAGTGTTTCGGACCTGAGGCAGACTTTATGAGTATTAGTCACTCAGTGCCCAATATCACAGAGGTGAAAATACAAGAAACGAAGGAAATAAATTTGTACAGTGCAATGTAGTACCTACTGTTACTTGTACTGAGGCTGCCTCAAGCACAGCACAGCTGAAGTTAAATGGTATCATGATGGTAATAACAACAGCAATGTTCTGCTCAGGAGAGACCACGGTAGTACATTCTGGATGAATGACGGATGACGAAAGGTGTTTACAAAGAGCTTTAAACCTCTTAGGACGGAAAGCTTTAGTATCATCTGCTGCACAGGACGATCTTGGAAAGGTAAATGAGACTAAACTCCCAACAACCCCTTTTCGGTACTGAACATCATGTGAGACCAGAGAAAGTAAAATACAAACCATGCAGCCATCACAGCCAGCTGCCTACAAGTATGTGACACATTTTAAAAGACAGACAAAATTGTAAAGGATCTCTTTTACAAGTCTTAAGTAAAGGTACTTCTGGGGATGTTTTTAAAAATGAATGAAAAAGAGGGCTGCTTGAAAATCATCTTTAAAAGTTGTAGAACACAAATGAGAAACAAACAGATTCCTTTATACTGACCTTCAAAAATATTGTTTTAAGTTCAGCTGGATCTGCTCTCTTGGTTAAAGCCACCTATAAATAAACATAAAAATGTTTATATTATTAGAACAAAGCTGAGAAATCAAGCTCGCAGACTGAGAGAAAATAAACTCCAGGTTAGAAATCAGTGAATTTCATTTCTGCACTTAAAGCACTAAATTTACCCAGTGCTTAAACTACTCTCTGGATTTTAAATGAGACTTCTTATGAGGCTTCTAGAATGATAACATTCCATACAAGAAACAAAAGCTCCTAATATGCAGTGTTTAATATATATCTTTTTTTCCCAAAATGAATAAGGAAAAAAAAAAGTTAAAACAGACTTGCAACCACCTGGCATTTTAAACTGCAACCCAGAGTGACCCAAACCCTTTCACAGGGGAATATTAAATATTAAAGTACAACTTGTTAAGTATGCAAGAAAACGTAGTTTTTAGAGAAGTTAGTGAGTAAGGCAAATAATATTCACAGACAGAAGGCAATTAATTCCCATGGTTCCACAATGGACAGGCATGAACACCCAGCAATCTGGTCCTGTCCACCAGTATCCTCTTCTCCCCAACTTTATCAAAAAATCCAGAAGTCTCCAATTGTACAGCATACAATCATTGTTTTCTAATAACTTTAAAAGGAATATAATCCATAAAAATATTGAACAATGTTGTACACCTGAAACTAATATTATAAATCAACTGTATTTCAACGAGAAAAAAAGAAATCATAAATCTCCAAATGTATGATTATTATTTACCACGTTCTGGAATACAAGGGGCTATGGTTACCTTTCAAGAGCAAAGCTTGACAGATTAGCTCAGAATAGGTGTTGTGCTTAATTCTCCAGCCCACAAAGTCCAAAAACATCACTGGGGAAAGAGAAGACAAACTTGAACATGGCTGCCCCAGGCCAACACAAAAGAGTCCTTATGTGGAACCAAACAGTGGGCTTATTCAGCATCCCATCACCCAGTCCTGCTGGCAGAAACCGTCATGAGACTGAACGCTCCCCAAGCACAGCATCACCCCATGATACAGCCAAGGAGGGGTTCCTGGAACCACCCCAATACCGGAGTCGTGTCGCCATCCATGGGGAGATTTATGCAAATTGTTCTAAATCCCTTCGGGGTGTCTGCAAAGGCTCTCCTGAGATCTTTGGACAATGGGTTCTCTGTCTTGAAATATGTAACTGCCTGAGCTCCTTGGCCCGCCACTGTCAGGAATAATTTTATTAACTAATCATTGGAATAGGAGAGGTAGTTTTCCTGAAACCAGTTAGCTGGTCACCTTGTTTCCCAAACCAAGACTGATAACTCCTAACTTCTGCTGAGTACTTGTAACCACCAGTGCTATTTTTATCCATAAGAATTTGTAATCTTTTTAAAATCCTCAATCACTGAGTGTTCTCTGCTATTCAATTAAAGAGAAAAAAAATATAAAAATCGACAGCAAAACCAACCTAAGACTGATGATAGTGCTGTTGAGAGCCTCACAAGATCCCCTCCGTTCGGGTCTATACTCTGAGAAAGGTGGGGAGGACAAATACTATTGGAGATGGGACAGCATGAGACGTTTCCATCCTCTTCGAGAGAGAAAAGACATTCCCTCCAAGTTCTACATCTCAAGACCATAAGTAACATTTTTTTAAAAGGCATATGGTGACCCTCAGCACTTAATTGGGTTTCCTTTTAAAAGCAAAGGTAAGTTTCCACAAAGTGAACTATTCTTACTCCATCTGAATTACACATCCTTTAAAATCAAATTAATTCACTCTGCCACACACACTTCATAAAGCCTTCCCTGGGCAATGCTATTTCAGAGTGAACTTCCCCCGCCCTGAACGCCCACAGCATTCTTCTCCTTACTGATCCCAGGACGCACAGTCATCACTCACCGCCAGGAATACCCCTCTGTGAGAGAAAGAAAGCTTTCAGTCTGTAACTCTCCCAGGGCGGAGGGCACAGGAGAAACCCATCCACATGGCGGCCCAGCGCTTCTAAGCCATGTCACCTAATGTGGACAGAACACTTAGAAGTTTTCAGAGCAGGACTCTGACGCCACTGGATCCCCGTGGCAGACCTGAGACTCAGACAGAGCATATTATTGCACTCATTTGACAGAAGGGGAAACCAAGACTCAGAAAGAGTCACTTATTTCCCTGAAAGTCAGATTTAGCAACACTTTTTGCTGACATTTCTAAGTGTTTTCTGAGCGGAGGTCAAGTTCCAAATCTTCCACCCCCTTACTGTGCTGGTCTCACTGACTCACATCACAGGCAGCCTTAAACTGACCATAGCTTATGTTACCCCTAGTGTAAAACGGCACATGCCTAAAAATCAAGACTCTCCCAGTTTCTCCCAGTACCACCAGTTTGTAGTGTCCATCCAGTGCTACGATTGAGAACATGCTCCAGTATCAGACTGCCCTGGCTTGTGGGGGGCAGACCTGAGCTCTCAACTCACTAGCTATGCGGCCCTCCCGTTTTAAGCCAACTCAGAACACCTGTTCAGGCAAGCTCACGTGGCATCACCTGACAAGCCTTAGTTCATCAGGCTTTAGAAGTTTCTCAAACTGTAGCTTTTTCTCCAAAGGCTAATTTTCACTGTTTTATATACAAGTATATATTTCTCAAATACTGCTGCTGCTGCTAAGTCACTTCAGTCGTGTCCGACTCTGTGTGATCCCATAGATGGCAGCCCACCAGGCTCCCCCGTCCCTGGGATTCTCCAGGCAAGAACACTGGAGTGGGTTGCCATTTCCTTCTTCAATGCATGAAAGTGAAAAGTGAAAGTGAAGTCGCTCAGTCGTGTCTGACTCTTAGCGACCCCGTTGACCGCAGCCTACCAGGCTCCTCCATCCATGGGATTTTCCAGGCAAGAGCACTGGAGTGGGGTGCCATTGCCTTCTCCGTCTCAAATACTAATAGCATGTAAATATTTGCAGTTATTGGGAGAAGGAAATGGCAGCCCACTCCAGTGTTCTTGCCTGGAGAATCCCAGGGACAGTGGAGCCTGGTGGGCTGCCGTCAGAGGGGTCGCACAGAGTCGGACACGACTGAAGCGACTTAGCAGCAGCAGCAGCATTTACAGCTATTATTCTTACTACCTAGTTGCCTGGTTTGCTTTACCATTACTGTTCTGAATTTATGTTTGTGAGAATAGATGCCACCATTAAAACATTATTTTTATATCAAAAGTTTTAAATAAAGTAATTTTCAAACATTGTTAGGGAGTAAATCACCCAGAAGAAAAAGGATTCTTGGCAGACGACTATGAAATATCACCATTTGCTACTTAATAAAGAAATTTATACACAAGCACATAACATTCAAACAAGTGGAAGATTAAGGAAGAAAGCAGGTGGCGGGGGCTGTTAAAAATGGAAACTATGCATTATCTTTTTCCGTAAACTGGGAGACCTTTACCTTTGTTTAATGATAGTATAGAAATTTCAGGTCAATCCCCCCAAAGTATGTTCCACAGGGCAAAATTTGAGGATCACTGAATATGTAACATTTTTGACAAGACAAACATCATAAATAACAGTTTAAATAGGTTATCAATAGCATTTGCAAAACACATATACTGGCTAGGTACATTCCAAATACAGAAAAAAAAAAAAAAAACAGCCAACAATAATATAACTTGAAGGACTGGTTTTAAAAAGCCGGCAGTAAGACGCATGGCAAGGAAACCCAGAAAGAGATTTTTGAGGACAAATAAATTCACTTTCATTTTAATATGAGTTAGAGCAGCCAAACAGAGGAAGACACTGGAAAAGATTTTTTTATATGTAGGAATATTATTTAAACTGGCTTTCTTACTCTGGAATCAAGATTCAGTTGAGGGCTCATTGCTTTAACAAACTGCAGAGGTACGGAACTGTGCACTTAAAATAGTTGCTAGGTCTAACCAGAGGTGTTGAGGGGGAACAAACATACCCTACAAAAAAATCAGGGATATTAATTTGAAGAAGAAAACATGCAGAAAAGTTCTCTTCTTACACTGGGAAGGTCGAGCCACGTAAGACCGCAATCTCCTCGCAGACACCTTACTCCTCCACGTTCCCTGCTCCAGTAAAGGTCAGAAAGTAAGTAGGAGTTCTGAACATGTTCTTAAAGAAAAACTTTCAGGCGAGTAGAAATCAAATCTTTACAAGGAAAACAGGTAGCTCCTGTTAGGCTAATGGAAGCGCAAATTCTCACACTCCGCCCCAAATCTACCAAATCAGAAACTCTGAGGGCAGGATCAAGCAATCAAATATGGTTTAACAAGTCCTCCAGGTGACCTTGATGCTTGTAAAGTGTAGGAACCACAGCTGTGGTTAATGTAAAATCCTGTCTGACTGGGTCTGAGATCCACTGCCGGCCTGCATGTTTGCATTGCCTCAGGGCTTTGGGGTTTTATCAATCCCCAGGCTGATCACATTAGACGGCAAAGTCCAGCTGGATTAGAATCTCTGGAATGGGTACCTTTAAAGCTTCACCACGAGATGATGATGGACCAGGCTGAGAACCACTGGGTTAGAACCCAGGACACCAGACCTCGTTCAGCTTGCTACCTCACTCAGCAACAGTTCTTCCACCACCCTCCCAAACCTGAAAGGTCTGACAGGCAAGACAAGCTCAGACTTACACTGAAAATTCTACTGTCATGAAGTAATTGTTTACTTTAGATATGAAGAGAAAACCAGAGAGGCAGCTCATCAAAAGCTACTCTGTGTGTGTGTAAGCACATGCATGCTTGTTTGTATGCGCTGACAAGCAGAAAATGGAGAGGTGGGAGAAACCTTCAGAGTGGGTGGTCCTGAGTCCCATGGAAAGCACTCGTGTGTGTGACCTAATAACTCAGAAGCTGGGGCTGCACTTTCTTCCCACTGTATCTTCCTACACTGCAGAGACTGGAAGGTTAAACTACATTTCCCAGAATCCCTTGCAGCTAAGTGACCTAGGTGCTGTCGATCAGAGGAAATTAAGTGAGATGTGGGAGGCAAAGTTTTGGAAAGCGAAGATTTGGAAGGTAGGGGCCATCCCTTTGCTCTTTCTGCCAGCAAGCATCATCCTTGGAACTGGCTGGTCTTCCATCAGGAAGTTCTCGTTTTCTCCCTGCCATGGCAGCGGCAGCATGGTTCTGAAACACCCCCAGTTTGGTGAGCAGTTTCATGATTGCACAAAAGGCAACTGCTCCCCTGGTGGCTTGCTCCGCAGCGAGGCTCTGCAAGCCACTCCTAAGAGCTCAAACTGAAGTTTGTTTCTTCACCTTTCCAACAAATTCCATAAGTCATTTAACACCCTGTAATAAATTTCCCTCTGCTTAAACCAGCTGGAGTGGATTCTGTTCTCTGTAAGTGAACCTTAACTGATACAATCAGTAGCTGTAAAAGAAAGTTTGAAATTCCCCAAAACCGCAGTTACCATTCACTCAAGAGGGATAAAAATGAAGTGTCTCATCATGTTTAAGAAAAATAAGTTTTCATTGACTTCACTGAATCACTCATTCCTCATCCCACGGTTCCCCATGGTCTAATAAATGAAGAGCAGTAACTATAAAAAGTTACCGGAACTAATATACAAACAAGATATCATGTTAAGCAGTATTCAAACCACAACCTTTCTGTGTAGTCGACCCTCAAATGTTCAAGTCACTCAACAGCTGACTTATAAAGCAGCAGACACCACAAATGTTAACCCACTAGGTAACTATGAAGTGGGTTATTTCAGGGATGTGGAAATATTTTATCAGAAGGAGTCAGTAGTTTATGAAATGGGTTGTAGACAAACATTAGACAATGATAAAGCCATCACCATGAAATTTCTGTATGAAGAAGCAGAGTACAGCAATTAAGAAATGAATGGCAGTGTTTTAGCTGTGGGTTCCGTTATGCCAAAATAACTTTAAAC
This sequence comes from Muntiacus reevesi, assembly GCF_963930625.1. Classification (NCBI taxonomy): domain Eukaryota; kingdom Metazoa; phylum Chordata; class Mammalia; order Artiodactyla; family Cervidae; genus Muntiacus; species Muntiacus reevesi. Next base: position 13,026,599 of record NC_089254.1, read on the forward strand.
ACTCTAATTTTAGATTTTATTATTATTAAGCTAAAGCTAACATTCCAGTAAATGTTCCCAAGACTAAAAATTTGACAAGAGACAGCATAAGTCTTCTCTGAAGTAGACATTTGTCTCTCTATATTTTCAGCTCCTTACGGAGAAAGCATTGCTTGCTCATCATGTCAAAAGCAAACATCACCAAGTTTGGGGTTTCAGTATGTTGCTAACTTGGTGATCTTGGACAAGTCAGTTAGCATCTCCAAGTTTTAGTTTCCTCATCTATAAAAAGGGCAAAATGCTTTGCAGCCGATTAAGTCGACTATGTTCTTTTCCCCAGAGGGGCCCAGTGTACAGTGGCTGCAAACAGAAGCCTCCAGAGCAGTGTACACAGAGGCTGCCCTAAGGGACTTTGGAGACAACTCTTCCCAGTGCACATTCCAGGGTTGGCATGCTGTCCCCAGTGCAGGTTCCAGACATATATGCCTGGTTTCTTTGGAAAGCCCAGTGGCCAGGGTCCACACGGGCCAAGTCTTAATGTCCATCTGCACCAAGGTGCAGAACAAGGAGCCTGTAACTGGGGCCGTCTGCAGGATCAAGTTCAAGTTCCCTGGCCACCAGAAGATCCACGTCTCCAAGAAGTGGGGATTTACTAAATTTAATGCGGATGAATTTGAAAACATGGGGGCAGAAAAGCGGCTCATCCTAGATGGCTGTGGGGTCAGATACATCCCTAACTATGGCCCTCTGAACAATCGGTGGGCCCTGCACTCATGAGAGTGTTGGCACGGTTCCCTCCTTACTCATGCCTACCAATAAATCCTACTTACCTGTCAAAACAACAACAACAGGGCAAAATGACAACATTTACTTGTCTATTTCATAAAGTTATCTTAAGGATTAACTAGGATGAAGAAATGGTGCTCTGTGAATTAGAGTGATACATAAGGCTGGTAGTGATTAACAGCTACTATTAAAAAATATAAGTCAAAAACACAGCTATCTGTTTCTAATCCCAAATAAGAACTGAAGATGAGGAAGTAGGTCCAATGTGTATTCAACTCAGAAATAAGCAACAAAAGATGAAAGGCTATGGAGAAAATTAAAATTCTCTTGGATGATCACAGTCTTGTTAGGAAGCCTGGAGAATCAATCAGCTTGAGGCTAAGGGGGCCACCAATGATGCTTAAAACTATCCCAGGATCTGAGATGAGAAACCCTCCTCAGAACCCACAACAAAAGCAGGTTGCCTAGGCTGCCTGTTAGGTCAGCTGAAATGGCAGCTTCACACACAAGCTGCTTTGTGTGTGTTTAGCCATGTCAGACTCTCTGTGACCCCATGAACTATAGCTTTCTAGGTCCCTCTATCCATGGGATTTTCCAGGCAAGAATACTGGATGGGTAGCCATTTCCTCCTCCAAAGGGTGTTCCTGACCCAGGAATCAAACCCATGTCTCCTGCACTGACAGGCAGATTCGTTACCCCTCGAGCTACCTGCCCTCTTCCAAATCAAACTCACACTGAGCATCCACTCGGCAAAGCCAGATCATGTGCTTGTGCCCTGGCTGCAGGGAAAGATGGGAACTGAGTTCTGACTCATGTTCTGGCAGGCAGACCTTGTAATGTGGGGATTTTCTCCAATATAGGAAAGGTAGTCAAAAGATGATGGGGAGATTTCTGGTTTCCAGTCCAGCATGCAAGGGGCTTAGAAATAGTCTGTCATAAAAATAAGTAAAAGCCTAAATGCTGAAAAATCAACTACCCTCCCTAGATGTATCAGAGGTAAGGTCACCCAGCAAACCACTGCCCCCCAAAATCGAGACAGAAAGGCAGAACCAGAAAATCACAACTTACCAGAGCTGAAACCCATCAGCTGAAACCTCTGCAGGAACCAGTGTCAAGCGTAGGTAACTCTGAGCTGCAGATGGACAGCCGCTGGAGGCTCAGTGTGGACAAGAAAAGACCTTACAAAACTCTAGGTGGATCTAGACATCGTGGATTCTCCACACTTCTGTGAGTTTTACCTCCTGGAACTCAAGTTTGCTCTCAGTGACCATCAGAGAAAGACTACCTGGCACTTTCAGTAGGAGGAAAAGAGAAGGAACCAAGCTGAAATGCACAAGGGCACCCTGTTCTTTTCAACAAGCTCTGCTTCAGAAGAAATTATTTCATAGGCACCTAACCCACTGGAGTATTACGGGAGCCAGTTAACCAGAGGAAAGGCAATACCCAACGCCAGCCACCTTCAGCCATCCTCTCCCACCTGAGGGGAAGAGAAGCTGAGAAACACTTGTGAAGTACAGTGTCCAGGGACGTGGGCTCCCTACTGAACTGGGACCTGGTCACAGGACTACAGGACATTTCTTCTCCCTCTGCACCCTAGCCTCACAATACCAAAGGACCAGGTTACAGTCATTCCTTTTATCCACTACATCGCGTCTGAATATCAAGAAAAAAAATCACAAAAAATACCGAAACGCAAAGAGCACCATCTGAAGAGACAGAGTGAGCATTAAAACCAGATGCAAATACGGCAGGAATGTTGAGATGATCAGACTAGGAATTTAAAACAATTATGAGTAACATGCTAAGGGTTCTGATGGATAAGGTAGACAGCATGCAAGAACAGAACAGTGATGCAAGCAGAAAAATGGAAATTCTAAGAAAGAAAGAATATTCTGATAATATTTCAATAGAAATCTCCAAAACTGGAAAGCAAAGGGAAAAAAAGACTGAAAACAAACAAAAACAGAACTAAATATCCAAGACTCTGGGACAACTACAAAGAAGTGTCATATACATGTGATGGGAATACCAGAGGAGAAGAGAGGACCAGAAGGAATATTTGAAGTAACAATGATGCAGAATTTCCACTCAGTCGAAATCAGACACCAAACCACAGATACACAAAGATTAGAGGACACCAAGGAGGACAACCAAAATCACTTTAAACATCAATGGACCAATTAACTGAAAGACAGAGACTGTTAGAATGCATCAATAAATAAGACCCAGCTATATGCCACCTACAATAACAACAAAAAAGACACATACAAATTAACAGTAAATGAACAGAGAAAGACATACCATGAACACACAAATCAAAAGAGAGCAGAGTAGCTATATTACTTTCAAGCAGAGCCCACTTTAAAGCAAGGAAAGTTAACAGGGATAAAGAGAGAAAATATACAATGATAATAGGGTCAATTTTCCCAAAAGACATAGCAATTCTAAATCTAACATGCCAGAAAGCCTAGAAGTGAAAAAGAAAAGTGAAAGTGAAACTGGCTCAGTTGTGTCCGACTCTTTTCGACCCCATGGACTATATACAGTCCACGGAATTCTCCAGGCCAGAATACTGGAGTGGGTAGCCTATCCTGTCTCTAGGGGATCTTCCAACCCAGAGATCAAACCCAGATCTCCCACACTGCGGGAAGATTCTTTAGCAGCTCAGTCACAAGGGAAGCCCACCTAGAAGTAGACCTTCACAAATAAAGTCAACTAATCTTTACAAAGGATCAAAGATAGTCTCTTCAACAAATGGTGCTGTACATCCACATGCATTCATGAAATTATAAGACATTTGCTCCTTAGAAGAAAAGCTATGACAAGCCTAGACAGCAGAGACATCACTTTGCTGACAAAGGTCCATACAGTCAAAAAATATAGTTTTTCCAATAGTCATGTATGGATGTGAGAGTTTGGCCATAAAGAAGGCTGAGTGTCAAAGAACTGATGCTGGAGAAGACTCCTGAGTCAACCTTAAAGGAAATCAGTCCTGAATATTCTTTGGAAGGACTGATGCTGAAGCTGAAACACCAATACTTTGGCCACCTGATGCGAAGAGCTGACTCATTGGAAAAGACCCTGATGCTGAGAAAGACAGAAAGAGGGCAGCTTAGGATTAGATGGTTAGATAGCATCTCTGACTCAAAAGACATGAGTTTGAGCAAATTCCCGGAGATAGTAGAGGACAGGAGAGCCTGGCGTGCTGCAGCTCGTGGGGTCGCATAGAGTCAGACACAACTTAGCAACTGAACAAAAACAACATCCACATGCAAAAAATGATTCTAGACACGGACCTTACACCCTTAACAAAAATTAACTCAAAATGGATCACAGACCTAAATGTAAAATTCTTAGAAGATAACATAGGAGAAAACTTAGATGGTCTTGGCATTTGAGGATGATTTTTTGGATATAACACCAAAGGCATTATCCATAAACTGGACTTCATTAAAAGAGATGCTTCTGCTCTGTGAAAGACACTGTCAAGAGAATGTAAAGATAAGCAAACACTGGGATAAAGTATTTGCACAAGAATAGTTAACAAAGAACTGTTACCCAAAATACACAAAGAACTCTCAAAACTCAACAACAAGAAAACAAACAACTCAATTAAGGTCAAAATATGGGTCAAAGACCTTAACAGACACCTTACCAAAGAAGACATATAGACAGCAAATAAGCATATGAAAAGATGCTCCACATCTTCTGTCATCAGGAAAATACAAACTAAAACAAGAAGACACCACTGTATACCTACTGCTGCTGCTGCTGCTGCTAAGTCACGTCAGTCGTGTCCGACTCTGTGCGACCCCATAGGCGGCAGCCCACCAGGCTCCCCCGTCCCTGGGATTCTCCAGGCAAGAGTACTGGAGTGGGTTACCATTTCCTTCTCCAGTGCATGAAAGTGAAAAGTGAAAGTGAAGTCGCTCAGTCGTGTCCGACTCTTAGCGACCCCATGGACCACAGCCCGTCAGGCTCCTCTGTCCATGGGGTTTTCCAGGCAAGAGTACTGGAGTGGGGTGCCATTGCCTTCTCTGGTATACCTACTAGAATGGCCAAAATCCAGGATACTGACAACACCAAATATTGGTGAAGATGTGCAGCAAAAGGAATGCTCACTGTTTGCTAACAAGAATGCAAAATGGTACAGCGACTCTGGAAGACAGACTGGAGGTTTCTTACAAAACTAACATACTCTTAACATATGAGCCAGCGTTCATGCTGCTTAGTATTCACCCAAAGGTGTTGAAAACTATATCCAGACAAATACCTGAATGGATGGATGTTTAGAGCAGTCCTATTTGTAATTATCAAAAGTTGGAAGCAACCAAGATGTCTTTTGGTCAATAAATGGATAATCCAGACAATGGAATATTATTAAGCACTTTAAAATGAGCTATCAGAACGTGAACAAAACTTAAATGCACATTACTAAGGGAAAGAAGCCAATCTGAAAAGGCTACATATGTATGAGTCCAACTATACGACATTCTTGAACTATGAAGACGGTAAAAAGATCAGCAGTTTACTCACCAGGGGCTGAGAAACAGGGAGGGAAAACAGGCAGAGCACAGATTTTCAGAGCAATGAAAAGACTCTGTGTGATACTAAATTTGTTCAAGGACTTTTCAACATCAAGAGTCAACTGTAATGTAAACCACAGACTACGAGGGAAAAGGATGTGTCAGTGTAGGTTCACCAGCTGTAACAAATGTACCACTCTGGTGGGGGATGATGACAATAGAGGAGAGATTATGCATGCGTGGGGGCAGGAGGTATACAGAAAATCTCTGAACCTTTCTTCAAACTTTGCTATGAACCTAAAACCGCTCCAAAACAAGAATAACAGTAATAATACTAATGTCTATTTTTTAAAAAGATCACAGGTGGCCAGGACCTATCAAAGTGAAACGAATCAGGCAGAGTCGCTAGGCACACATCTGTATAATCCCCCTTTCTTCTCAAAGTCTCCTTGAAGTAGGTTGGATTCTTTTATTTTACAGTTAAGAAAACTGCAAACAAACAGTTGATGGCCCCCAAGCCCCATGCCTTTCCCACGCGTCCACAACCTAAGGCAGTCAAGGGTTAGACCAGGGTTTCTCAACCTTGGTCCTGCTGACATTTTGGGTCGGATCATTCTTCATTTTGGAGGAGGGTCTGGTGCATTGTAGGATGTTGAGCAACACCCCTGGCCTCTGATCATTAGATGCCAGTAGCAACCCCTTCTCCCAGACATTAACAACCAACAGTCTCCAGACGGTACCAGATTTTCCCCTAGGAGCAAAACTACTCCACCCCCGGGAGAAGCACTGCCTGAGACAGCGCTGCTCCACTTGCTCATGCAAGAAAACCCAGCCACCTCTGGGAAGCCCACCATGGACCAGGCCCAGTGCCAGGAATGCAGGGGACAACGCCAAATAACCGGAGACTCCCCACTCCAGGGGTGAGAGGAGGGGGGCGACGACAAACTTATCAGCAAGTGGCTGGTACAAATCGCGTGATGATACGTGCTACCACAAATTAAGAGTGACGGCAGAACTAAGACCATCACTCTGCTGGGGTCAGGGGTGGTGGAGGTAAAGTCTCGGACTGGGTTGTTTATCACTGGATTACAGCAATTAACACTGACCAGCTAACTTTTACTGGGCCCTTAACTCTAGGCTAGGCATGTCCTAAAGGCTTTATGCCTGATCTTTATGCCTGATCTCACTTAAAGATCACCAAAATCATCTAAAGTGAAGAACCACTAGTAGCCCCAGACTTCACTCACAGACTTAGAAAACAAACTGATGGTTGTCTGTGGGAAGGGGCAGTTAGGGGGTTTGGGATGGACATGTACACACTTGTATATTTCAAATGGATCACCAACAAGGATCTATTGTGCAGCACAGGGAACTCTGTTCAATGTCACGCGGCAGCCTGGATGGGACGAGCAACCCCTGGATGGGGGGAGCTTGGGGAAGAAAGGACACATGTGCACGTGTGGCTGAGTCCCTTTGCTCTCCACCTGAATCTCTCACAGCATTGTTAATGGGCTATACCTCAGTGGAGAATAAAAAGTCCAAACAAACAAACATCCCCAGTCTCCAGATGAGGAAGCTGCGGCATTTAAGACACCTGGTCTTAAATGAGTGGTAGCAAATCACAGGGCAATAATGAAACCAGAGCCCAGGCTGTTTTCATACTAACTATACTATTAATATCTGGAGGATGTGCCAAGAATTTGGCAATCAAAGAGGTGGACTTTAAGCTACCCTTATGAATGGTGCTACTGGACAACACGGTAGCTGAAAGCAATTTAAAATAAAGTCTTTTTGGGCATTATGATACATAAACACCCATGGTTAGGTGGATGGCAGATTTACCTAATGCAGAATATTATTCTCAGTATTATATGCTGAACTCAGCCTCAATTTTTTTTTAAGGCATCAAGGTTACAGTAATAATTAGGAACCAGCTGCAGTTGTAATTACCACTCCCAATATAATTTGTTACATATTAGCAAGTGTCAAATGACTACTGCTCCTTAAATGAATAAAACTGATTGTGCTGTTCTGAAGACTGGGATGTATGTTCTGATGGGGAACAAAGGAATATAAAAAGTATATGACATATTTATAAAGTGCTGAAAGGTTCTACTTAGGAGATCACAGGTTGCAGGAGCCCAGATAATGCCACAGAAAGTTAAAATGGCTTCTGGGAGAGAATAGCTAACTTAATAAATGCAGAGGAAGAGAAAGCAGCAAATCACAGGACAATAGAAAGTTGCTTTCACTAAATAATACCTTACCTGTTCAAATTTCTGCTGCATATCAGCATCACATAATTGAAGAATAGTCAAGAATCCAGGAAGAAGTTAAAAGAAAACCAACAGGAGCCCTCTGCATAGCTGGGATACTCGTCCCAAAGACTGCGCACAATTTCACTGTAACAAGTCCTCCTCCACCCTCCCCCATGACTTCCAACATGACCCTGGGCAAGTGCTCTGGTTCCAAACACCCTTGGAAGCTCACACTTCTGCAAAGCTTTCTATGTCCAGGTCCAGCTCTAAGCTTTAGGAACATGAGTGCATTAACTGCCCCCTGCAATAACCCAGGAAGGAAAAACAACCTTGGCCCGATTACAGATGAGGAAACTGAGGTGCACAGAGGTACTTGCCCAGAGCCACAATTTGAACTGAGTTTACGATTTCAATCATTACGTTATAAAGACTTTCAAAAGGAAGAGAGAACACGAGGCTAAGAAAGCAGAGAACCTGGAGGGTAAACAAAATTAGGTCACATCAACCAACTGCAATCCTGGGCCTCATTTAGATGACCATTCATAAAACAATTTTAAAAATTGTGAGATGATAGTGATGGTTTAGTCACTCAGTCGTGTCTGACTCTCTGTGACCCCATGGACTGTAGCCCGCCAGGTTCCTCTGTCCATGGGATTCTCCAGGCCAGAATACTGGAGTGGGTTGCCATTTCCTTCTCCAAGATGATAGTGGAAATGTGTAAAATGTGTACAGAATAGATATTTGATCATACTGAAAAGGCACTGACTTTTTTTTTTTTTTTTTTTGATGTGACAATGATATTTCAGTTGTGCTTTGGAAATATCTGTTTTGGAGATATACCATAATATTTACAGGCATGATGTCAGGGGTTCGCTTTGAAAAAATCAGGAGGATGGGAAAATAAGAGAGGGTGTGGTATAAATTAACAACATTATCCATAAATTGATAACTTCTGAAAGTGGCTAGAAAGGGACATAAGAGTTTGTTATGCTGTTCTAATTTCCTATGGAAATTTTCCATTATGAGACACTTTTTTTAAAGGGTGTTTTTTTTTTAAGTTTTAAGTCAAATGCCAGTTCCTCCTGGAAGATTTTCTAACCAGATTTCCCACATAGAATGCTATTTGCCCCTATTTTATGGACTTTGCAAATGAATGTTTAAATTTTGATTCTCTTGCTAACCAGCAATGTGACATACTGTTTTTCTCATCTGTTACCAAGAGAGAATGAGAATCAGGATTGAATGAAAGTAGCATAACCTGGGACAGAATCCAGAAGTTCCCTGCTTCCCAGCTACGTGCAACCTTTCTGTATTCACAGCAGTCCCGCTGACGGAGGCATCGGTGGACAGCTGAGCCCTAATGCAAGGCTCTCTCGGCTTTTGGAACGAAGCAGAGTCTGAGCCAGCAGGGTGTCTGGGCTGACCTGGCAGCAGGTCACACTGGCTGATGATGTGGCGCTAATGGGAGTTCATGGCCTTGTGGGATGGAACAGCAACAGAAATTACACTGGCTCCCTACCTTCCATCTGATATCAAACACGAGTGGTTTCTTGCGTAATACTAAGAGAGAAAGCTGTGTTTAAACATGACGGATGACCCAGCATGCAGGAGCCACACAGGAAAAGATTAATGGCTCCTCTGTCCGTGGAATTCTCCAGGCAAGAATTGTGGAGTGGCTGGCCATTCCCTTCTCCAGGGGATCTTCCCAACCCAAGGATCGAACCTGGGTCTCGTGCATTGCAGGCAGATTGTTTACCATCAGAGCGATCAGGGAAGCCCAAACATGTAACATACAAGGTTGTAAAAGTTGAAAGTGTGTATGAGCCAGTTAAACATCAAACAATTGCAAAAATAAATATATAAATAATGTGTAATAGGACAAAAGGCCAAAGTTCTTAATTTAAAAGCGCTCTTGGACCAAGTCAATATGAGAAGACAAATAACCCAATGGAAAAGTGGGCAAAGGTCAAGACCAGGCTCTTCTTAAACTGCAGGTGGACACCAAACATAGACTAACAGAAAGCTCCAAGAACCACCATCAGAAAACCAGGGGCTGAGCTAACTTATCTTTTACTTCTGGAGCTGAGATTCCCGTCTCAGTTCACAATGGAAAGTGGAATCCTGAAATGCAGAGTCAAATCAACCTGCAATAACATAAGTGTGTGGGATCTCCTTGGTGGTCCAGTGGTTGGGATTCAGCCTGCCAATGCAGGAGACATGGGTTTGATCCCTGGTCCAGGAAGATCCCACAAGCCATAGAGCAGCTAGGCAGGTGTGCCACAACTACTGATGCCCATGCAACCAAGAGTCCATGCTCCACAACAAGAGAAGTCAATGAGAGGCCCACACACTTCAGCTAAAGAAAGCTCGCACGCAGTAACAAAGACCCAGAGCCAACCATAAAAAAATAAGTGTGTGAAGATTCACAAGGAATGAAAGTCCTTGCCAGGGGGCCTGGCAGAGTCAGATAAGAGAGCTGACAGATCACCAGACTTCCTGGTCAAACCACTTGCTGGACCCAATATGCTACTGGGAGCAGCTGGTCTGAAACAGCAGCAGTGGACATCCTGTTTGGACCTGCTGGAACTCTCCCTTTAATCCAGCCAGACCTTCTTAGTCACAAGAAAGCACATTTCTCCAGGAGCCTCCTTCCGAAGCAGCTACTTTGTAGTCGTGGAGATTCATCCACCTTGAATGGCCAGATCCCTGCCGGGGTTTACTAAGCAGCTATCGTTCCCCATCATGCGCGCTCTTGGAGGTGACTCACACACAATCCGCAAGTATTCCAAGTTAGTATTTTTTGTTTGTTTGTTCAGTGACAGATGGAGAGGCTTGAGAAAAATGGTTTATTAGGGAAAGAGAAAAGTTTCTGACAAACCACATGCAACAGAAGAATCTCCTGCCCCGTTTCATTCTGCCATGGGTGGCACCCCCAAGTAGGTGCCATGGGTGGCACCCCCAACGGTGTCTGAATGTCATGGAACATGTACTGCAAGGGCCCAGTTCTCGGCTTAAAATCTAGTGGAAAACATAAAGTATAAGAAACAAAACTAGGACCATTTTCCTTCAGAACATCATTAGCACTCTCTCCCCCAAGGCAATTTAAAAAGATTCAATATCTGTAATGGGCTGAACTGTGTTCCACCCACCCCCCACCACCACCAAATTCATATGTCGAAGCCTTAACCCCCAGGACCTCAGAATATACCTGTATTTGGAGATAGGATACTCAAAGCAGTAATTAAGGTAAACTGAGGTCATTAAAGTAAGCCTTAATCCATTAAGACTGGTGTCCTTACAAGAAGAAGAAATTAGGACACAGACGCAGAGGAAAGATCACGTCAAGACACAAGGAGACAAATGCCATCCATGAGCTAAGGAGGGAGGCCTCAGGAGAAACCAGCCCTGCCTACACCTTGATCTTGGACTCCTAGCCTGTAGGTTTGTGGGAAAATAAACTTCTGTTGTTTAGGCCACTCAGCCTGCGGTACTTTGTTATGGCAGCCCCAGCCAACTAATACAGTATCACTGAATATAAACTCCTTATTCAAATGGCTCCAACAGGGCCATTCTTTTATTTGTTTTGGATCCAGTTTCAAACACTGCATTTGGTTGTTATGTCTGTTTGGGAGCCTCCTTTATTCAAGCCTTTTCATTCATAAGACTGGCATTTTTAAAGTCAGACCAGAGGTCTTACGAAATGTCCTACTTTCTGGATATGTATAATTGTTTCCTCATGATTAGATTCACACACCACACTTTGGCAGGAAATCTCTAAAGGTCACGTTGTGTATTTTCCATCACATCACACCAGCGGGTAGCTCCATGCTAGCTTCTCCCTCTTCCCAGTAATGTTAAATTGGATCACAGATGGAGGCCAAGTCCTCTGTTGTAAAGGTATCTTTTCCCCTTTGTAGTTGGTAAGTAATTAATAAGGAAATACTCTTTCCTGGTGGTTCAGACGGTAAAGAATCTGCCTATAATGCAGGAGACCCAGGTTCCATCCCTGGGTTGGAAAGATCCCCTGGAAAAGGGAATGACTACCACTCCAGTATTCTGGCCTGGAGAATTCCATGGACCGAGGAGCCTGGCGGGCTACACAGTTCATGGGGTCAGACACAACTGAGTGACTAACTCTTTCACTCTGAGATACAGAGGATTCCAAGAATCTTTTACTGAAGATTTTAGCATCCACTGAGGACACTTGCCTGAATCATTACCTGCAGGTTGCCAAACACTTTTTTTTCTAGTTCTATCATAACTTCTACTTTATTAGTTGGCATTGTTCAGAAAATAAGAACTTCACCTCCCCACCTCCATCTCACTTTGACTCTTCTTGAGGAAGAATAATTGTCATGGAATGATGGGCTTTTTTAAAAAGTCAGTATGCTACAATCCATTTTCAACTGATTTGTTTTTATAGTTATAAAATATCCATAAAAATTAACATTTTAAGTGTACAATTCAGTGGCAATGAGTACATTCACAATGTACAATCGTCAGCATATCCATTTCATCATCCCGAACACAAACTCCATACCCCTTAATTAATATCCAATTGATTTTAGTAGCCACCATTTGTTTTAGCTGTGAGACACACTCATTGTACTATACATGATGTGTACATATATGTACGTGTATAAAACACACAGGCACACGTGTGTGTGTTTAGAAGATGAATAAACACAATGCACCAGAAAGAATAAGTGTGAATATTAAAACCTAGCCAACTAGAAGAAACCATTATGCAAAATGCTGGCGGATCAGGAAGGCAGTACCCAAACCCACTCACCAAACATAACAACGGAGGAATAACCAGGAACTATGTGCCTCCTGATGTGTGTATCCAATACCAAGGATCCAGTAACCTGAGAGAGACAGCCAGCAACCACCTAGGAAGTATTCTAGCCAAAAGCAAAAAATAAAAATAAATAAAACCTTAAACTCAATCAAGCGTCCGCATCTAACTATCAATTGTCAGGAACACTGGGGACAAAGGAAACTGGGGTGGGGAGGGGGGGTTCGGTCAGCAAAGTCCAAACTGTGGGAAACTACGGGAAAGATGACCCAAGTCACTCATCAAATAAACTGCAAGCAGGCACACAAAAAGATGGGGAGCCAAACCTACAGACTCACAAGAGTTAAAAGACATATCGACCAAATGCCATGTGCAGACTGTGTCTGAATCTTGGTCGGGACAAACCAACTGTGAAAACTAGGGCATGGGTTTTATCATCCTTACAGACACTTCAAGGAAAGAGAAAACACAATTAAGACCACTTTCCCCTAAAACTGAAGGAAAGAACTAAAAAAAACAAAAAAATAAAACCTGCCCACCAATGTAGAAGAAGGACAAGGAACATTCCGGCTTCTGACTGAGCTCTAAATTAAACCAACAAACAGGCTCCCCCGCCCCTATTTTTTTCCTGCTACACTGTCGCCACAGCTTTATGGCAGGGAATCTGAACAGGGGTTGGACATGTCCCATTTATAATACAAACCGCTGTGAAGGGTATGAGAAGGGAAGGAGCATGAGCTAACACTGGAAAAGTCAGACGAGGGCCAAGACCCAGGAGGCAGAATCTGGCTAACGAGACTGCGTTTCTATTCTCAGGACATAGTGAAGCCACCCTGTGCCGCCAGGTAAACTCAAGAGGGCCATGCAGAGCAATCGCTACGTGCCTTGAGAGGCCAGGCTGCCTGTGTGCAAGCCACAGCTCTGCGCTTGAAAGCTGTGTGACCTGGGACAAGTCACTGAACCTCTCTGTGCCTCGAGACTAAACCATTCTGCACAGATGAGCTTCCCCACCCGGGCAATGGAGACAATAATGGCACTCCCCTGCCGGGGACTGCTCTGCAGACTACATGACTTCACACGCGAAGAGCCTACAACAGTGTTTGGCTTTGGTCAGCTGCTGTTGTCACTGCCATTTGCACGACCCTTTTGAACCAAACCTTTCTCAGATGAGGTAACACCTTCCCTATCATCTTGTAGATGATAAAGATCAAATAATGAAGCTTGGGTCTTCACATTATTTGGTCATTTTAATCTCTGTAGACTGTGAGGTCCTGAAAACAAGTCCAATAGCTTACTTGTTTAGCGAAGCCCAGCAATCAGTATAGGAGGTGGCATATAGCTGGAATCACTAACACACTTGAATGCATTTTTTAAAAACTGTTAAGGACTGCACCCATGAACACAGGACTGCTCTCAACATGGATACAAGAGCCAATTTTAGAAACTTCCTTGACAGTTTTAGGCACTCCAGAGTGGAGAGGAAAGTGCAGGGAAGAGACCAAAGGCAAAATCAGCTTAGAGCTATGGCAGTGCTGGGGCTAAAAAGGAATGAGGATCTGAAGCTAAAAAATGGAGATGAGACACACCTGCTCCAGGGACCCAGAAAGGTCTAACTGACCCATCTCTTTGCCCGTGTCCAGGTTCCTACCACTGGGGTCTCTCTTGGCTGCCCACAAAGGTACTGAGTGAACTAACCAGAAACTTTAACTAGTAGGAAAGTTAAACTGCAGCTATAGGTGAGGAGTGATCAAGAAGATGAATTCAATTCTAATAAACAGAGTCTGGAATATCTCTGAGACAGACAAGTTGAGATTTCCAAGAAAAAGCCAAAAACGCAAGGCTGGTGCTTGAGAGCGCTGCCGTGGAACATCAGTTGTCAGGTGGAGGCCTGGGGGACACCAGCATTTCAGAGTCGGGGAGTCAGGGGAGCAGAAGGACAAAAAGAAGCTGGCCAAGGAGAAGGGACCCGTATAAGCTAAGGGGCCAACCAGGAGAGGGCACGTCATGAAAGCTGACAGAAGGTGTCCCAGGAAAGAAGGAGCAGGTCACGATCCTGTGAGGTCACAAATAAAGGAGAACATGCCAACAGTTTCAGAACAGAGATCACTGGTGACTCTTAGAAGAGAATGTCAAAAATAGAATGGGCATAAATTTATTTTCAAGGACTTTAAGTACAAGTAGGCAGCAAAGAAATGGAGAAGGTTATAACCCTTAAATAGGCTTCCCTGGTGGCTCAGATGGTCAAAAATCCAATGTAGAAGACCTGGTTTCAATCCCTGGGTTGGGAAGATCTCCTGGAGGAGGAAATGGCAACCCACTCCAGTATGCTTGCCTGAGAAATCCTACAGTCCATGGGGTCGCAAAGAGTCCGACACCACTGAGTGGCTTTTACTGACTGATTGACTGATAACCTTTAAATAATAATTCAGAGACGTGTTCTAAAATAATACACTGGCACCAGTGGAATCAAAATTAGCCCAAAGAACCCAAAATTTTATACTGGGTTTTATCACTATGGATTTAATTCTGCAAAAATTGCATTGATTTACAACCAAATGGAAAGACATTGTAGAAAGGCAGCTACATTTAATAACACAGTGACAAGAGTTCCAGACCTGGGAGCTATTTAAAATGCAATCCTGAAGCCACAGAGTCTTTGTCCCTGGGATGAGGGTGCAGATGCTGCAATTCTAACACACTCCTGCATAAAACCAATGCTCCTCATCCTTGGACCATAAACTTCTAATAGCGAGGCTCCAGGAAGACCACCAAAGAGAATTTGGTTATTGAAGCAGACAGACTGCCTAGCCATTACTAGATGACTACTTAGTAGACCATAAGCTTAAGGAAGCACACCATCTTCTGTGCAAGTAGGTCAAATATACCTGTTTATGTGCTCAGTCAGTCGTGTCTGACTCTTTCCAACCCCATGGGCTGTAATCCACCAGGCTCTTCTGTCCATGGGATTTCCCAGGCAAGAACACTATAAAGAGTTGCCATTTCCTTCTCCAGGGTATCTTCCCGACTCAGGGATTGAACCCAGGTCTCTTGCATTGGCAGGGGGATTCTTTGGAAGACCCAAGTAATATCTGTGAATACATCCCCAGTTTTCAGTTAGGTGGAAATGTCCCACAGTCTCCAACAGATATCACTTGGCAGTTCTTCAGCAGCTCATAGTCCTCAAATGCTTTCCCACGTTATATTTCATTTGCTCATCACAGGCCCTGTTTTCCACAGGGGGGACCCTGAGCACCAGAGAAGTCAGGCTTTATGTTCTCACCATCAGTCGAAGCACTGGACTTGTAACCTAGGTTTTCCTGCCTTCCAGTCCAAAGCTCTCTCACTCAACCAGAGCTACTGATTTTAAAAAGTTCTTGACGCTCTTCCCACACGAGATAGTGGTGCTGACTGAGCAGTTGGGGCTTCTCCGCATCTCAGACTACAACCGTGCCCGGGGTCGGACAGATACAAATCATGTCAGACTCAGAAAAACTACTAAATGTGCACTTAGGTCTAAAAACCCCGTTCAAATCAGACTTATGACAAGGTTCAGGACATGCGTCCTCAAAATGTGGTGCATTCAGTATCTCAAGCTGGAGTTTCAGAAAACAGCAGAAAGGGGAAGGTCACTCTGACCGTCCCCTCAACCCCACCTTCTTTCCTGAAACAGGTCATAAACTCCCCTGCAGAGAGGACCATCCCCGTGCCAGGAGGAGGGAAGACAATCTCCTCACCAAAGATGGGCAAGTTAGGGCTGAGAAATGCACACAGACAACCCTTGTTAAACTCGCCCTTATCTTCCCAGTTACTTCTTCACCATTTCCTACCCCGAGCACAAACCCCTTTGTCTTGTCACCTCTTTACAAATTTATTTCTCACTGTCCAAAAGATTTTAAAGCTTCCTGCTCTGGTCACTTTCACTTCTTGTGCAGGTTCTCAGGTACACACAAAAATTCAACAAAATGTGTATGCTTTTTTTTTTGGTTCATCTGTCCTCGTCACTTTGATTTTCAGTTCCAGCCAGGAACCCTAACAGAATGGAGGGAAACTTTCTCTTCCCCTACACTTACTTAGACAATTTTCTTACAAATTGTACCATCTTATGCAAAAGATATTTTACCATAAAACAGTAAGTGGATCTTGAAATATCTGACTTTCACATCAAGTCAACAGGTTTCAGGGAAAACATGTGGAAACTGTGAGTACATGTGGAAATCAAGACAAAGCTACTAGCCTAATAACAGTCATTAAATAGAGTGGTTTATTTAGGTTGAATTGCTAAGAATTTCAACACTGCCAACTTTGCTATGTTGTCAGCACCTAAAGTCAAAAGGAACCATCCAGGCCTATTTTCACTCATGCAACTACACAGCAAATTTCCAAAGGAAATGGTAAGCATGAGTACTCTTATCTTTTAAACGTTTCCAAACAACAAACCAGACCACCACTCTACAAGTTAGTCACTGGGGATAATTCTGAGCTAGGAGACCAGAGCCACCATTGATGGGATCGACTTGACCCAACAAGAGGGTCTGCTAAAATGGGCATGAAAAACAGGGTTTGCTCAGTTGCTATTCAGTACGGTGCCAAGGGAATTACATCACTGTGACAAGGGCATGTCCTCCTTACACCCAAGAAGCAAGAACACCAGCAGGTTCACACAAGCCTCTGTTCCGAGACCCACCCAAGGCATCCAAGAAAACATGGTGGGAAGGATAGGCGCTTATGAGGCGGCAAATGCCAAGCAAGGGGAGTAGGAACGGACCATGCTCCGCAGACCTAAGCCTCACAGAAAGTGGGGAACCCAGGAAGGAATGCTTCCATGTAACTCAACAAAAGCAGAGGCTGCTCCCAGGACAAAAGGTCAAAGAGGCAGGAGGAGTCAAGAGTTCCTCCAGCAACCTAACAAGAGAACTTGATATCCAAGAAGACCGGCTCATTTTCTTACCCTGCACACTGGCTTTCAACACTTCCCACCCCTCTCCTCACCCCCAGTTTTCTATACGCTAAACAACACTTGTAAAGCCCTGTGACCCAAGACGGACAACACGTGGGCACCCAACTAGGTCAGCCACGGAAAAGGCTGCAAGACCAGCCCTACAGTCCTCTGCAACATTTCCCCACAAGCAGCTACACTGATAAAGCAAGCCACCGAGACTTCAGCGGAGACAAAAGGAGCTTTCCACCAGTTTGGTGATAAAACCTATATTCTAGCATAATTACAAACTATATAAACTTGATGCCTAACCACGAAGGTGAAATGGGGCAGGACTGCAAAGAGCTTGTCAAGAAAGAACTTGTAGGGATCCCCGTATATCCCTCCTCTGAAATGACACACTAGGGATTAGGGATTTACATTTCTCACTGCATTCCTTCCTTATTCCAAGGAACCACCAGAGGATCGACTGAAGCAAAGAGCAGGAAAAACAGCCTAGAGCTGTGGCTGGCAGCCTCAGAAGCACATCTGATTCACTTGGAGAGCATTCAAAAACCTTGGGGTTCAGGCCACACCTAAGTCCAACTGAATCAGAACCTCCAGGTGAGACCCAGGCACCAGCACTTTTATCCCCATACAGAGGACGACAGTGCACTGGAACCCCGGTCTACAATAGTGCAAAAAGCAAAGGAGTTTCAATTACAGGACCAATCACAGCCCTTCCTAGGACTCCATTTCTTCATCTGGTAAAAGGGAACAAGATTAATGAAGGGAGGGGTAAGGAACACTGTGTTATGTAAACCCAAGGCCAATCCAGCGCCATCAATTTAAAAAACCCTAAATCCAAACATCGGTGGAAGCACAGACAGAAACTTACCAACATCATGGCAGCATAAAAACAACTCACACATTCTTTCCTTCCTGCCCAGCACAAAAACTGGTCTGTTTTATCATAACAGTATCACACCACCAAATACCTAGCAGTTTTTACCATAAGGGAAAGAAAACTTTCAACTTGAAGAATATCCTTAATAAACTCAATCACAGTTTATCCTCAATAACAGGTCTTGGAAGAAGGTGTTACTATCGATGAGAAGCATGAAAAACATGGAGGCCAAATATATAGCCCAAATCCTAACTAGTGAACAATGGATTAAAATTTCTACCTGGTCAATGAAGAGGTGATAGCCATGCAACTCCGTGAACATGCAAAACACCACTGACAGGTACACTTTAAACGGGTGATTGTACAGCCTATGACCTATGTCTCAGCAAAGCTGTTTTTAAAAAAGGCACATGACAGTTTCCGATCTGTGCAATCTTGTTCGAAAGCCACTTAAAAATCAAGCATATGTGTATGCATGCATGCTAACTCATTTCAGTCATGTCAACTCTTTGCAGCCGGACTGTAGCCAGCCAGGCTCCTCTGTCCATGGGATTCTCCAGGCAAGAATGCTGGAGTGGGTTGCCATGCCCTCCTCCGGGGGATCTTCCCAACACAGGTATCGAACCCCCATCTTTTTTTGTCTCTTGCATTGGCAGGCGGGTTCTTTACCACTAGCACCACCTGGGAAACCCATCAAGCATATACGGAGTGCCAACGCATTCTATAGATACAAACCACTGGATTGGAAAGATACATATGTCCATAATTGTTAGTATTTGAATTCTCATATGCAAATGGAACTCTTTTTAAGGCCTAGGAAGGTGAGACAGAGACTGAGCACAGAATGCAAGGTTTCAAATCCAAGCTGCAGTGCTTATTCTCTCTACAACCATGAGGAAACTACTTAACCTCTTTGCAACTCAGTTTTCTCACCTGTAAAATGAGGACAAAAGCAGACCACAGTTACTGCTTGGTATTATGAAGAATAATGGAATTATTATTTGTAAAGTGCTTGGGAAAGTGCCTGGCACACAGTAAGCACTGTGGAAGTGGTTCTCAAAAATAAAACTCTGGTTTACAGTTACAAGACCAAAATAAAAGTCTGAAGAAAAAAGAGGCATCTAATTTCCCCTCCCAAGTCATCTCCCCTGCCCATAAACTCTACTCTCCAGTATGCTAAACTACCAGGCAGACAATCTGGTGGACAGGCTAAGAGCACAGATTCTGGAGCCAGGCTGGCTGATCTGAACCCCAGTTCCTTTCTAATTCTCAGGTCTTAGGCCACTTATATCACCCCTTGGTGTCCAGAGTGTTCATCTATAAACCAGAAATGATAGTTTATAACTCATATAAGAGTATTAAAGGTCTTTAACAATTTTATTAATGCTTATATAATAGGTCTTGTGCTTAGTCGCTCGGTTGTGTCTGACTCATTGCAACCTCATGGACTATAGCCCTCCTGGCTCCTCTGTCCAAAGGATTCTCCAGGCAAGAATGCTGGAGTGGGTTGCCATGCCCTCCTCCAGGGGATCTTCCCAACCCAGGGATTGAACCCAGGTTTCCCGCACTGCAGGCGGATTCTTTACCAGTTGAGACACCAGGGAAGCCCAAGAATATTGGAGTTGGTAGCCTATCTCTTCTCCAGGGGATCCTCCCAACCCAGGAATTAAACAGGGCTCTCCTGCATTGCAGGTGGATTCTCTACCAGCTGAGCTACCAGGGAAGCCCATGAATGCATATTAACAGTCTTGTTAATGCTTATCATTAAGTCTTATTGACTCATTTAATAATGCTTTTCATTATTACCTCACTTAATACTGAATCTTGGGCTTCTCTTGTGGTTAAGAATCCAACCTGCCAATGCAGGAGACACTGGTACCATCCCTGGTGCAGGAATCTTACACATCTCACAGCAACTAAGCCCTCGCGCCACAACTAAAACCAACATGCCCTAGCGCCCATGCCCTGCAACAAGAGAAGCCAGTGCAGTGAGAAGCCCGTGCACCTCGAAGAGTAGCCCCCGTTCACGGCAACTAGAGAAAGCCCAAGTGCAGCAACAAAGACCCAGTACAGACAAAAATAAATAATGAATTTTTTTTTTTTAAAGAACTGAATCTCACCTCTAGTAAACGGTGTCAGCTAATCTATTTATTACCTGTTATCCCCTAAACGCAGCAGGTGCTCTCACTTCTCTTTCAGCTGCTGTTTCCTGTTCCTGATGTGATCTTCCCTCTTCCTCCAACCACTCCTCCTGAACCACCACTACCTTGGAGAAGACCTCCCCTCTCCACCCCCCACCCTGGAGGGAAACAGGCTCCTTCTCTGATGCTCCTATTAACTCTTGTTATGGCACTATTCTTACTTGGGCCAATAACCCAAAACATTAAGAATAAGTAAGTGGTCAAGAGATCAACAAATTGCTAGGTGTGGCTAAATTCATCCAGAAAATATCAAATTTGCTTAAATATTTAAATGATCCACCACAATGAGTGCTGGAATTCACCTACAAGTATTGAGTTTCAGATTCTGGGCCCAATTTCTTAGACACTCCATTGAGATGAGATTCTCTCCCTAGTCAGGCTCCTCAAGTTTTAAGAGGGGATGTCAAACCTATCCCTAGATAAGATTGCTGAGTCTATGATTTGTGTTCAATATGGAAAATCTGTGCTTCACAAAAAAGCAAAGAGCATGGCCTTTAACTCAGGCTTCACAGCACTGCCTAGTAGTGAACAAAATCAAGGAGCATCCAAAGGTAATAAGTAAGGAGCATTCCTGGACTAACGTGGACCAGCACAGCTCATCTGGAGACCTTTTAAGACTACATTTAGGCCTCCCTAGTGGCTCAGATGGTAAAGAGTCTGCCTGCAATGCAGGAGACCCGGGTTCGATGCCTGGGTTGGGAAGATCTCCTGGAGAAGGAATGGCAACCCACTCCAGTATTCTTGCCCGGAGAATCCCATGACAGAGGAGCCTGGCAGGCTACAGTCCATGGGGTTGCAGAGTCAGAAACGACTGAGCGACTCACACACACAACACAAAGACTACATTTACTGCACCGCCCTTGCCCTAGAATGAGAGACACTATAAGAAATGGCCTTATGGGATCCACACACTTGTATCTGTGGTTATGAGGTAGTTATGAACACAGTTTGTGCACTGCTTATAAAGAGAGATGGGGAGAAACTGCCTCAGAGAGCAGAACAAGAGGACCTCTCTCCCAAATAACTGACCTCACTGATCACTTCCTCTTTGTTTTGGCTGCTAGAAGGTTCAGTCGCCTCTAGCAAGTACCTACATCCTTATTGTCCCTTAACCTTAGTCCTTGTTTCACCTTACTTTGCCTTCTTTCTGTTTTTCTCATCTACTCTGACTTGATTTTGACATGTCTTGTTGGTTTATAAATATATGTATATATGATGTCAGCCATAAGAAATCCTGGAAAGAGGCAAGTTTAGATGAATAAATAAATAAAAACACAAGTTCCCAAAGAGTAAAAATGAAATGTCTCATTTCCCTGACTCTCACTACTTGGCTAAAATTCAACTGCCCTTATTGATATGATGTGACAGTTTAATAAAAATACAACCCAAAAGTTAAGCCTGTTTCCAGGTCATTTATTTTATTTCATACTAGTTAATCAGTATTATACTCCACTTACATGCCTACTCCTCCATTGAAGTTCCTCACTCTATCTCCAAATTAAGTAAAATTATTTAATTCATCTACAGATGTAAAAATAGTAAAGTACGGGTATCTACTCCCACCCACTCTCCTGAAAGAAGTCACCTGAAGGGAACATAATTGTTCCCTTGTACTCTGATTGCATGTAAATTTAATGCAAAGAAAAGGTCACAAGTTGTTAGGTTGAAAGGAGTAAATGTAGGCTCCAAAAATGAATTCCAGTGATTCTCAGAGAAATCTGCCTAAAACAGTTGTATATGAACATGTGTCTGCTCATGTATACTCAGAGTGCCCTTCTTAGGATGGAACCTGGAGTAATTACAGAAAAGAAAAGGGCCACATAGGCCACATACTCTAGAAACACCGAAAAACCTGCAGATTTTGGGAGGCCTGGAGAAACTTAAGTCATGGAACAGCATTTAAATATATTTGTCTGCTTACAATTTCCATTGCAAATGTGATTAGTTTGCGCGAATAAATAGGAATATGATGTGTTGGCCATGTTTTCCTCTTGAGGGTTATCACAGAGTTTTGATTAAGGACAAATGTCTGAAATGTTGGGTATATTTAGGTTCACGACACTTAAAATGAGCTAGGAAGTTGTATAGGCTTGATTAAAGGGCTGCCTTCATGAACTTAAAATTAAAAGCAATAAATTCCAATGAGTCAAGTGATTGGGACTAAATATGGTATTCTGCCAAAAAAAGTTGAAATGGAGTCCAAAGAGGCTGAAATGGTGCCCAGGTTTCAAGAAACGGTGAAACAGGAAAGGTCAAGCTGTCGGAGCTGCCTTTCCTCTGGGCTAGTGAATGAGTCCCATTACGCAGAACTCCTTTTAAGTAGAACTTCACAGGAGTTACAGGCTCCCAGGACAATCTGTTTTGTCATTTCTATAAAGAAGCCTCTCAAACGCTCAGAGGCCGGTGTGTTAAGCGTTGTCAGATGCTCAGAGCAGAGAGAAGGATGAATAGTGGGGGCGTGGGGCGGGGAGGTACTCTGGAGTTACGCACACGCGCGCTGGCCAGCTCCAGCAGTCTCCAGAACGGAAGTCAAGGTGACTTCCCCACCCGCGGGAGGGCGGAGCCTTTGAAGCCTAATAGGATCAGGCTTTGGCGCCGGCGGTGGCCCCGGGAAGCAGCTCCGGTCAACAGCAACCGGGGTCACGAGCAGGAGCGCGCTGGGGTGGCCGAGGGGACCTGCTGACCCGGAGCCCTCTCCCACCCCGGGACGCCATCGCGCCCGCTCCTCTTCACCGGCCTTGGCTCAGCCCGCCGCGGGCCCGCCAGGCACCCACTCCCAGTCCCGGCCAAGTGGGAGGGTCCAGCCGGCAAAGTTGCCGCTGCAAGGTCGGGCCCCCGGGCCCTGGGCCCCGCAATCGCCGCTTGTGCGGCCCGGGAGGGACGGCTACCTCCCTCCTCCCGCTGCTGCAAGGTGGAACAGCCGCCGTGCGCTCCTTTCTGTTTCCTTTCTCTGTCGCGCCAACCGAACACGTGAACCAGGGCCCCTCGCGGCCCCCGGCCGACGCTTACCTTGGCGGCCGCCATGCTTCGCCCTGGGTGCCGGCAGCTGCGGGCTGCAGGACGCTCTCACTGGCTCGCCGGCGCTGCGGACCTGGGCAGCTCACTTCCCGTCCCGACGGCGGCGAGGGCGGCGGTACAGCCCGGCAGCGTGCGCTCCCGGCTTGCCTCCCCACGCCCTCCTGCCGGCGCGGGTCATGCGGGCGCCGCCAGCCCATTGGCTGGGCCTGGCCGGGGCCGCCGGGGCGCGCGTGATCCGGACGGCCTCTGCCCTGCTGCGGGGCGGGCCCGGGTCTGGGGGCGGCGGACTGGCCCGCGCACGTGACCCCGGCTGCGCTGTCCAGCTGGGCGACCTCTGCAGCGGGGGCCGGCAGGCGGTGGCGGGGTTCACGAATGTCTTTTGGGAGCAGGTGGCCTCGCGAGGGAAGCTCTTGGCTTCGGCTGCTCCCGGGGCTGCTTCAGGGCCTTCAGACCCACAGGCGGGGCACGCAGCTGGGCAAGTTGAGACAAGTTGGGACACTAGGTCCCAGGTTTATCCAGGTGTTCCCTGTAGGTTCCCTTTCAGAGGGGCTCCGCTCTGGGGTGGGAGGTGGGGGGCGTCATTTAAGAGATCCCAGATCCCGAAGCATTGACTAGTCGATGGGAAATAGGGAAGTAATGTCTCTGGCAAGCCTAGTTTTAGGTCAAATCTAGCTAAGTCGAACTACCAAACGGCTGTATGTAAAAGTGCAGAACTTACACGTGCTGGGGCCACTTCATTCCCGCCCTAGATAGTAGGATGGCAGAGATCAAAGATCCCCCCCGGCCAAAATAGGCCCTACTGAAAGAAACAGGTTAAATTTTAATGTAAAAATAGAATGTGTAACCCCCAGAGGTCTTTCTCTTTATAAGAATTTTATTCACTTACGTCTGCTACCAAAATTTATAATTAAGGCGATGGTGGTCAGTGAAAAGGGCTTTAAATGTTTTGTAGATTATGAATATAACCTAGCAACAAAAGTGTTTTTTACCAGTCATTTTCATTAATTAACACTGATTTGAGTGCCTGCTACTTGCCAGGCACTGTGTTAGGTGCTCGGAACACCAAAATGACTTGAGAAATGGTCCCAACCCTTAAAGAGCTTAAGGGCTAGTGGGAAAGCTGGCACATAAACAGTTAACATCCTTATAACCTGCCAAGGCAGCAACCACTGAGGACTGGGGAAACCTCTCAGAGGAGAGGATGCCTAGATGAATGCACCAAAGTGGCTGTGAATTAGCCCAGTCAAGTGGAGGGGGATGGTTTTCCAGCCAGAGAAAATAAGGAGGAGAGGGAGGCCCAGAGATGACTGAGGAAACAGAACAAGTTATGAAAGTGATGGGTCATGAAAGGTAAGGAGCTGTGGAACTGGTGGAAGAAGAGTCTGGACAGGGGGTGCTGGGTGCCATGGTGAAGGGTGTGCACCTTAACTGAAGGGCTTCAAGGGCAGTGGCATGGCCAGGATTAGAGTATAGATGGGTCCTGCTTGAGGCATGGAGGATGGGGTAGGGTCACACTGTTGGGATATTCAGATAAGACGGACTGAGGACTTGAAACCAGAGATGGGATAGGGCTAGAGGAAGGAATAGGAGGTGAAATTAGTCAGTGTGGTGACTGATAATACATGGGGGTAGGAGAGAGAAAGGAAGTCACCCTGTCTTGCACATTGGGCCCTGGTGTAGATGTTGGAAAGACACCAGAGATAACAGGTAATGCATCAGTCAGTCATACAGGAGTGTTTTGAAGTATGTGCCTGTTGTCTGTAAGGAGAGTGTATGTGAAATACACAAATTATACTGTAAAAGACAAAGAAACATTTCAAAAGGGAGTGATTGATTAAGAGATTCTCAAGAGGTTTAACAAAGACCAGAACAACTCGAATGTGTTCAGTAGGCACCAGAGAAAGGCCAGGCAAGGAGTTAAAGCAAAACCAGGAGAAATGATAGAGAAAAGGATAGCAGGGGACGAGTCTACAGCTCACACACAGGGGTGGTCCTGGCTGCTGTAAAGAGTTTTTTAAATGTGCAGAGAAAATACAACATCATGTAACCAAGATCACATCGTATACTATATGCTGTTTTAAAGGGCATCACTGAAGCTCTCCGTTTATAATACAGTGAACTTTAAAAATAACAAGTTTACTCTCTTCCCATTATGGAGGTCAGAATTCCAGAATGAGTCTTCAGGGGCTAAACCAAGGTGGAGGGGCTGTGTTCCCTCCGGAAGGTTTAAGGGAGTATCTGTTTCTTTGCCTTTTCCAGGGAGCCCAAGGCCCCTTCGTCCGTCCTCAAAGCCAGCTTACCAGCATCTTCTCCTGTTACAGCCATGCTTTCCAGGAAGCAGACTCACTCAGAAGGACAATGCAGATGGTGGAGTGCAGTTTATTACACCGGCGGGCCCAAGGCAGAGTCTCCTCTTAGCCAAGGGCCCCGACCAGCATTTGTGAAAATCTTTTATATCCGACCAGCATTTGTGAAAATCTTTTATACCCCATGTGCACTGTCCAAACCCACCAGCCCAAATCCCTTGAGGCTTAGGGTAAATACAATCACAATAACCCCATCATTCACGTATTATGTGTAATCAATAAGCCCAAGGTTACATTCCAACCAGTTAATAAACGATAAGCCTACGGTTACATTCCGATAGATACTGATACTGTCGGAGGCAGGGGTGATTAGTGTCTTCCCTGCCCAGAGGGAAGACACTTATCCTTCCATTGTCATTCCCACAGGCGCTCTTCAAGATTCCCCTGCCCAGAGAGGGGGTCTTATCAGAGTCCACTGGAGAGGTGGCTGTGCACGACCAGCATGGACAAGCCTGAGATGGAGTCCAGGCCCTATGAATTCCTTCTTCACTCCCTCTGAGCCCCGCTTCCCTCACCTTTCCTCCTCTGCTGTGATCTCCCTCTGCCTCCCTCTCATAAGGACACTGTGCTTGCTGGACTCAGCTGCTCAGCGGCCTCCGACTCTTTGTGACCCCATGGACTGTAGCCCGCCAGGCTCCTCCATCCTTGGGATTCTCCAGGCAAGAATACTGGAGTGGGTTGCCATGCCCTCCTCCAGGGGATCTCCCCAGCCCAGGGCTCAAACCCAGGTCTCCCACATTGCAGGCAGATGCTTTACCGTCTGAGCCACCAGGGAAGGACGCTGATGATGGCATTTGGGATCCACCCAGATAAGCCAGGATAATCTACCTCCGTATCTTTAACACAGTAGCATCTGCAAAAAGAGTCTCTGCCATATAAGGTAACATTCATAGGCTCCGGAGATTAGGCTGTGGACATCTGGGGGGAACTGTTCGTCTACCTACCAAACCTACCACGCTCTGGATGCAAATATAACCACATGTGAATAAAAGTGTATTTCCACTGACAGTTGGAGTCAGACTCAGTCAATTAAGATTTCTCCCTCCTAGAACTCCTCAAAATATGAGACTTTTGAACAATTAAACTGTCACAAGCCCTGAAATATTGAAGGAGGCTCCCTGTCCTCTGCATGACCTGTCAACAATGGGAAACATCATCTGAGAGGATGAAGTGTGAATTGACCAGGCACCTGCTGCCTTGTCCTGACAGCTGCCCTCCTGATAAGTGATTTGGGCCATTCTTGTCCCTCTCCCCAGACCACCCTCTTCCCTACCACTTAAAAGTAGCTAGCACTGAATCTTGACTGAAGGGGCTCTGTTATGGGTGTGTCTCCCTCAAGTCCTAATGACCATGATCTCAGAAAATGACTTATTTTTGAAACTGAAGATGTAATTAGTAAAGATGAGGTCATACTGGGTAAGGTGGGCCCTTAACCCACAGACATACCCCAGGAGGAGCCACGTGACGTAAAGGCGGTGACTCGAGTGATGCGGCTGCAAGCCAGAGGACACCAGCGGGCAACAGCCACCACCAGAAGCTAAGAAGAGGCTAGAAGAGATGCCAGCCAGAGTCTCAAGGGGGCACATGGCCCTGCCAACACCTTAATCTGGGATCTCTAGCCTCCAAAACCAAGAAAGAATACAATTATGTTGTTTGAAGCCCCCCGAGTTTGTGGAACTTTATTATGGGAGCCCAAGGAAATGGATACAGAGCCCAAAGCCACCTACGTGTTGTACCAGATGCCAACATGGCCTGTTGGGAAAGCAGCCAACCCAAACCATGGTGAAACTCGAGGGTTGACAACATGAGCTCATGCCCTGGGGTTCAGAAGAGTGAGCGGTGTGTCCTGCTCTGAGCTTTCACCTTCCTCAGAGTGGCGGTGCTTTGACCATGCCCCTTGACCATGCCCTTTAAACCATCTTGTTTTCCCCAGCTCCACTAAAAGCAAACAAGCCAACAAAAGGCCCCACTCCCTCTATGAGCATGTTCCTAGGTCAGACTGCAGGAAAGGGCATCCTGCGAGAATGCTTGCAAAGCACCTCATCTACCAATAAGTTTGGGCATATAGCTGAGAATTATAATAATGATCTTTTGCGTGGATGGCATGTTGCAAAGGTAATGCTAGGGATGGTAAAGAACAGGGGTGACAGTGAAAGGAGCACCGTGAAATAGGTAAATGAAGAGCTCCCAAGTTCTGCGGTTGCAGCTGAGTTTCAGCAGCTCAAGGACACAGAGTCCCCCTGTTACAGTCATCTGTCTTTGGGATCCTGCCGAGTGCCAAAGCAAGCATGCTAAGCCTTTCCTGAGCATGGGCAGAAGGTGGGTCAGAAATGAACATGATCTAGCTCCTTAGTAGATCCAAAGGAGAAAAGCTGTGTCAACATTTTTAGAGTTAGAGGTAGGGGAGGGAGGAAGAGAGTAAGGATGAGGAGATAGAAGACGCCTTGATTAAGAGTGCTTGCAAACAAATCCCAGAGTTTTGAGCTCCTATGCTCAGAGCAAGGCCTTGAACAACTAGATTCTGAGAGCAGAGCAAGTGTACAAGCCCGGGGACACCTGCCCCCACCTCAGCAGAGCATGGGGTACCCTCATTTTCACCAAATAGAAAGTTGTAAGCATTGACATTTACCCCAGAATGGAATAAGGGGCCGTACTAGCAACTACCAAGGGTCTGCTGGGGAAAAGGAATAACAGGTATTAACTTTACAAGATAATTCATCATAGTGTCCCGGTCAGATAGCCAGATACCCCGATTTAGTGATAAATAATTAGATTCACAAGTACTCAAGTACACAGAACTTTGTGAGAGGCAAAGAAAGCCTCTAAAATCTGATGCAGCCACTACAAATTTGGGGATGAATACACATGACCAATTTCAAGTCAAGTCCCTAGCCTCGAAGATTTATTGGTGAAGTATCTTAAATTGAGATTGGGGTGACAGACGGCACATAGTACCCTCAAAAGCTCTCAGCTCGGAGAGTAATATGACTGCTCCATGTCCCAAGAGCACAGTGAACTCTTCAGTAAGACTGAGCACATGGCTGTCACTCACCAGCATCCATGGGATAATATACATCATTCATACCTCCCTGGGATGCATGGTGACCATTGCTACCTCTGCCTACACAGTCTTATAGTCTAGTGTTAAACAGTTTCCCTGCCCTACATTATAAGGACTTGACCCTGGCACAGAAACAGAAGTGAAAAAAGACACAGTCCTGGGACTTCAGAGAGCTCACAGATCTGTCATTCAAGTTTTTGTTGAATGTCACCATATCAGAGATGCCTCCCACCTCCACTCACCTGCTGTTTAGCATTTCATCCTATCTATCCCTTATCACCTGGCCATAGTTTACTGTCTGCCTCCCCATATTGGGATGAAAACAGGGATTGCATCTCTATTAGTTCATATCCAGGATATTATGACACTGTTTGCATTATACAAGGCACTCAAATATTTGTTTAATGCATGCATTGGAAATAGAAACTCATATGCCTGGGGCACCAAGACCAATAAAAATTGAAAAAAGTTATCCCACAGAGGCAATGAGTAGGAGTTTAAATTAAGGCATTTTGATAATTTGGTTTCGTTCACAATTGTAGGGCGTATTCTGAATTTCCTGTGTGAGTCCTAGGGTTCCCTTACCCTCCTGCTCTCCACATGGTTGCCCCTTCCCAGTAAAATCTCTTATTTTGTCAGCACATGGGGGTCCTCAGACAATTCACTTCTGAGTGTTAGACAAGAACCCCCTTTCAGGCGCTGGAAAGGGTACCCCCTTGCTGCAACACCTGTGGGGCCCTCCTGGGCACAAAGCCTTTCTGTGTCCCCCAATTCTGATTTATAAGAAATAGGCTTTTCTCTGATAATGAGTGATGTTGAGTATCTTTTCATGTGTTTGTTAGCCATCTGTATGTCTTTGGAGAAATGTCTGTTTAGTTCTTTGGCCCATTTGAGATGGATGAAACTGGAGCCCATTATACAGAGTGAAGTAAGCCAGAAAGATAAAGACCAATACAGTATACTAACGCATATATATGGAATTTAGAATGATGGTAATGATAGCCCTATATGCAAAACAGAAAGAGAGACACAGATGTACAGAACAGAGTTTTGGACTCTGTGGGAGAAGGCGAGGGTGGGATGTTTCGAGAGAACAGCATCAAAACACATATATTATCAAGGGTGAAACAGATCTCCAGCCCAGGTTGGATGCATGAGACAAGTGCTCGGGGCTGGTGCACTGGGAAGACCCAGAGGGATGGGATGGGGAGGGAGGTGGGAGGGGGGATCGGGATGGGGAATACATGTAAATCCATGGCTGATTCATGTCAATGTATGGCAAAAACCACTACAATATTGTAAAGCAATTAGCCTCCAACTAATAAAAATAAATGGAAAAAAAAAAAGAAAGAAAGAAATAGGCTTCATTCAGCCTCCTCAATCTTCCCTGAGTTCCAAAGAGCAGATTCAAACAGTTGCTAATCAGGAAAGGGAGGGAATGAAGAAAGAATGGAGGAACAACCAAGAAATAATAGTACAGCCTTGGAGCAGAATCCTGGTTCCTCCTGAAAGAATATACATCTTTGAGTTCTTCTGCAGGAACCAAAGCCCCCACCCAGATGTTGCTGTGTTGTTCAGTCCTAAGTCATGTCCGACTCTTTGGGACCCCATGGACTGCAGCAGGCCAGGCTTCCCTGTCCTTCACCATCTCCCGGAGTTTGCTCAAACTCATGTCCATTGACTCGGTGATGACATCCAACCATATCATCCTCTGTCATCCCCTTCTGCTCCTGCCTTCAATCGTCCCAAGCATCAGGGTCTTTTCCAATGAGTAAATAAACAAAACTCAATAAAAAAATTTTTTTAAGCCCACAACAACAAAAATTTATTATTTTGCAGTTCTACAGTTCAGAAGTCTAAAATGGGTAAAATCAAGGAACCAGCAGGGCTGGGTTGCTTTCTGGAGGCTCAGAGAGAATCCATTTCCTTGCTGTTACAGCTTCTAGAAGTCGGGTTCATGACCCTTCTTCTCCATCTTCAAAGCCAGCAACAGCAAGTCCAGCTCTTCTCCAACAACATCACTCTGATCTCCTCTTCTTTGCTCTTTTACATTTAAGGACCCTTATGATTATGCTGGGCCTCCCAGGTGGCAATAGTGGTAAAGAACCAGCCTGCCAATGCAGGAGACGTAAGAGATGTGGGTTCTGTCCCTGGGTTGGGAAGATCCCTTGGAGGAGCGCATGGCAACCTACTTCAGGGTTCATGTCTGGAGAATCCCATGGACAGAGGAGCCTGGTTGGCTACAGTCCATGGGGTTGCAAAGAGTCGGACACGACTGAGCAACTTAGCACACATAATTACACCAGGTTCACCCGGATAATCCGGCATAAACTCCCAACGATTATCCTGATGGACTGCTGCTGCTGCTGCTAAGTCACTTCAGTCGGGTTCAACTCTGTGCGACCCCATAGACGCAGCCCATCAGGCTCCCCCGTCCCTGGGATTCTCCAGGCAAGAACACTGGAGTGGGTTGCCATTTCCTTCCCCAAGGCATGAAAGAGAAAAGTGAAAGAGAAGTCGCTCAGTCGTGTCCGACTCCCAGCGACCCCATGGACTGCAGCCTACCAGGCTCCTCTGTCCATGGGATTTTCCAGGCAAGAGTATCCTGATGGACAATCATGGTCAATTGATTAGTTTGTTAAGGCTGCCATAGAAAAGTTCCACAGATTGGGTGGCTTAAACAACAATGTCTTATTTTCTCACAGTTCCAGAGGCTGAAAGTCTGAGATCAAGGAATCAGCAGGGTTCATTTCTTCTGAGGCCTCTCTCCTTAGTCGTAGATGGCCATCTTCTGCCTGTGTGTTCACATGGCCTTCCCTGTGTGCATATCCATGTCCTAATCTCTGTTTTTTTTTAATGTATCCATTTATGTGTTTTATTTATTTATTTTTAATTGAAGGATAATTGCTTTACAGTATTGTGATGATTTCTGCCATACATCAACATGAATCAACCATAGGCATACATATGTCCCCTCCCTCCTGAACCTTCCTGCCACCTCCCTCCCCATAATCTTCTCTTCTTAAAAGGCACCAGTCATATTGGATTAGGGCCAACCATAATTACCTCTCTCAAGTTAATCACCAATTTAAATACCATGTTCCCAAATTCAGCCACATTTAGAGGCACTGAGGATTGGTATTTCAACATATGACTTTTGTGGGAGAGACAACTTAGCCCATAGTAATTAGCAGCTTTAATTCCACCTGCTACCTTAAGTCTCTTTTGCCATGGAATGTAACATATTCACGGGTTCTGGGTACAGATTTGTGAACATCTTTGGGGAGCTATTATTCTGCCTACCACACTGTGTTCTGAAAATGCTCTCACTGGTAAAGTAAATCTATAGAAACAAGAGATCTTAGAGTAGAATATTTGGTACCTGTCACCATGGTCCTTGCAATTCCAGTAAAGCAAAACTGACTGCTGGCGAGAATTACATCAAAATTCCTTAAAGAGATTGAGCCCAGTTGCAACGGCCCAGAGGCAAGAAACCTCAGGGTCTTGCTTCAAGTCCAAGCCTGTGTTCATGAATCTGCCTGAGGCCCTCTGGGCTCAGCAAACCACTCAAAGTAGTGGCAAATCAAGCTTAGGCTGCCCTGGCCCCTCATGTACTCAGGAAAGTGAAAAAAGTTAGTCATCATGTCTAGCTCCTTGCAACCCCATGGACTATAGCCCGCCAGGCTCCTCTGTCCATGGGGATTCTCCAGGCAAGAATACTGGAGTGGGTTGCCATTCCCTGATCCAGGAATCGAACCCAGGTCTCCTGCATTGCAGGCAGATTCTTTTACCACCTGAGCCACCAATGAGGCCCTCAAAACTCTGTTGGACATATTAGAAGAGGCAGACGCACCAGCCCCGCAGTGTCTGACCAGCAGGGAGGAGCAGCAGCTAGAGATTCTTACAGTGAGCTCTCCGGGCCTGGCCACCTGTGGCATTGCTTCTAGTGCAGCAGTTTCTTTTGCAAGGAGTCCCAAAACTATCAAGAATTCTACAGTTTTTGAAAGAAATCTGATGCTCAGTAAGACAATCTTACCAAAACTGGTTTAATGAGACCTATGTTTTTATAAAAACAACAACAACATAGCAACAGCAATAACAACAAAACCCTATACAGATGTTATTTCTCTCTCACATTCTTCCTAACAGCGAATCACAAATGGAGAAAAGTTGAAGCATGTATTGGGTTGGTCCAAAAGTTCATTTGGACGTTAGGAAGAAACCCAAATGAACCTTTTGGCCAACCCAATATATTCTACCACTGGCTCTTATTTCCTCATCAACCCATCTGTCTGTCTAACTAGCTTCAGCTAGCATGAGTGAGTGAGTGTTAATCACTCAATCATCTTTGACTCTTTGCAACCCAATGGACTATAGCCCACTGGGCTCCTCTGTTCATGGAATTCCCCAGGTAGGAATACTGGAGTGGGTTACCGTTCCCTTCTCCAGGGAATCTTCCCGAACCAGGATCGAACTCAGGTCTCCTGCATTGTAGGCAGATTCTTTACAAACTGAGCCACCAGGGAAATCAAAGAGACTATTTGAATCCCAGCTCTGCCATTTAAGGCTCTATAACCCTTGATCAGTTATCAACCTCTCTAAGCCTTTGTCTCCTGATCTGTAAAAGAGAAAAAAAATTCTTTTGCAAGGTTGCCAAGATATTTAATTGAATGTATAGAAATGGCAAATAAGAATATGTTACAAGTAATAATAATAGAATGAGACAGTCAAAGCAGCTGTCCTGTGAGATTCTTTCTAGCTGTGGCAGTCTGATTCTATTCTTGAGCTACTCCTTCTAAGAGCATCCTATCACCTAAATGAAGATGATTTACACCTAGGCTTATTGTCTCAGAATCTCCCAAAGGCAGGGAAGTGTAGAGGTGTGGGAAGTGAGGAAGGTCAATCAATTTACAAAGATTGGAAAATCGACTCTCAAAGCTGGAGGCTGAAACTCTAGTGAGGCAGAGACCATGAGAGCACATGAGTATTTAAGAACAATCGATTAGTGTTTGTTTCCAATTTGAAGAGACTGGACCAGCTCTTTCATGTCTGAACTTGTTTGTCAGTTGGACACACAAGTCCAGCCTCAGGACCACCAGCCTCTGTGGCGCTTTATCATCTTCCTTCCTGCCATGACTGCCTGAATTCATTAGAGAGAGATACACTGCTAGAAAGAGAGGCCCTCACATTCAACAGTTAAGGACTCTTGCGAGTGGCAGACCTAATTCTCTTAAGGTTGTAATGCAGTGAAGATCTTTAAACATCAACATTTAAAATTAAAATGAAGCTCATCATATATCCAAACAGACAGAAGAATCAAACTCTAACCGAATGCCTAGGTTTTCTCTGTAAGACTCCGAATAACATGGACCCTGCTGCCTCTTAGGTCCACCCACCCCTTTCTGGCTACCGTCGCGTCCTCTGCAAGCTAAGCGTGTCTTGCCCTGGGGTCTCTGCACTGGCTGCTCCCTCTGCCTGGAGCTCTGCCAGCCCTTTTGCCCAGATCCTCTTTCTCCTCCATCAGGTCCCTGGGGTCCTACCCTGACCTCCCATCTGAAGCAGGAACCTCCCTGTGGTTCTCAGTCTCTGCATCTGATTTCTGGCCCTTTTGGCACCTGTCACAGTGAGTAATTAAGCTACACAGATAGGACTGGTAGTAAAGGAGCTGCCTGCCAATGTAGGAGATGTAAGAGATGTGGGTTCGATCCCTGGATTGGGAAGATCCCCTGGAGGAGGGCATGGCAACCCACTCCAGTATTCTCTCCTGCAGAATTCCCATGGACAGAGGCGCCTGGCAGGCTACAGTCCGTGGGACCGCAAAGAGTTGGACACGGCTGAGTGATTTAGCACACAGCACAATGAGTAACTATTTCTGTTTGTTTTCTTACCTGTGGTGTGAAGAGATGACTTAGGAAAAGGAGGATGGACTGAGCTGGGGCAGGTGAACAGCCTGTAGTTCCAGGGCATATCCTGCAACTTTCTACTAGTAAATGACCTGATACGTGAGCTCCATCAACATCGCCAAATCAGTGATCTGAGGCCTACCATAATGGAATGAGAGTCAGGAGGTCTGGATCATGATCCCAACCCAAGTCTGCCACTTAGCAGCCATGTCACTGTGAGCAAGTCACTTGTCCTCTCCAGCTGCTTCACCAGTGAAATGGGCACACTTGATTTTTGAAGAGGCTCAAACAAGGACTAATATTCTTGTCCTGACTCATTTAGACAGACAGACAGCAGGTAGTCAATCTCAGACTAAGGCAGAAGAAGAGGAAGCTATTCACTCTGCTGATGATTGGAGGGGTGGTATTGATTAAGGATAGTGATGACCTCTGTATTTATGTTGCGAGCGTCCTTTAGTACGGGAATAGACCTCCACTTGAGTCATTTCCCACCCTGGCAAGATTCATCAGTCAGATGAATGACTGACTGGCAGAACCGCCAAAGGCCCCGATGTCCCCTGGGATGTGTGCCACCATCTGTGACAGAGAAGTTCCTCTAAAGCCCCTGGTGAAATGTAGATAGCTGTCCTAAAGGAGTCAGTCCTCAAAACCAGCACCAGGCATTTACATTTTTGGAAGTCCCAGGCTAAGGGACATGGGACAGAAGTTGTAGAGGGAAGAGATCTCTCCAGAACTCTGCTGTCTAATGCTAAAACCACAAGCTCCACATGGCTAGCGGGCACTTGAGAGGTGGCTGGTGTGGACTGAGATGTGTGCTGAAAAGATAAAAAACACGTTGGATCACAGCGATTTTAGTATGGAAAAGTATATGCAAAATGTCTCAATAAATAATTTTTAAATTTGTGACATGTTGAAATGGCAATGATTTAGACAAGTTGGGTTACATAAAATATATTCTTAAAATTCATTTCATATGTTTCTTTTAATATGTTTAATGTGGCTAATAGAAAAATTTTAATTAGGGGTTTGTTTTATATTGCTCTTGAATAGTGCTTTTCTAGAGCTAGACTTATGTGTGTGTGTGGAGAGAGACAGAAGGTGGAGGAGTTGAAGCAGCAAAGATTGATGGAGGAGATGGGAGTGAGCCACAGAGACATTTTCCTAGTATAGCTCCAGTTTACACTGATTTGCACCATTAGGCAGCAAGCTTAGAAAAATCTGGCAATGCCAGGGTCCAGGCTGGAGTTCCTGGGGGTAGAAATTCTAGGGGTTTTCCATACATGTGGCTTGATATGAAGATGGGGTCTGCTGAATTGGGTGAGAGGGGCAGGGTGAAGTGGGAGGCCAAGAAATCAGCTAGTTGGTGTTAACCCCACTGGACTGCACCTCTCAAAACTGTGCTGGATGATGCACTTCACACTGTGAGGAGAGTTACGAATGAGAAGGAGAAAGGCGGACATGAGCTCGGTGGTGGATTACACAAAGACTCAACCTTAGTGTAAGTTAGTTATCTAGAAATAAGACTTTGATTTTACTGTCTAAGGGAAATTGTTAAAAACATTTGATTAGACTATAAGGGGTTTTTGACAACATAGAAGACAGCAGAGAAAAAAATATCATCCATATTCCCCTAACCCAGTTTTAACCATTTGAAAGTAATTTTGAAAGTTTTAATATTTGAAAGTAATTTTCTTCCAGTTATTTATTTTTTTTTTGCATGCCTGAGTGTGTGTTATAATGATGTGTTCCATTACTGGGATAACACAATTCGTATATCTTATGGTCTCACTTAGCAACATGTCATACATGTATACACTCCCATGTGTAAAATAGATGGCTCGTGGGAAGGAGCTGGATAGCAGAGGGGGCCCAGCCCAGTGCTCTGTGAGGGCCTCGAGGGGAGGGCTCGCAGAGGGGGAGCCTCAGACGGGGATATATCTATACTGACAGCTGACTCAAGGTGCTGTACAGACACCAACCGAACACTGTAAAGCAATTACCCTCCAATTAAAAAAAGAAAAGAAACAATATGCCATAAAAGTTAACTATGTTATTAAATAATCTTGAAAAACATAATTATTGATGGTTTTCTGATATCACATCAGTAAGACTTTACCCATATCTCCACCATTCTCTAATGGGTGGGTGTTTTAACTCATTTATCCCTTTTACCTATCATAAGGAAAATGTGATGAATACCTGTGTACATCAAATTTGTTCTACGTTTCTAAGGAAAATTGAAGACATTTGTAAAAGCCATTATGGAGAATGCAAATGAAGAAAATGAGAGTTAGTCTTTCTCTTTTTAATGGAGAGAATCAGTGAATCAAGCTCTTTAAGTTCTTGCCTACTCTGAAATTTTGTGGCTGACTCTTTAGAAAAACATTACTTTTTTCATCCATTCGTGTTTTTTGTTGTTGTTGTTGTTGTTGTTGTTGTTTTTGTCAAAGACAATATAGGCAAGTATTTCTAATTTTCTATACTGTGAATGAGTTAGAACACACTTTGACTATTATTTGGCTTTCCACATCTCTTTCAGAAATATCTTTCCTTTCTACTGACTGCAGATCAGTTCTCTGTTTGCTAAATCTCATTTTAGAAGGAATGGAATCACAAAGGCAAAATTTTAAGGTACATTAAAACTGAAAATGACTCATATTCAGTATTAGACATGTTGAAACCTAGTGTTAAGCACTATAAAGGGCCTAAGATGCTAGTCTACTTGCAAGCTGATAAGTTTCATGGATGCTCGCAGAAGACACGAGACTCCTGGATTAGAGACAAAGAAGAGTTTAGTACTCCCAGAGAAGCAACAGCCAGAATGCCAGCTTTGGTTTCCCCTAAGCCCAGACTCCCACAGGGCAACACAAAGAGGCCACACGACGCCTGCACGGGCAGACGGCTGCATCACACAAGAGGAGCCCTACTTAGGGAACCTGACTCTCTCATAAGGGATGCTAAGTGTGCTGTTCTGCGTCCAAAAGCTTCTGAGACCCTTGTTATACAATGTCCTGATAAGATCGTTTGGAGCAAGGCCATGAGAGCCTCTTAAGACGTGCAAAAATGCAAGAGACGCGTGGAGAATTTTCTTTAACATAATCATGAAGACGGAGTTGGAGTCTATTCATAGAGTGTACGTGTACAGTTTATTCATGGGGCTGTTATTTGCTGCAGGACCAAGCCAAGGTCTCTTTTTGTCTGGCACTGTCCACTTTCTTTCCTTGTTCCTTAGCCACAGAAGTCAATTCCTTTGCAGCCTGCACGGAGATTTCTCATCAGAGTCATCTGTTTGCATCTGGCTACACTAGCTGTCAGTCCACTTCCATGAATGCAGTCAGGACAGAGCATCCCAGCTCTGACATCAGGACTACAAGTGTCTGTGAAACAGGCTAAGGGGCCTGCTCTCTCCCTCCTGGAGAGGAGAGTGGGCTAACACCCCAGAACTCCCATAGACTCCTTACAGTTAGCTACTTCCCTTTGAATACGGCTGAAATGCCCCTGATCACCAGAAAACAGTCTAAAAAGAGGCCTCCCCCAAAAGAAGATTTTTGTTCCCTAAGGGAAAACTCTTCATAACATTAGCATGAATAAGTTATGAAAAGCCATCACAACTGAGAGAGACATAATCATCGTTCATGTATAACAGATTTGTTTATTCTGTAAAGATTCATTTCAGTTGATTAATTATCAGTATCTGCTGATGGTGGGGGGGAACAAAGCTGCTCTGATGAGAGAATTACTGAAGTGCATGCTTAGAATATTTATCGCTGAGCACATATTGTATGAATTTAGCATATTTATCACCTTCTTTCTGGATGGGCTCATTCTTCCCCCAAATATATCAAATAGTACTGCCATGCGGTTGGCACGCTGCCCTTCAAATATGGACCCTATTGTTTTTGTACTAACTTCTTCCTTCTATTTATTGAACATGATAGTAACATTATCAGTTGATTCTCTGCTATAAGCCAAAGACTGAGATGCTTCAGTGCTTTTCCTTTCATCTCCAGCACACTTGTGGCTGATATTATTATTACCTCCTTATCATAACGTGGGCTTCCCTACTGACTCAGATGGTGAAGAATCCACCTGCAATCCTGGAGACCTGGGTTCGATCCCTGGGTTGGGAAGACCTCCTGGAAAAGGAAATAGCTACCCACTCAACTATCCTGGCCTGGAGAATTCCATGGATGGAGAAGCCTGGAGGGCTACAATTCATGGGGTCGTAAAGAGTCGGACATACTGAGTAACTTTCACTTTTCACTTTCACTTTTACTTTATCATAACTTAAGAAAATAAGATAGTAGGCCACTTAATATCACTTGGTTTATGTGCAGCCAGGTTGCATATAAAAGAGAGACTGAGAGTGCTCTCTCTCTCTGCTTCCTGAATTGGGGCTCTCGACTGCCAAGTTGGTTCTTAGGCAAGACCACTATGAGCACGGATGCTAAGCCTCTTCAGTCCTGCCCAACTCTTGGCAACCCCATGGGCCACAGCCCACCAGACCCCTCTGTCTATGGGATTCTCCAGGCAAGAATACTGGAGTGGGTTGCCATGCCCTCCTCCCCGGGATCTTCCCGATGCAAGGATTGAATTTACATCTGAGGCAGGTTTTTTACCACCAGCACCATCTGGGAAGCCCCTAAGACCACTAAACTGGGAGTCAGACACCCTGGACTGTGATCCAGGTCCAATAATAATATCTTTCTGACATTTTTACCCTCTGTAGGTCTTTGTTTCTCTATAGTCTTGTCTCATCTCATTTATCTCTATCTTTACCTCTTTATCTCTCTTCTTAAGCCTCAAACTCATAACATTTATGCATTTGCCTCAGGGTCATTGATACTGTAATACGTCCAAATTGGATACCACACCAACCTGATCCTCCCCTACTGACCTCTGCCTGAATGAACGGCACCATCAGCTACCTTATTGCCCAAAACAGAAAAATGGGCGCCATCCATGACTCCTCTCCTTCTCTGACTCTCTGCATCTGTTCAGCCCTTGTCGGTTCAAGGGCTGTAGATTCATCATGTCAGTATCTCTTCTCTCAATAGCACCACTGTGGCAGCACAAGCATAATCACCCCTCCTAAGGAATTTCTACATAATTCCTCCCCTGGGCTCCTTGCCTCCAGCTTCACTCACCTCCACACTGTCCACCGCCCTGTCTCCATAGTGTACTTTAAGAATCCAAACCTCATCAGTCCACTCCTTTAGTCAGAATCTTCTGATAGTTCCCCAATGTCCTCAAATTGCTTACTGGCCCTATCTGCCACTTCCACCTCATTTTTTGCCATTTCCTCCCTGCAACATCTGCTGTAGTCAAGCTGAGCTAATTGCAATTTCTTAAACTCTTCCCCCACTCTCATGTCGTGGTTCTTCTGGTCGTCACACTGCGGGGAAGATGCTTCTTTCTTCTTACGACTCTTTCACTTTTCTCCTAAAATGATTGCCTTCTAATGCCACATGGAAAGGACACAGTCGAGTTTCCAGATCTAGTCCCATTTGGGAATACCCTATGCTTCCTGATTTTCTAACATGATGGCTCAATTTGCAGCATTGGTAACATCTAGCCTGCTCAAGAGAAGGGCATGGCAACCCACTCTGGTATTCTTGCCTAGAAAACCCCATGGACAGAGGAGCCTGGCAGGCTACAGTCCATGTGGTTCCAGGGAGTTGGACATGCCTGAGTGACTAAGCAGAACACAACCCTGCCCAAAGGAACCAAGTCCTTTATTTTCCCTCTTCACTGAACCTCTCAAACATTTGAAAATATAATTGGATCATAACAAACATAGAAAGTAACCCTGAGCATGAAAATAAGCAGTTTTCCCACAGGAAAACTGATCTCTGATTGATTAGGTTGACTGATGATTTACAGTTGGGTTGTAGTGGGCTCAGCAGTTGCCAGGAGGCCTCATGGTATCAAGTGTTACCATATCCTTGATATCCATGTACATGTTAAACTGGAGGCTACTATTTGCTTTATTACTATTACTCCTAGACATTTATCACGCTCTTAAAACTTGTCAGAGACTCTCAGACATCCTGAGTCTTGATGCAGCCACAAGGAGCTATATGAAGCCCCATTGTTTAAGGATCACTTTCTTTTCCATTTTCTCCCTATTTGTGACTTTCCCCATCTTTTTTCAGCGTTAGAAAAATGCATTCAAAGCTTATAAACAGCAGTTGGTAATCAGTGCATAACAGTTTTCCGCGTATAACACAATCTTAGGTGTACATTAGACATTTGGCACAATAAGAACACTGTCACTCTAATAGAACTCTGTCAAAGTACCAATGCCTCCCGCATTGATAATATACAGGTCAATTTTTCATCCCCTCTGAATGGGGAATAATATCATAGCTGCATGATATTCCTCTACGACAAAGTGTCACTGATTTTACTGATCAAATTCTAAAGGAAGGCAGTATACATGCAAATGTGTTCATACCAATCTCTCTTACATGGTACTTAATATCCTTCAATCTCCTCCTCGTTGAAGCTGTATTCTTAATGTCTTGCTAAATTTAAGCACAATTTAAAATCATGTCCATAACTGGTATTAGTGAAAGAAATTTTATGCTGCTGAGAATTGAGCATCTTCCAATTAAAACTAAAATTTGTTATTTATATGAAATATCCAGGAAAGACAGATCTATAGGACTAAGGAACATTAGTGGTTACTTAGGGCTAGGGTAGAAACAGGAAGCAACTACAAATGGGTGGGAGGCATCTTTCAGGGGGTAATGGGAATGTTCTAAAATTGGATTTTAGTAATGATTTTATGACTCTTTAATTACTAAAAATCACTGACTTGAATATTTTAAATGGGATAATTTTATGGTATATAAATTATAGCTCAGTGTTGATATTGTTGTTCAGTCATTAAGTTGTATTCAACTCTTAGCGACCCCTGGATTGAAGCATGCCAGGCTTTCCTGTCCTTTACTATCTCCTGGAGTTTTCTCAAACTCGTGTCTATTGTGTAGGTAATGCCATCCAACCATCTGATCCCCTGTCATCCCCTTCTCCTCCTGCCCTCAATCTTTCCCAGCATCAGAATCTTTTCCAATGAGTTGGCTGTTTGCATCAGGTGGTGAAAGTATTGGAGCTTCTGCTTCAGCATCAGTCCTTCCAATGAACATTCATGTTTGATTTCCTTTAAGATTGACTGGTTTGCAGTCCAAGGGAATCTCAAGAGTCTTCTCCAGCATTACAATTTGAAAGCATCAATTCTTTGATGCTCAGCCTTCTTTATGGTCCAACTGTCACATCTGTACATAATTACTGGAAAAACCGCAACTTTTACTATATGGACCTTTGTTGGCAAAGTGATGTCTCTGATTTTTAATACTCTGTCTAGGTTTGTCATAGGTTTTCTTCCAAGAAGGAAGTGTCTTTTAGTTTTGTGGCTGCAGTCATCATCTGCAGTGATTCTGGAACCCAAGAAAATAAAATCTGTCACTGTTTCCACTTTTCCCCTATTTGCTGTAAAGTGATAGCACTAGATACCATGAGCTTAATTTTTTAAATGTTGAGTTTTAGGCCAGCTTTTTCACTCTCCTCTTTTACTCTCATCAAGAGCTCTTTAGTTCCTTTTCACTTTCTGCCATTAGAGTGGGTATCATCTGTGTATCTGAGGTTGTTGATGTTTCTCCCACCAATCTGATTCCAGCTTGTGATTCATCCAGCTTGGCATTTTTGCATGACGCCACTCTGCATATAAGTTAAATAAGCAGGGTGACAATATACAGCCTTGACATACTCCTTTCCCAATTTTGAACCAGTCTGTTGTTCCATGTCTGTTCTAACTGTTGCTTCTTGACCTCCTTACAGGCTTTGCAGGAGGCAGGTCAGGTGATCTGGTATTCCCATCTCTTTAAGAATTTTCCACAGTTTGTTGTGATCCCACACAGTCAAAGGCTTTAGCATAGTCTTTGAAGCAGAAATAAATGTTTTTCTGGAATTCCCTTGCTTTTTCTATAGTCCAAAGGATATTGACAGTTTGATCTCTGGTTCCTTTTGTCTTTTCTAAATCCAGCTTTTACATCTGGAAGTTCTCGATTCAAGTGCTGCTGAAGCCTAGCTTGAAGGATTTTGAGCATTACCTTGTTAGCATGTGAAATGAGCACAATTATATGGTAGATTGAACATTCTTTGGCATTGCCCTTCTTTGGGATTGGAATGAAAACCGACCTTTTCCAGTCCTGTGGCCACTGTTGAATTTTCCAAATTTGCTGATGTATTGAATACAGTATTTTAACAGCATCAACTTTTAGGACTTGAAACAGCTCAGCTGGAATTCCATCACCTCCACTAGCTTTGTTCGTAGTGATGCTTCCTAAGGCCCACTTGACTTTACACTCCAGGATATCTGGCTCTGGGTGTGTGAACACATCATCATGGTTATCTGGGTCATTAAGATCTTTTTTAAAATAGTTCTTCTGTGTATTCTTGACACCTCTTCTTAATCTCTTCTGCTTTTACTAGGTCCTTGATATTTCTGTCCTTTATTGAGCTCATCTTTGCAGGAAGTGTTCTCTTGGCACCTCCATTTCCTGAAGAGATCTCTAGTCTTTCCCATTCTATTGCTTTCCTCTCAGTAAAGCTTCCTTTAAAAAAACCAACTAAATTATATTGAACATCCTTATACTCATATCTTTGTGATCTCGTGTAAGTATATTCACAGAACTAATTTGGAGATGTGCAATTGGTGGGCCAAAGGGATGCCTATTTAAATTTTTCATAGGAACTACCAAATTGTCTTTCAAAGTTAGTTTACCAATTTACTTGCCTACCAACAGTGTATGACATTATCAACTTCTCCACAAAGTTGTTAGCACTTGATAGTATTAATCTTATTTGGTTTTGATACTGTAACAGAATGTTGTCATTTTTTTTTTTATTACTAGACTCTTATAGCCATTTTTATATCCTCATGAAACCTGAAACTAGGGCTTCCTGGGTGGCACTAGTGGTAAAGAGCCTGCCTGCCAATGCAGGAGACGTAAGAGATGCACGTACGATCCCTGAGGGAAGATCCCTGCGGGAAGATCCCCTGGAGGAGGGCATGGCAACCCAATCCAGTATTCTTGCCTGGAGAATCCCCATAGACAGAGGAGCCTGGTGGGCTGCAGACCATGGGGTAGCAAAAAGTCAGACGTGACTGAGCAACTAAGCACATTATATCCTTTTTTTTTTTTTAAGGGTTGTTTGTGATTTCCTCATTGATATATATTCTATGTCTATGCATATTAGTTTTTCCTGTTACATTCTTCAAATGTTTCTTTCTAGTTCAGTGTACAAACTATAGCCTATAAGCCAAATCCAACCCCTGCTTGTTTTGAAATTTTATATTTAAGTTTTTATTTTGAAATACAATTCATTATAACTGTGAAATTGCAAAGATAGTACACACAGATGTCTAGTACCCTTCACTCAGTTTCCGCCAATGGTTACATTTTACATAATTATAAAATAATAGCAAAGTCAGGAAATTCATATTGGCACTGTGTGTGTGTCTCCACCATTATATCACATGCCTACCTAGATTCATGCAGTCGTCACTTCAATGAAGACAGAGAATTATTTCATTATCAGAGAAATCTTCCTCATGACACCTCTTTGTAGTCAAAACCATGCCCCATCTCCAATAATTCCTAACCCCTAACCACTAATGTATCTCTATCTCTTTAATTTTGTCATTTTAAGAAAGTTATACAAATGGAATTACATAGTCTGTGACCTTCAAGACTGACTGTTTCACTCAGCATAATTCCCTTGAGATCTATCCAAGTTGTGGCATGCATCAAGAGTTTGTTTCTTTTTATTGTTGAGTTACAGTCCATGATAGGGATTACCCATTATCTGTTTTTAAATGGACGCAAGCTTAAAATAATTTTTACGTATTCAGTGGCTCTTTAAAAATCAAAAGGTGAATAATACTTTGTGACATGAAAATTATATGAAAGGCAAAATACAGTGTTCATAAGTAATGTTTTATGGGAGCACAGCCACACCCATTCGCTTTTGTGTTGTCTAATTTACGGCTGCTTGCATGTTACGATGCAGAGTTGAGCACTCATGCCAGTCACACTGTCATCATGAGGTTTAAAACCAGAGAGAGGGACACCCTGCCTTGACTTCTCACAGGCAGGCTCGCCCATCTTGCTTCCCCAGCTCGTTGGTCTGGACTTCTTCCTATAGTTCAGAGAAAGTTCTACTTACTTCAACC
Source organism: Muntiacus reevesi (assembly GCF_963930625.1). Lineage (NCBI taxonomy): Eukaryota > Metazoa > Chordata > Mammalia > Artiodactyla > Cervidae > Muntiacus > Muntiacus reevesi. The sequence continues at coordinate 13,071,557 of NC_089254.1, forward strand.
TCATTTGCCCTTGCTAAATGATACCTCTTGAGCACTTTAAAGCTCTACCTTAAGCAATTTTCATCACGGCCTTATTTCCCTTTACATAAAAGATATAAAACTTATCGTGGACATGCATCACTCTGGCATTTCAGGGCTCTGTTTTGGCAGAAATAGCTTAATCAAAAGCCTAAAGCAACTATGGTGCAACCTCACAGAGAGAGGGGATATATAGAGAAGTTGGTGGGGGCAGATCTTAGGTAGGTTGTTTGACTCATATGAACCTCAACTTCATAACTGTAAAGTGGGAATCATTGTTAACTAGCCATGTTCCACAATATATCTTTTGCCTTTTCTCTCATGTATATGAATTTCTGCTTTTTAGCCTGGCCTGAGACTGCCCATAATAAAACCTATATTACACAGGTGGATTTGGCCAGGAGGCTAATCTTTGGCAAACAGGCTGTGAGCAGAACTAATGTATGCAAAGGGGAGGCAATGTAGATGGGGTGCAGAGCCATTTTGGACCGTGTAGATGAAAATAACACCCTAAGGATGGCTGAGCAACAAGATAGAAAGTGTCTGGGTCTCCAGAACAGAACTGTCATACCAGTCCTGGTATGGACTCTGGCGTGAAAAAAGAAAAGAAATTTCTACTTTATTTAACTCCTTCTATTTTGACCCTTCATTACACAAGTATGCGCCTTTAATCCAAACTACCCAGACTCTCACTGTTGTAACAATTAAAAGAAATTTAAAGCAGACACATAGAATGGGCTTCCCCAGTGACTCGGAGGATGAAAAATCTGTCTGCAATGTAGGAGACATAGGAGAGGCAGGTTTGATCCTTGGGTAGGGAAAATACCCTGGAGAAGGAAATGGAAACCCATTCCAGAATTCTTGCCTGAAAAAAATCCTATGGACAGAGGAGCCTGGTGGGCTACAGTCCATGACGTTGCAAAGAATTGGACACAACTGAGCAACTAAGCATGTGTGCACATAGAATGGAGTCTATAAATATGACTTTCCTTTCCTTCTGTCTTCATTGCTCATGTCTGTTTCCCACAGAATAATGCAGAGATATACACACAAAAAGCATTAAATACATAGTTATGATGAACTGAATTGAATTTAATAGCCTGAGATAGGAACAGAGTCCAGTCTTCACACACACTTATACACTTGGCAAAACATATACGGTGGTTTATATTTCTAAAGGAGAAACTGACATTTATTCACTTGCCTCCACTGGAAGATCCCCACTGTTAAACAGCCTGAATTCTTTTGCCAGTGTTTGAAGTTGGTTTCTATTGCCTTCTGGGAGCCCAGGAATTACATACCACCTACTATGCCTACTGAGGTTCCACGTGGGTCTCAGCAGGCGAGCCAGAAAGGCCAACCAGAGCTGTGTTCTCCAGGGGAGGCTGTGCTGCAGTTAACAGTCGCCCCAGGCCAGTGCCCATCATAAATTATAAGAGCTCTTCACGGGGTCTATCCTTCCATGCATGAGTCCACAGACTACTCTCCTCAAATTTCCCACCTCTCCAAAAGGAAAATGACCCTATTATAGAATCCTGGGTAGCTGCCAAAATAAACAGTGGGGAGATGCCGTATTTACTGAGATCTTTCACTCAGTGGGAAGGTTGGATTTTCTGAAAGGCTCCAGCATATGAGGAGATTCCAGATGATAACTCCCATTGCACAGCTCTGGCTTTAAGGATTGGGACTGTGACCAGATTTCTTCATATTTGCAAAACAAAGAAAAGACGCATCTGCTCCCACGTGTAGTAACACTGTTTAAATCATATAAGAAGCAAGGTATTCGATCGTTCTTTTTCCCCAGTGTTATTAAGAAGTAACTGTCAGACGTCACTGTATAAATTTAAGGTGTACAGAATGGTTGATTTACATATACTGTAAAATGATTACAGCAGATTTGGTTAACCACCATCATCTCATGGATACAATAAAAAGAAAAGAAAAAAATTTTCATCTTGTGATGAGAACTCTTAAGATCTCCTCTCTTAACAACTTTCCTATGATCATGCAGCAGTATTAACTATAGCCATCACTGTCAGACATCATACCCCTGTGCTGGGCTTACTCACTCAGTCGTGTCTGACTCTTTGCAACCCCGTGGACTGTATAGCTTGCCAGGCTCCTCTGTCTTTCGGATTCTCCAGGCAAGAATACTGGAGTGGGTTACTTACTTATTTTACAATTGGAAGTTTGTACCTTTTGACACCTTCTTCCCGTCCTCCCTCCCTGACCCTCACCCCTGGTAACCACAGATCTGATTTCTTTTTCCTTAGTTTGGTGTGGGTTTTTGTTTGTTTGTTTTGGGTTGTTTTATTTAGATTCCACATATAAGTTAGATCATAATATGCTTGTCTTTCTCTGTCTGACTTACCTCACTTAGCATTATGACCTTAGGGTCCATCTTTGTTGTTGTTCAGTCGCTAAGCCGTGTCCAGCTCTTTGCAACCCCATGACCTGCAGCATGTCAGGTTTCCCTGTCCTTCACTGTCTCCCAGAGTTTGCTCAAATTCATGTCCATTGAGTCAGTGATGCCATCTAACTGTTTCATCCTGTCACCTCATTTTCCTCTTGCTCTCAATCTTTCCCAGCATCAAGGGCTTTTCTAATGAGTTAGCTCTTCACATCAGGTGACCAAAGTATTGGAGCTTCAGCTTGAGCATCAGTCCTTCCAATGAATATTCAGGACTCATTTCCTTTAGGATGGACTGGTTTGATCTCCTTGCCGTCCAAGGGACTCTCAAGAGTCTCCTCCAGCACCACAGTTCAAAAGCATCAATTCTTTGACACTCAGCTTTCTTCATGGCCCAACTCTCACATCCATACGTGACTACTGGAAAAACCATAGCTTTGACTGTACAGACCTTAATCAGCAAAATGATGTCTCCTCTGCTTTTTAATACACTGTATAGGTTTGTCTTAGCTATTCTTCCAAGAAGCAAGTATCTTGTAATTTGTGGCTGCAGTCACCATCTGCATTGATTGAAGAGCCCGAGAAAATAAAATCTGACACTATTTCCACATTTTCCCCATCTATTTGCCATAAAATGATAGAACTGGATACTATGATCTTAATTTTTTGAAGGTTGAGCTTTAAGCCAGCTTTTTCACTGTCCTCTTTCACCTTCATCAAGAGGCTCTTTAGCTCCTCTTCACTTTCTGCCATTAAAGTGGTATCATCTGCATCTAAGGTTGTTGATATTTCTCCTGGTAATCTTGATTCCAGCTTGTGTTTCATCCAGCCTGGCACTTCACATGATGTACTCTGCTGCTGCTGCTAAGTCACTTCAGTCGTGTCCGACTCTGTGCGACCCCATAGATGGCAGCCCACCAGGCTCCCCTGTCCCCGGGATTCTCCAGGCAAGAATACTGGAGTGGGGTGCCATTGCCTTCTCTGGATGTACTCTGAATATAAGTTAAATAAGCAGGGTGACAATATACAGCCTTAACGTACTTCTTTCCCAATTTTGAACCAGTCTGTTGTTCCATGTCTGCTTCTAATTGTCGTTTCTTGTCCTGCATACAGGTTTCTCAGGAGGCAGGTATTGTGGTCTGGTACCCCCATCTCATTAAGAATTTTCCACAGTTTCCTGTGATTCACACAAAGGCTTTAGCATGGTCAATGAAGCAGAAGTAGATGTTTTTCTGGAATTCCCTTGCTTTTTCTATGATCCAGCATGTGTTGGCAATTTGATCTTTAGTTTCTCTGCCTTTTCTAAATCCAGCTGGTACATCTGGAAGTCCTTGGTTCACATCCTGCTGAAGTTCTAGTTTGAAGGATTTTTAGCATCATCTTGCTGGCATAGGAAATGAGTGGAATTGTACAGTAATCTGAACATTCCTGCCATTGCCTTTCTTTGAGACTGGAATGAAGACTAACCATTTCCAGTCCTGTGGCCACAGCTGAGTTTTCCAAATTTGCTGTTATTATGAGTGTAGCACTTTAACAGCATCATCTTTTAAGATTTGAAATAGCTCAGCTGGAATTCCATCTATGTTGTCACAAATGGTAGGATTTCCTCACTTTTTATGGTTGAATAATATTCCATTGTATCTATCTATTATATATTTATATACCACAATTTTTTTATTCATTCATCTGATGATGAACACTAAGTTTGCTTCCATGTCCTAGCTATTGTAAATAATGCTGCTATGAGTATGGAGGTACAGATATCTTTTCATGTTAGTGTTTTCATTTCCTTTAACTACGTTTCCAGAGCTGGAATTGCTGGATCATAGGGTAGATCTATATTTAATTTTTTGAGGAAACTCTGTACAGTTTTCCATAGTGACTATGCCAGTGTACATTCCCACAAATGGTGCACAAGAATTCCCTTTTCTCCACATCCACACCAGCATTTGCTATCTATTTCCCCCCTTTTCGTTTGATGACAGCTATTCTAACAGGCTTAAGGTAATATCTCAGTGTAGTTTTAATTTGTATTTCCCTAATTACAAGTGATGTTGAGCATCTTTTCATGTTTCTGTTGGTCATTTTTATATCTCTTTTGGAGAAATGTCTATTCAAGTCCTTTGCCCAATTTTAAATTGTATTATTGATTTTTTTTTTTTTTTGCCTTTGAGATATATGAGTTCTTTACATATTTTGAATATTGGCAAATATTTTTCCCATTTCATAGATTTTTTTTTCAATTTGTCGATGGCTTCTTTTGCTGTGCAGAAGCCTTTTAGTTTGATGTAGCCGTATCTGCTTATTTTTTATTTTGTTGCTTGTGCTTTAGGTGTGATTTCCAAAAAAATCATTACCAATTCCCATGTCAAGGAGTTTTTTTCCTGTTTTCTTCTAGGAGTCTCATGGTTTCAGGTCTTACATTTATGTCTTTAATCCATTTGAGCTAATCTTCATGAGTGGTGTAAGATAAGGGTTAAGTTTCATTCTTTTGCATGTGAATATCCAATTTTCCAAGCATCAGTTGAAGAGACTGTCTTTTCCCCATTCAGTGTTCTTGGCTCCCCTGCCAAATATTAGTTGGCCATATATGCTTGGGTTTATTTCTCTGTTCTTGATTCTGTTCCATAAGTCTATTTGTCTGTTGATCATTCCTAGTTACTCCTTTTGCTTCAGTTCAGTTCAGTTCAGTCGCTCAGTCGTGTCCAACTCTTTGTGACCCCATGAATTGCAGCACGCCAGGCCTCCCTGTCCATCACCAACTCCCGGTTTATTCAAACTCATGTCCATCAAGTCGGTGATGCCATCCAGCCATCTCACCCTCTGTCGTCCCCTTCTCCTCCTGCCCCCAATCCCTCCCAGCATCAGGGTTTTCTCCAGTGAGTCAACTCTTCACATCAGGTGGCCAAAGTACTGGAGTTTCAGCTTCAGCATCAGTCCTTCCAATGAACACCCAGGACTGACTTCCTTTAGGATGGACTGGTTGGATCTCCTTGCAGTCCAAGGGACTTTCAAGAGTCTTCTCCAACACCACAGTTCAAAAGCATCAATTCTTCGGTGCTCAGCTTTCTTCACAGTCCAACTCTCACATCCATACATGACCACTGGAAAAACCATAGCCTTGACTAGACAGACCTTTGTTGGCAAAGTGATGTCTCTGCTTTTTATTTTTTATTTTATTTTATTTTTTTATGGAATGCTTCACGAATTTGCGTGTCATCCTTGTGCAGGGGCCATGCTAATCTTCTCTGTATCGTTCCAAATTTTTAGTATATGTGCTGCCGAAGCGAGCACTGTCTCTGCTTTTTAATATGCTGTCTAGGTTGGTCATAACTTTCCTTCCAAGGAGTAAGTGTCTTTTAATTTCATGGCTGCAATCACCATCTGCAGTGATTTTGGAGCCCCCAAAAATAAAGTCTGACACTGTTTCCACTGTTTCCCCATCTGTTTGCCATGACGTGATGGGACCGGATACCATGATCTTAGTTTTCTGAATGTTAAGCTTTAAGTCAACTTTTTCACTCTCCTCTTTCACTTTATCAAGACGCTTTTTATTTCTTCTTCACTTTCTGCCATAAGGGTGGTGTCATCTGCATATCTGAGCTTATTGATATTTCTCCTAGCAATCTTGATTCCAGCTTGTGCTTCTTCCAGCCCAGTGTTTCTCATGATGTACTCTGCATATAGCTGGTAAGAATTCAGAATGTGAGGGGTACTTTTGTGTATTGGGTTACGTGGAAGAGAAATAAGATGAAGCATTTTTATGTGTTAGAGAAAAAATCTTGCATGTGTTTAACTGCACAGTTTAACTTTTGAGAGGTAGAATTGCTGCCTTTCTAATCAGCTTGGCAGTAAGGTGTTGCAAAGAAAACAGTGAAAGTTATATTGAGAAAGGTTCAGGAACTTCTCTGAAGTGGCTAAGACTGTTCTACCTATGCAGGGGGCCCAGGTTCTATCCCTGGTCAAGGAACTAGATCCTACATGCCACAGCTAAGAGCCTGCATGCCACAACCAAAGATCCCGCATGCTGCAATGAAGATTGAAGGTCTAGTGTGCCATAACTAAGACCCAGCACAGTCAAATAAATAAATAGTTTAAAAAGAAAGAGAGAGGAAGAAAGGTCCAGTAGAAAATAAACAGTAAGGGATTTTATATTGATATACAGCATTTATAAAAAGAACATAGGTAAACAAAATCGCCCTAACAAAGGTAGCTCATCCATCTTAACCCAAGGAAATAGTGTGTCCATATATTTCTGCCTTTTTATGGTACACTTCCCAAACTAAAAACATTTGTGTTTTTAGTTAGAGAGTCTCCTAACTAAACTCTAAAACCCTTTTTTTCTGACTGGAGTTCATCTCTTGAAAGAAAATAGGCAAAGGGAAACCCTATCACAGAATCTGGTTTGGCAAATTAATTTCGGCACTGAGCAGAAATTACAGATTTGGGAGTGGGGAGATGTGGGAAGGAAGGAGGGCTCTTCAAAACAAGATAGCTCAGCTCTAGAGGATCCTGATGAGGAAAGATTGAGAAACCATCTAGCTCCATAAAAATTGCTTCTGAATATTGAAGAATGAACTGAAATTTTAAGTTATGATTCATTGAGTTATTATTTTATGCCAGGCATTATACTAAAGGCTCTTATATACATGTTCTCATTTAATTATCAAATAACCCCTGGTATGGATGTCATCATCCACGTTTTATTAATGAACATATCAAGTTGGAGAAATTAAGTACCCCAGGTCACCCTGGGGAAAGAAGTGACAGGATGCTCAACTAAAAGCATTGAGTCTAAAGCCACTGCTCTTCACCACAGACTTCCAAAACATTTCTATTCTATTGGTATCTTAATTGTTCAAAGCAATCTTACATCACTATTACCTTGTTATTCCATGTGACTGAATTGTGATCTCCTAGGTATCAGGAGCTGTTTATATCTCTCTCCATCCCATTGCTTCCTGTGTCCCTGAACACGATAGATTCCTAAGAATAAAAACCACATTCCTGCTCTCTGGTGTTAGTGAGTAATGTCGAGCAATTTCAACAACATTATTAGTAATTCACTGACTCAGTGGGACAGGCAATGGACTCAATCTGAGGGCTACCCCTCCTCACCTTGAAAAGTTAATATTCCTGAAGGAGTGGAGTGGTCTAGAAAGGAGTAACAAGAAAGTCAACCAAACAACAAAGTTTCAGCTAGAGAGAAGTACTAGATGGAAATAACGTCGGAGAAGGAAATACTGTCAGGGACTTGGTGTATGAGTTTCTTACTGCTGCTCTAACACATTATCACATGCTTAGTATCCTAAAACAACCAAGATCTATCACTCAGATCTGGAGTTCAGAAGAATCCAAACTGGCTCTTGCTGGACCAAAATCAAGGTCTTGGCAGGACTGTGTTCCTTCTGGAGACTCCAGCAGAGAATCTGTTTCTTTACTTTTTCCAGCATCTAGAGGCAGCCGGCATTCCTTGGCCCACAGTCCCTTTTTCTATCTTTAAAACCAGCAGCACAGCAGCTTAAATCTCTTCCCTGATCACCAGTCTCCTACCTCCACTTAAGACTTTCTGATTACATTGCAAACACCTGTATAATCCAGGCTCATCTTGCCATCTCCTTAACTTAATCATATCTGCAAAATCCCTTCCGTCATGTACGGTGGTTTCAGGGATTTGGACAAGGACGTGTTTGAGGAGCTTCTGTTCTGCCTGCCACCCTTGGTGAGGAGCTTCATAGTTCAGAGAGATAGGACAGATGTCAACTTGGAGGCAAATATTACTCTTCTAGTCTGGATTTGTTTTTTCAAACTTTAAAACTTTCTATTTTGTATTGGGGGTATAGCCGATTAACAATGTTGTGGTAGTGTCAGGTGAAGAGTGAAGGGACTCGGCCACACATATACACGTATCCATTCTCCCCGACCCCCAGTTTTGAACATAACAGTGTCTACACCACCTTCCCACACTCCCTATCGCTTCCCCCCAGCCACCATAAGTGCATTTTCTAAGTCTGTGAGTCTCTCTCTGTTTTGTAAACTCATTTATATAATTTCTTTTTAAATTCCACATATAAGGGGTGTCATGTGATGCTTCAATTAGCTACAAGACTCCTACCAAGACGTCTTTAAAGACCTCTCGTGACCTTTTTCCTAGTTTGTTGAGAGACAAGTTTGGTCAATGACTGTAACTGTGAAAAGAATGACAAATAAGTATGGAATACTTAAGGATGAGAAACAAGGCCAGCGATTCATTGGAAGGCTTATTAAACTTTGTCAGCACATATCCTTATAAACGTCTGCCAACTCCCTACATTTCCTAATTTTCATAGTAATAAATAAAGTGAATCCTCCATAATCTTTATATGTATATATTTTATTATTATTTGTAAATTTTATTTTATTTTTGGCGACACTGGGTCTTTGTTGCTTTGCACAGGCTTTTTCTCTAGTTGCGGAGTGTGGGCTACTCTCTAGTTGCCATATGCGGGCTTATTGCAGTGGCTTCTCTTGCGGAGCACAGGCTCAGTAGTTGAGGCACATAGGCTCAGCAGTTGGGGCACATGGGCTTAGTTGCCCCTCGGCACGTGGAATCTTCCCAGGCCAGCGACTGAACCCATGTCTCCTGCATTGGCAGGCAGACTCTTATCCATGGTGCCAGCAGCTCTCCCCATGAAGTTATTTATTTTTATTATTGTTGTTGCTGTTGTTTTGCATTTCATGGACCATTTGGACAATCCCACTTAATTTCATGATTTCAACTAATATATGTGTCTAAAGATGAAGTGCCTGCAGAAGGGGGAGACTGTTACAAAAAACTTCCACCAGGAAGTAAGCCCAGATTTGTTTCCTAAAGAAGCAAGAGGTAAGGGCAGTAGGGATAACAGAGCATTTCAGGAAGAGTGTTTAGATAACTGAAAGACCTGTTGGCTTCCATGAGTCAGTTCCACTTCCTGCCATAATGTGCCTGATTGAATATCTCATTTACAAACCATAATCATAAACTTTCATTGACAAGCACTGTGTTCACCAGAATTCCAAGGAGAGTTGAGGCTGGGGGGTTGGCTGGGCCTGACTGGTCCACTAGAGAGACACGATTGCAGTCTAGAATTTGACTGCACTTCTGAGGGTATGCACACAGCCGCAGGGTCACAGACTGGGGGCTCACGTTTTTGGAAGTCAGTGAAATGTGAAAGAGGAAGATGGTGGAAGATCTGGCAATGCTGAGGAAGGTGCTCTCCCCACTCTTCAAGCCTTAACTCAAGTTACTCAATTCTAAATCATGATTATGCTGGGATTTCTTGTAAAAGACAGCAGAGCAACTCTAGGCAGCAACAAGGTGGCTCTTGATGAAGAAGCAGAGACACAACAGGATCTGAAGGTTGGAAGTTAGTAGAAATCACATGGGAGCCCTGGATTTTCAGAAGCCAGAAATCTGTGGTTATAAAATTGTTGTTGTTCAGTCATTAAGTCATGTCTGACTCTTTGTGACCCCATGGATTGCAGCATGCCAGGCTTTCCTGTCCTTCACTGTCTCCCAGAGTTTGCTGAAACTCATGTCCATTGAGTTGGTGATGCCATCCAAACATCTCATCCTCTGTCTTCCTCTTCTCTTTTTGCCTTCAATCTTTCCCAGCATCAGGGTCTTTCCCAAGGAGTTGTCTCTTCACACCAGGTGGCCAAAGTATTGGAGCATCATCTTCAGCATCAGTCCTTCCAATGAATATTCAGGGTTGACTTCCTTTAAGATTGACTGGTTTGATCTCCTGCTGTGCAAGGGACTCTCAAGAGTCTTCTCCAGAACCACAATTTGAAAGCATCACCTCTTTGAAATTCAGCTTTCTTTATGATTGAACTCTTACATCTGTACATGACTACTGGAAAAACCACAGCTTTGACTATATAAACCTTTGTTGGAAGAACAGTTTACCCAAACATCTGAAGTCTTAAATAACAGTTGCTTTGTCAATGTGTGCTTTAGGTGCTCAGTCGTGTCCAACTCTTTGTGATCCTGTGAACTTTAGCCTGCAAGGCTCCTCTGTCCATGGGGATTCTCCAGGCAAGAATACTGGAGTGAGTTGCCATGCCCTTCTCCAGGGGATCTTCCCAACCCAGGGATTGAACCCAGGTCTCTTGCATTGCAGGCGTTCTTTACCAGCTGAGCTACCAGGGAAGCCCCTGCTTTGTCAATGCTTAGTAATAATTCTGCTTCCTGCCATACTCAGATCCTAGACAAAAGGCAAATAGTGACAGATTCTAGTGTTTTCGTATTTTTTTATTTGCAGCAGGAGAAATGCTCTGCTTCTGTTTCAAAACCACTCCCTCCTCATGTGCTAAGTCACTCAGTTGTGTCTGACTCTTTGTGGCCCCTTTGACTGTAGCCCGCCAGGCTTCTCTGTCCATGGGATTTCCCAGGCAAGAGCACCAGAATAAGTTGCCATTGCCTTCCTCAGGGGATCTATCCAACCCATGGATTGAACCCACACCCCCTGCGTTGGCAGATGAATTCTTTACCACTGAGCCACCTGGGAAGTCCTTACTCCCTCCTCGAGTGCATTCTCAGTTGCTCAGTCATGTCTGACTCTTTGTGACCACATGGATTGTGTCCTGTTAGCCTCCTCTGTCCATGGGATTTTTCAGGCAAGAATACTGGAGTGCGTTGCCATTTCCTTCTCCAACTCCCTCCTTATTGGGTCACAAATACTAACAGTGGTATTTGACTATAAAATTTTAACAGTATCAATCATTATCCCCCTTTAAGCAAATTTTAAGCTAGAAAAGTGATCATTAGTTTTAAAAAAGTTTGACTAGGAGTTTTCAATAGGACTCCTCAGAGGTAATCAGTGTTCAAATTTCTTTGGTACTTTTTCAGACATTAACTAAGCATAACTTTTGTGTCTGTTTCTATGTTATGTTTCTTTAGCCATAGGGGTTTGAGATTCAAGGGCCTGCAATTTTTTTGTGTCACCTAACAACATTCCCGTATAAATACAGATATTTATGTATTTCTGAGTATTTTTTGTTGTTGTAAAATTTGCCATATGTATAAAAGAATATATAAAATGTATGTGAAAGAAAAACTATCCCAAATCTGATCTGAGAAAGAAGCTTTTTGTAAGCAATGATTAATTGCATCTTCCAAGGAAATTTTTTTAACTTTCCATTTTGAAAACATTGCAAACTTACAAAAAAAGTTTTGAAAATAATACAGAAATACTTTTCATACCCCTTATCCAGATTAACCAACCTTTAACATTAAAAAGACTTTTTTTGGCTGTGGTGGGTTTTTACTGCACAAGCTTTATCTAGTCGCTGTGTTCAGGCGTCCTGTTTGGGTGACTTCTCTTGTTGTAGAGCGCAGGCTCAGGGTTCAGGCTCACTAGCTCTGTTGCAGGGGCTTAGTTGCCCCATAGCATGTGGGATCTTCCCAGACCAGGGATCAAACCATGTCCCCTGCATCGACAGGTGGATTCTTATCCACCGGACCACCAGGGAAGTCAACTTTGAACATTTTGCCACTTTTGTTTTCATTTTCTCTTTCTTTATGCTATATATAATTGGTTTTAGTGATTGTTATTCTAATATACCTTAGTGCCATTTCCTAAACTAAGGATAGTGTCATCCGTAAAAGACTTATCAAATTCAGGGCATTTAACATTATTAACATATTAACAGTACATACTCAAATATATAGTCTTTATTCCAATTTTGCCCTTATTTTGTCCTTCAGAGCAGCCTCCTTTTCTCTAATAACAGTCCAGGATCCAGTCCAGGGTCACATATTGTATTTACTTGTCATGTCAGTTTATTCTTCCTTAATCTGGAACAGCTCCTAAGCCTTTCTTTGCTTTCATGAAATGAAGAACATGGAGACTATTAGGCAATTGTTTTATGAATATCTCTCAGTTTGGAATTTTTTAGTTTTAGAAGCCAAGTTAAAAGTTTAGCAAGGGACTCATACTTGGATCCTGAATAATTGGAAAGAGGAGCTGGATCACCAAGGACGAATTCCATAGAACCCAAAATATATTATTAGGGTCTGCTCATGTTCCTATCCATTGCACTGACCTCAACAACTATGCCATTTAATAACAAAGAGGACATTAGTGTTTATTGAGTGTCTACTGTTTGTTAGGAACAATGATAGGAGCTGATATCCATTACTTATCACAGCAACAGAATGAGATAGCTAGTATTGCTTCTATCTTATAGTTGCAGGAACCTAGGATTAAAGTGTTTAGGTGAATTTCCCAGACCACAAGGCCAATAAGTAGTGCAGTTGGTTCTCAAATTTGTGTTTCCATCTTTCATTTTTCCATGGCCTCTATACTTGATCTTAGTCAGAAGACCAAGAAAGGATACCATGGTCCTTAAAACACTTTTCTTCCAGCATAGCTGTTTGGGTTGTTAATCCCCGGAATAGACACTATCCATTTTTTTTTTCCCCTGAGAAATAACGGGCATCAAGCACAATCTTTCTCAGCTCCGTTTTACTTCCCACCAACTGATCATGTCGTCTCTCTTGAAGTGTTTTCCTCACTTGGCTCCCAGGAGTGCGTTGGTCCTTGGTTTTCCCCATTCCCCTGCTCTTTGGATACAGATGGGACCCAAGGCCCTTCTCGGGTCTCTGCTGTTATCTCGTGTCACTTGCTGTTTGCTGCTCCTACCTGACCTCTTGGATTTACCTGTCATCTCTGGGCTCCCGACTCCTCAACTTTTTATCTCTTGCTCGGATTACTCCCTTGAACTCCCAGTGGATCTATTCAGGTGTCAAATCAACATTTCTACTTTGATAGAGGATAGGCATCTCTTTCATTGGCTGGCGGATTCTTTACCACTGAGCCACCTGGGAAGCCAAAGGATAGGCACCTCAGACTTAGGATGGTGAAAAATGAGCTCCCAATTCTGTCCATCTCAAATCTTCTTCTCCCATAGTCTTCCTTATTTTAGAAAATGACAACTCTGATTTTCTAGCTGCTCAGTTGGAAACTTGAGTCATCATTGACTCTTTGTCTTACAACTCTCATTCAATCCATAAACAGATCCTGTTGGCCCCACCTTTAAAATACACCCAGAAATTTTCTACTTCTCACTACCTTCATTCCTACCATACTGGTTCAAGCCACCAACACCACGTGGGGAGGTCTTGCAGCAGTCTCCCAGTCTGTTTTCCTTTTCCCCCTGTTTCTGTTTTTGCTTGCCTTCAATCTGTCCTTACCACAGCAAAGTGACCCTAAAGCATAGGTCAGATGGCCTTCCTCTCCTGCTGACGGCACCTCCTACTCTTCTTCCTGACACTCGCGGTCTTTCTGGACGCTCTGGCTACCTTGCTGCTTCTAGAACACGCCAAGCACAGTCCTGTGCATGCCTTTGTATTAGCTGCCCTCTCAACCTGATTTTCTCTCCCTCCAGAGACCTGATGACCCACCATCTCATGTCTTTCAGTTCATCTTCTCAGTGACACCTTCCATGAATACCCTTATCCAAAATGCCCTTACCCCAGGCACTTCATTCTCCTTTCCTGCTTAATTAATTAAAATTAAGCACCATTTAACATATTCTATTAAACTCATCTTTTTTCTTTTTTGGTCTGTCTCTTCCTCTAAAATGGAAGGTCCTTTAAGGCAAGATTTTATCTGTTTTGTTCATTGCTATGTTGCGTACGTGCATGTGTGCTAAGTGGCTTTAGTCATATCTCTTTTTGACCGTATGGATCATAGCCTGCCAGGCTCCTCTGACTGTGGGATTCTCCAGACAAGAATACTGGAGTGGGTTGCCATGTCCTCCTCCAGGGGACCTTCCCAACCCGGGGATGGAGTCTGTCTCCTGCATTGTCAGAAGTTTCTTTACCATTAGCACCACCTGGGACGCCCTTCAGTGCCGTATTCCCAGTGCCTAAGTATGCTTGGCACATGTGGATGCTCAATTAATAACTGTTAGAAGATGGAATGAATGCCTGGATGAATTCTTTTGCTTACTCACAGACTGACTTTTTTAAAGAGTGTTCATTTGTTGGGAAAACTTCCAAGTATCTGTCTATCCAAGTATTCAGCTTAAGAAAGTTTAAATTTCTTTCTCTTTCCAAATAGGTCGGGAACCATATAGAGCTGTGGATGAATTATATAGCTTCTGATCATAAAAATAACAATTATTGTAGGAAACGTGGAAAATGCAGAAAAAGAAAATGAAGTTAACTTGTAACCCAACCACCCAAGACTGGTAACATTTTGTTAAACTTCTTTCCAGACACATTTAATTTCAGTGATATTTTATTTTCAAGTTTCCTTATCCCCATGACAAGAAATGGAACAAACAAACCAAGGAACTCAAAGCTGACTGTGGTTTCATGCTTCTAGCAAAACTCCATCCTCACAGTTCACTAACAGCCACAAGCACTTCCATGGAATTTTTGGGCGCTACTATTTTCCTTTTCCAAGAAAGCATGCTATAATTTGGATATTTAGGTTACCCAAACTTCCACTGAAGGATCTCCCTTCTAAAGTAACCTCAGAATTCCCAGAAAACTAAATGCTTGTAATTTTGGAAATTCAAGTTGATTAATATTATGACCAACTCATTGGACTAAAAGCCAGAAGCTGGGGATTCTAGAACCAGTTCTACAACTTCCTGGCTGTAAGGCTTTGGGTAAGTCACCCACTCCTAGCTTTGGGTTTTTTAATTAGAAAATGGAGATGATGTCTGTATCACATTTTACTGTAGGGTCAGATACAGTGATGGAGACATGTTTTTAAACCTGAAATATTATAATAATATAAGGGATTATAATTGTAATTAAAATGTGATAGACATCAGGGCTTCCCAGGTGGCTCAGTGCTAAGGAATACGCCTGCCAATGCAGGAGGTGCAAGAGCCCTGGGTTCAACTCCTGGGTCAGAAATATCTGCTGGAGAAGGAAACAGTAACTTGCTCCAGTTTTTCTGCCTGGAAAATTCCATGGACAGAGGAGACTGGCAGGGAACAGTCCTTGCGGTCGCAAAGAGTCAGACACCACAGAGCAACTGAGCACACACACACACAGATCTTGGGGCAAAAATGATATAATGAGACAGACATTCTACCACTCCTAACAAGCCCAGCGGAGAAAGCTAATCAGTCCTAGCTGGATTTCTCATTCTTGTTCTGATGCTTTTCTAATCAAGGGGATGTGCTTTTCCCACCAGAACTTGGACTCCTGAAAGAGAGAAACTTTCCTTCTCATTTACTGGTAAATCCTTGTTATTTATCACAGTGATTCTCAACATGAAAGATTTTTTTAAATATCAAATAAGAGAAAATAATACACCACAGTAAACTTGTTAGCTAGTGTTGTGAGTACTTTTACATATCTTAATACAGACACAGCAAAATATAGCAGACGGTAACCTAGGCTGAGAGTGAGAAAAGCTATGCTCGACCTATGTGACACGGGTCAGGTCAGTTTCCTCATCGCTGGCAGGTCTGCTGGTAGATAGAGAGGTACCTAAGGCTTGTCTCAGCTCCAAGGTTTCATGAACTTTGACCCCTGCAATGATACATGCAGTCTTCAGTGAAATCTCGTTTTTGAGAAGCGGGATTGAGTAAATCATTAGCTTAATCTAGACTTGCCTTAAAAAAACAAAGCTTCTGTTCTCTGTTCTGTGGGTTAGCATTTGGAATTTGTTAAATCATTAACAGTAGGTTGTTTACTGTTTAGAATGTAACAATACTCTTTGATGTTCCCTAATTATCATGCATGTTTTAAAATGAGTTCTGAACCGTTTCTCAGCCTAATTAACTCTCATTGAAAATTTGTTGA
The DNA here is from genome assembly GCF_963930625.1 of Muntiacus reevesi. NCBI lineage: Eukaryota > Metazoa > Chordata > Mammalia > Artiodactyla > Cervidae > Muntiacus > Muntiacus reevesi. The sequence goes on from NC_089254.1 coordinate 13,087,777, forward strand.
ATTTTAAAGAAACATTTGATTTGCAAAAATAAGGCATATGCCAGTAACCTTCAGCATATCACACACACAAAAAGCACAAAACATTTTTAAAAACAATAAGGTACTGTGAAAGAGAGATGAGCCTTGGACGGAATATGAAGAACATTTAGAAAACATCATTTTTTCCAACTACTCTTATTTCTCACAAATTCCTGCTGGTGGTATTTATTCTGTTATTTTCAGTGGCCATTATTCTCTTATTTGAAAGTCTGTGAAATATCTATAACCCACCAAATTAAGGAAATTACTTTGGAAATCGTTCATAAATCACTCTATGGTAACATCCACTCATCAATAAGAGTAGTGAAACAGAGATGTATTTTCACACAAGGACAGAGTTCATTTAACATTTAACTCCTCTTGCTAATCAATTAAATGTTTTCAGAGTTATCCATCTGCAGATATATCCTCTGGATAATATCTTACAAGTGCTAAGTCTGACTCATATATTGTCAGCATATAAATTGGAAAAAATACAGAGCTTCTTTCTAGAAATTCCTCCTACAGATACACTTACATAAAACTGCAAAGAAAAAATGCTCATTACAACACTGTTTACAAACAAAAGACAATATAACTGCAATGCATATAAATGGAGGAGAGGGGACAGGTTAGATGAAGATCCATTAATATAAAAGTATGCCATGCAGATAATTAAAAAGATTTATGTAAAAAACTCGCCTACTAGTGCAGGAGATGTACGAGATGAGGGTTTGATCCCTGGCTTGGGAAGATCCCCTGGAGGAGGGCATGGCAACCCACTCTGGTATCTTGCCTGGCAGAGGAAACTGGCAGGTTACAGTCCATGGGGTCACAAAGAGTCAGACATGAATGAGCGAATGAGCACACACGCACACGTATGTATGTGTATAACTGATTCACTTTATTGTAACCTGAAACTAATACAACATTGTAATTCAGCTATACACCAGTAGCATTGTTTCTAATTTGAAAAATAAAAGAAAAAAAAGAGGAAAATTTAATTAGTCCAGAAGTTATTTAAGGGAACATGTTACCGTAGACACAGCCAAAAATCCACATCTAGAGTACAGGAGAATAAGTGATAATGGTGAACCTGAAGCATCCAGAAAAGTCTGGATTATTCTGCTTGTCAAGGCAGAAAAGCGTATGAGGTAGTTTTAAAATGTCTGTCAAAAATAGTTAGAAAAAAGCATCAGTACTTAACGATGCAATTAGAAACATAGGTCACCCCCACCTACTACAGGCACTCAAAACTGCGTAACTGAGAATCTTCTGTACTCTAGCAAAGTGTTTTCTTGGTGGCTCAGGACCTGCGATGTGGGAGATTAGGGTTCGATCCCTGGGCTGGGAAGATCCCCTAGAAAAGGGAATGGCTACCCACTCCAGTACTCTTGCCTGGAGAATTCTATGGACAGAAGAGCCTGGCAAGCTACAATCCACGGGATCGCAAAGAGCAGACATGACTGAGTGACCTATATATTAATAATAAAGTGTTTTCATTCACAGGAAAAAAGTGCTTAATTTTAAAAATTGATTATTTCTCATTACATCATATTATCAAGTATTTCTTGAGCCTTAGTCAGAAGACCAGATATTGTGGCTTTAAAACCGCACTATACTTTAGAAAACAGAACACGTATTTTTAACTAATTTGTTTAAAATTTAAATAATTTTTAACTAACAATGTTTAAGCAAATTGAAATCTGGAATCATTAAGTTATGAAAATATTCAGTATCATTACATCATCTACTATTGTTACAAATAAGTAAATTTAGCAGGAGCAATATCTAACAAGGAGATAACATACATGGTAATTGCTGAATGTCTGGATAAGAATAAATATGTTAGCCAAGTAAAATAAAAGGACCAAAATTAGCTGAGTTGTCAAAAACCATGAGAAACTTGGTTAAAGTGAGATTTGTTGCCTTTCTTAGGCAATATACAATTACACTCATATCACTGCTTGCTCTGGGTTAAAATTTTACATTTTTTTTTTTTTTAACCATTTCTCTGTCTCTACTGAGAACATGTTAAGTGGACATTTTTATTAAAAAAAAAAGCCTGAGAATGTATTTTGTCCCATTCAGTTGGTGCTCTTTTTATTTTGTTGCTAGTTCTCTTTGCTATGTAAATGCTTTTTAAAAACAATTTTGCTTTTGTTTATTTATTTTCAGCTGTGCTGGGTCTTGGTTGCTGTGAGGGCTCCTCTCTAGTTGTGGTAGGCAGGCTTCTAATTGTGGTGGCTGCCCTTGTTGTGGAGCGCGGACTCCAGGCACATGAGCTTCATTAATTGTGGCACGTGGACTTTGTCGCCCCACAGCATGTGAGATCTTCCTGGATCAGGGATCGAACCTGTGGTTCCTGCATTGGCAGGAGGACTGTTTACCACTGAGCCTCCAGGGAAGCCCCACAAATGCTTTTGAGTTTGATGTAGTCCCATTTGTTTTAGTTTTGCTTTTGTTCCCTTGTCTGCAGAGACAGATCCAAAAAAATATTACCAAGGCTAATGTCAAAGAGATTACTGCCTATGTCTTCTTCTAGGGGTTTTATGGCTTCAGGTCTTACATTTTAAATTTTTCAAGCCATTTTGAATTTATTTTTGTGCATGGTATGAGAAAGTTGTCCAGTTTTACTCTTTTGCATGTGGTTTTCCAGTTTTCCCAACACCATTTTTTTTTTCATTTATTTTTATTAGTTGCAGGCTAATTACTTTACAATATTGTAGTGGTTTTTGTCTCCCAACACCATTTATTGAAGTATCTGTCTTTTCTCCATTGTATATTCTTGCCTTCTTTGTCATAGATTAATTGCCCATGTAAGTAAGGGTTAATTTCTGGGCTCTCGACTCTGTTCTATGGATCTATGTGTCTGTTTTTATGCCAGTACTATACTGTTTAGATTTTATTTTCTCAGGCTTCAAAATCACTGTGGATGTTCACTGCTGCCATGAAATTAAAAGACGCTTGCTCCTTGGAAGAAAAGTTACGACAAAACTGGACAGCATATTAAAAAATAAAGACATCATTTTAATGACAAAGTTCAGAATTGTGGTGCTGGAGAAGACTCTTGAGAGTCCCTTGGACAGCAAGGAGATCAAATCAGTCAATCCTAAAGGAAATCAATCCTGAATACTCATTGGAAGGACTGATGCTGAAACTGAAGCTCCATTACTTTGGCTACCCAATGTGAAGATCTGACTCATTGGAAAAGACCCTGATACTGGGAAAGATTGAAGACAAAAGGAGAAGGGGGCAGCAGAGGATGAGATGGTTAGATAGCATCACTGACTCAATGGACATGAGTTTGAGCAAACTCCAGGAGATGGTGAAAGACAGAGGAGCCTGGCATGCTGCAGTCTAGGGTTGCAAAGAGTCGGACATGACTTAGTGACTGAGCAACAATAGCAGTACTGTTTTGATAGCTGCAGCTTTGTAATATAGTTTGAAATTGGAGAGCCTGATACTTCCAGCTTTTTTCTTCTTTTTCAGGATTGTTTTGGCTATTCAAGGTATTTTTTGTTTCTATACAAATTTTAGAATTATTTGTTCCACTTCAGTGAAGAATGCCATTGGTATTTTGATAGGGATTGCACTGTATCTATAGATTGCCTTGGGTAGTAGAATCATTTTAACAATGTTAGTTCTTCTAATCTATGAACAGGGTATACCTTTCCATCTGCTGGTGTCATCTTCAGTTTCCTACACCAGTGTCTTACAGTTTTCCAAATACATGTCTTTTACTCCTTAGTTAGATTTACTCCTGGGTGTTTTATTATTTTTGATGAGTTTGTCGATGGAATTGTTTCCTTTTTTTTTTTCTCTCTCTCTCTTTCTGATAGCTCCTTGTTAGTGTACAGAAATGCAAAATGATGTATGCAATGAAAGTGAGAGTGAAAGTCACTCAGTTGTGTCTGACTTTTTGTGACCCCATGGGCTATACAGTCCATGGAATTCTCCAGGCCAGAATACTGGAGTGGGGAGCTTTTCCCTTTTCCAGGGGATCTTCCCAACCCAGGGATCAAACCCAGGTCTTCCACACTGCAGGCAGATTCTTTACCAGCTGAGCCACAAGGGGGAAGTCCAAGAATACTGGAGTGGGTAGCGTAGCCCTTCTCCAGGGGATCTTTCTGACCCAGGAATTGAACTAGGGTCTCTTGCATTGCAGGTGCATTCTTTACCAACTGAACTATCAGGGAAGCCCCTCTAATAAGAGGTTAATATCTGAAAATACACAAATAACTTTTATAACTTAACATCAAAAAACCCAAACAACCCAAATAAAAAATGGGCAGAAGACCTGAATTGATATTTTTCCAAAGAAGACATACAGATGGACAGTAGGCATATGAGAGTTTGTTCAACATCATTAATCATCAGGGAAATACACATAAAACCACAATGAGATATCACCTCACATCTGTCAGAATTTCTATTATCCAAAAGACAACAAATTTTGGCAAGGATGTGGAGGAAAGGGTACTCTCATACACTGTTGGTAGGAACATAAATTGTTGCAGACACTAAGGAAAACAGTATGGAAATTCCTCAAAAAATTAAAAATAGAACCATCATGTGTGCATGTGAGCTAGGTTACTGGCTCAGTTGTGTCCAACTCTTTGCTATCCTATGGACTTTAGTGCACCAGGCTCCTCTGCCAATGGGATTCTCCAGGCAAGAATACTGGCATGGGCTGCCATGCCCTCCTTCAGGGGATCTTCCTGACCCAGGGATTGAACCCATGCCTCTTATGCCTCCTCACTGGTAGGCAGGCTCTTTGCCACTAGCGTCACCTGGGAAGACCCAGAACTACCATATGATCCAGCAGTTACACTATATAGGAAAGATATGAAATGAAAATACTATATAGGAAAGACACATGCACCTCAATGTTTTTAGCAGCATTATTTATGATAGTCAAAATATGGACACAACCTAAGTGCCCACCAATAGATGAATGGATAGAGATGACTTAGAATACATACACAATGGAATATTACTCAGCCATGAAAAGAGTGGAATCTTGCCTTTTGTGACCTCATGGATAGACCTACAGTGTATTCTGCTACATAAAATAAGTCAGACAGAGAAAGACAAATACTGTATGATTTCACAGAGAAAGACAAGAACTGTATGATTTCACTTACATGCAGAATCTAAAAAACAAAACAAATGAACAAATATAACAAAACAGAAACAGAGCTATAAATAACAGAAAACAAACAGGTGGTTGCCAGAGGAAAGGGTGGGGGGATAAGAGAAATAGGAGAGGAAGATTAAGAGGTACAAAACTCCCGGTATGAAATGTACAGTGCAGGGAATACGGTCAGTAACGATATATGATGACATATTATAGCTAGATTTACCATGGTGATCATTTTGAAATGTACAGACATATCATCACTATGCCATATGCTAGAAACTAATACTGTATTTTAGCTCAGTTATATCTCAAAACAAGCAAAGCAATTCATAGTGGTTGCTAGAGGTGGCAGGGTGAGAGGAGGGTTAATTGGGTGGTGGTCAAATGGTACAAACTTCCACTTATAAGATAAATCAGTACTAGGGATGTGACGTACAACAAAATAAAAATAATCAACACTACTGTATGTTACATATGAAAATTGTCCAGAGAGTAAATCCTAAGACAGGAAAAAATGTTTTTATTTCTCTAATTTTGTATCTATATAAGGTGATGGATGGTCACTAAACTTATTGCGGTCATCATTTCACAATGTATATGAGCCAAATCATTATGCTGTATACTTTAAATTTATACAGTATAGTATGTTGATTATATCTCAGTAAATCTGAATACAAATCAAAATATAAAAATTATCACCGAAGAAACTTAAAATTTTAAAATTCAGGATCTGGGGGAAATTAATGACTCCAGAATGTAAAAATAAATTAGATCTTCTATTTGTCAAGCTAATTCTATAGCATATTTCTTATAAGTATTAAGATATCAAAAAATAATAGTTCCTACAATATGTTTACATGCTAACAGAGTTTATTTGCTATTAGCAGAAGTCACTGTGGTTGATACCCCAAAATCTATTTCATCTCGGATCATTCCTCTACATTAATCATGAAAATTCTACCTGTATTGCCAGTGATTGGTTCAAAATGGGCTTGTGACACAGTTCTAGTCAATGAGGTATAAAGGTCTTCTCCTGGAAGTTCCCCTGCCTCTAAAAGAAGGGTAGAGAAAAGATGCTTTTCCGTCTTGCTCTTACTAGTTCACATCTGAATATAAATCCTAAAACTGCTACCTCTTTTGGTATCAGTGGATTCCAAAGAGTGAAAAATGGAAAAATCTGAGTCTTTAATGACATAATTGAGCTGTGGAATCAACCTACTGCTAAAATCTGCTGCACCCCTTACTTCTATATTCAAAAAACTGGGTTATGCTTATGTTGTAAGTAATAACAACCCCCAAATTTCAGTAGCTTAAACTAAAAAAGATTAATTCTTGCTCATATTGTATGTCCATCATGAGTCTGAGAGGGAGTCACCTCAATCTCTTTTTCATCCAGGATGCAAGGTGATCAAATTTCCCATATTTGGAATGTTCCCTTCTGGGTGCTGTGGTGAGCAAATAGGAATATGGTAAATAGTGCAATAGCATTTAAAGATTTCATTATCCAAAACAATAACATAACCTAAAAGGGGTAGGTGGAACATTTCTACTGTGTGCTTGGAAGGGGAGAAACAGTGACTGGCAAAATGGGAAAAAATAAATATGTAAGTATATAAAGAACTAAAAAAATAGTTAATAGGGTGAATCTGATACACACACACACACATATTACAAAAACTGCATCCTAAAAATATAAAATAATTTCAGTTGCTTTCTGAATATACACCAGAAATTAACTACTTGTTAGGAAATTTAAAACAAAAGCTCAATAAACTCCAAAATACAGATACAATATAGGCAACATCGGAGAAAGCAATGGCACCCCACTCCAGTACTCTTGCCTGGAAAATCCCATGGATGGAGGGGCCTGGTGGGCTGCAGTCCATGGGGTCGCTAAGAGTCGGACACAATTGAGTGACTTCACTTTCACTTTTCCCTTTCATGCATTGGAGAAGGAAATGGCAACCCACTCGTGTTCTTGCCTGGAGAATCCCAGGGACGGGGGAGCCTGGTGGGCTGCCGTCTGTGGGGTCGCACAGAGTCGGACACGACTGAAGCGACTTAGCAGCAGTAGCAGCATGTGATACAATGACATAAAATTATAAATTACAAACAAATTTATGAAAAAAAATCTATTCTGCCTAGAATCTAAAAAGTTCTCTTTTAAACAACTTCTCATCAACAAATCTAAACTAAAATCCTAGAATTTCTACCAAAGAATAACAAAAATACTAGATATCCAGATATGAAGAGCAGAACAAAAGCAACCTTTAGAGGAAATTCAATAGCTTTAAATAACTTTATTAGAAGAATTCAAAGAGTAAATAACTAATAAAGTTTTACCACATGACTGAAAAAGAAAATAAATGAAGCACAGAAATGAAATGAGGTAATACAATACTGATTTAGAACACATAAAATATAGTACTAATAAAGAAATATAAAAAGTTATTAAATAATAATAAAATAGGTAAAACACTAGGTAAGTTAATAAAAAAAAGAACAGAAACAGATTAAAAAGTGTAATAGAGAAATCATGGCAGAAACAGAAGAAATTAAAAGAAAAATAAGATAACACTCAGCTTTGTGAAAATACATTTGCAAATTTGGATGAGTAGAATACCTCTCATTTAAGAAAATCTAATAGCAAAACTGATCAGAAGATATAGGAAAACCTAACCAAAATGATGTCCTTAGAAGAAATAAAATCAGTAAAACTCCAGGGCCTTTTGAGTCTATGGAAAGTTTTACCAAAAGTTTAAAGGGAATACAATACTAGTGTTATTTGGATAACCACAACATTAAAAAAAAACAAAAAAACCCACTATTCCAAACTATTTTTACGAAGTGATATACTGATTTCAAAATCTGGCAGATTATACTTTAAAAGGCCTATTGACCAATCTCATTTATAAATATTGTTTGGTTCATAAACATTGTCTAACTCTTTGCAACCCTATGACCTGTAACCCACCAGGCTCCTATATCCATAGGATTTTCCAGGCAAGAATATTGGAATGGCTAAACTCTAAAATAAACTCTAACAGCAAAATTTAAAATTAAAATATCATTAACAAGAGGAGTTTATTTCATGACTCAATTATACTTATATATTAAAATTTATTAAATTTTAAGAACTAATTAGAAATATCACATGATCATCTCCATGAATGTTCAACAGGCAACTGACAGAATCCAGCAATGAGTTTTGACAGCCTGTTCTCCACAACTCCGGAGCTCGCGTGCTGCAACTCCTGAAGCTCACTTGCCTAGAGCCTGCATTCAGGAATGAGAGAAGCCTGCGCCCTGCTGCAAAGAATTAGCCCTCCTCCGCCACAACTAGAGAAAGCCGGCAGGCAGCAACCAAAGGTTTAAAAAAACAAAAAAAAGTCAGCTCTGTGTCACCATTTCAGGGTAACCTTGTAATGGAGGTAACAGGACAATCAAATAAGGAAGTGTAAATTGGAAAGAGAAAGATAACATATCCACCAACACAAGCAGGGATAAAAAAATCTTGGAGTATCTGTACAAATAAATACTATCCAGCAGTGACAATGAATGGACTGCTGTTCTATATACCTTTGTGGCTGAATCTCAAAAACATAATGTTGTAAACAAAAACAAATACACAGGAGAATGAATACGGTATGATTCTGCTCAGGTAAATATCAAAACAGACAAAACTTTAGTGTTAGGTGGCAAAATTATATAATACAGCAAAGGAAAATTTAGCACAAAGTTCAACAAAATGGTAACTTTCAGGGGAGGTGATTTAGTTGGGGATGCACAGGTATCTTTGAGGGGTACTGACAATATCCTATTTCCTATGCTGCGTGGTTAATGCACAATTTTTCACTTGTTATTTTTAAGAAATATATTCATTATACACTCTTTATATTTCATATTTTCACAATAAAGCTAAACTTAACATCATAATATTTTTGCTTGTAATTAAAATATAACATACTGATTATGGGTATGCTTGTTTTAATATTTTTGACATTTAAGAATGCCAAAATTTTAAGGAAAACATTACCTATGTACCCTAGATTCAGAAATGATGCATGCTGCCACTAAGGCAAAGAGGATTTAGCTGTGAAAATAACTGTGATGGCTATCTCAGAATTCCAAGAGTTGAGTTACCAGCAGGGAAAAGGAAGATTGAAAAAGGTTAAATAGGAATATTAAAGAGGAAACAAGCAGGATAAAAATATTCTTGCTGGAGAATAAAAAATCAGTGAAGTTACTGAAAATTATAGATCTGTTGCCTTTATTTATGTTTTTAAACTCTTTCCCCCTTTCCATTTGTACATATTTTAATATGTACATCTGAGAAATAAGAACTCCTTTAAAAAATACCAGTAACACACCTAAAAAATTAGCCATAATTCAGTCAATAGTCAAATTTCTAAATATCGTATAAATTAATAAATACTTTAAAATGCAGTTAAATAAGTATCTAAGTAAAAATTTACATATTTCAAATGATTAGTATATCTTTCAACCTGTATATTCCCCTTCATCTTTATTTAAATTGAGATTTATGTATTTAAGAGTGTTTTTTCCTTTACCTACCCACAGTCTGGGATCATTGATAACATCTCCATGGTATTATTTGACATGTTCCTCTATAATTTGTAGCTCCTGCAAATTAGTATGTTGATCTAGAGAGGTTCTTTTCAAAGGGTGGGCTTGGACCGCAGCCTCAGATTTACCTGGGGAGCTTTTAGAAATGCAAATTATTGAAATTTACCCCAGGCTCACAGAATGAGAAACCCTGGAAATCAGTCCCACCATCAGTGGTTAACAAGCCTTCCAGGTGATTTTGATTCTGGTGATGTTTGAAACAAGCTGACCTAGATGATTAGACAGTTTCAGGCTTGAAATTTTTTGTCAAAGTCACTTTATAATAGTGATGTGTTCTTATAAAAGGCATATAGCACCTGATTGTTTTCCTTCTATGACCATTGATGCTCAGTGCTTAGATCTATGAGTATATTAAAGATTACAAAATGGGGCCAGTCTAATTCTATCATTCTTTCTTCATTTATTACCTGAAAGCTTTCTAAGCCTTTATCTACAATTCAGTAGCCCAGTGTCTTTATAAACAATTTCAAATCCACTAAAACCTGAAATAATAGTACAATATGTTTTTCACCTGGATTCACTAGCTCTTAATATTTTGCAGCATTAGCTTTTCTCTTTTTTCTCTCTCTACACACACACATGCACCCACACATCTGTATGTACACTTGAAAGCAACTTTCAGATATGACCCTTTACCCCAAATATTTCAACATGTATTTCTTATGAATGAAGATAGTCTTCTACAAAGCCACCCAAGATACTTAATAATGATTCAATAATACCTAGAGTCTATATTCAAATTTCTTCAATTGTTTACAAAATAACCTTTGCTACAGCTATTTTTGACCCAGGATCCGATCAATGATTATGCTTTACATATGATGACCTAATCACTTTAGTTTCCTTTAATCTAGAATAATACCATCTCCTGCTTGTCTTTCGTAACATTCCGTTTTCTAAGGGTCAGACCCAGTTCTTTTAGAGCAGGGATGCCCAGCTTCCAGGATCTAATGTCCAATGATCTGTGGTGGAGCTGATGTAATAATAATAGAAATAAAATGCACGATAAATGTAATGCCCTTGAATCATCCTGCAACCATCCTCTCTAGCCCCTCGGTCCATGAAAAAATTGTCTTCCATGAAAATAGTCCCTGGTACCAAAAAGGTTGGGGACCACTATTTTAGAGAATATTCCATAATCTAGATTTCATTGTTTCCTTGTGAACATGTTCAGATTAAACATTATGGTGAGAATACTATAAAGGTTGTATTATGAGCTTCAAATAGCATTCCATCAAGATGGAATCAAGTAATTCGTTTCATTACTAGGGGTGCTACATTTGATCATTTTGTTAGGTGGTAACTGCTACATTTTTCTATTTTAAAAGAAGGAAAGTTCAGTAATTGATTTAAACAATTATATTTAACTTAATTGGCTACCCAGATGGTTCAGTGATAAAGAATACACCTGACAATGCAGGAGATGCAGGTCTGATCCCTGGTTTGGAAAGATCCCCTGGAGAAGGAAATGGCAACCCACTCCAGTATTCCTGCTTAGAGCATCCCATGGGCAGAGCAGTCTGGTGGGCTGCAGTCCATAGGGTTGCAAAGAGTCGGACATGACTTGAGTGTCTGAGCATGGACATACACACATCTAACTTAATTAAAAGCATATAATGACAATACTTAAAGTGACTTACCATTATTATCAAGCGGATTTAAAATGTAGCCTATAACTTTCCAAAGAGCATTAATCTACACAGAATACAGCCTGCTCTGCTTTTTCAAGCGTCATGAAATTCAATCTGATCTTTTATTGGCAGAAATTCCGCAGTTGAATTTTTTTTCCTTGTTCTTTTGTGGCCACTAAACATATAGTTAATAATGTGAATGTTTATAGTCTAGTTTCTTAAAAAAATTGCAAGAAGATCAAATTATTTCAGACTCTCAGGGAAAGTATAAAAAAATTTACTTATAAAATCACAGAATATACGCAAACACATATACATATACTGGGTACATTTTCAGCCTTTAGAAGAAATAACTTCTCTCTTCTTAAATTCTCAGTATGCAAAACCAGAATTCTTTCCTTCACACTGTATATGTTTCAGGTAATTTTTGTTATGACTAGTAAGGAGGACTGGGGCCTGGTATCATGTGCATTGTTGTAATTCATACATGAAATGATTCCCTTATTCAACGAGGAGCTTGGGAAACACCCCTGATCTTGCCTTCCTCTGATGTGTGAGGGCCAGTCTTCGGCTACCTAATCACATCATTTTAGACGGAAGTTTGTTTTGACTTCCAATTCTGCCTACATTTTCCTTAGTTGTTTTTGTATAGTCATTTTTCTCTTTTCAGTCCTTCCTTGTGCACATGCGGGCACAGACTACAGAAGAGACTGACTGCTTTCCCAGTGAATCACCTGACAAGATATTTGCACTAATTATACTTTCATGTATTTGATAACCTTAGTTTGTGACTCTTTCTATTCATATTGCATAAAATATAAGATTTCAGGCTGCATCATCACTGTCTTTAATAATACTAACCAAAATCTACACTCTGGTATAATTAATTTTCACGAACTTGATAGAAGCAGGGATTATAATTAATCTTGTCTCACGCTTTTGTGACATGGAAACGCCTTGGCTACAGCGAATGCCCTAACGCCCACTATTGGAGTCACACTTTTGAATTATCTACATTTTCCCCAGGCTCTTACGATATCTCTCTTCTCTGTTCTCTACCTCACTATAGTCTAGAGAACCCCATCCTGTGGCCTTTTGGGTTTCTTTCAAGCTTGGAGGCTGGCATTTGAAGTTAGAAGCAAAGTTCTTTTTTATTTAAGGATACCAGACCAATTGTTTCAAAGAGAGTGTGTTATTTGGCTCACAGTACTGGTTTTCATGCCTCATCGCACTTTTCTGCATGGCAATGGAGAAAGGAAATGTAGCAGGAAACAGCTGGGGCCAAAACTACAGTGGGGCGGCAGTGGGAGGGTCGAGGAACTGTTCGCCCGTCTCAGCACCGAGCCTGGTTGGCTGTCTGACAGAGGCGGGCAGGGGTCCCCAGGCTGAGCCTGACCTCAGGGGTCTGTGAGAACGGGGCCTTGCTGATCTGGGAGTCTCAGCATCTCGGCATTCAGTCCACAATGGGCTACTGATGTCCCGAGACCAGCTCGCTCTCAGAACCCACTTGCTCACATTCTGAGGGGTGGCTGCCTTCTGCTCCTGCAGCAGCCCCCACAGTGGCCCCGAGCTGCAGAGAGCGCCAGAGTGTTTGCTCAGCTGCTGCGGGTCCACCTGCCCAAGAGATCTAGCCCAGTGGAGAAACCACGTTACAGTCTTATCCAATGAAAGACCTCGGCTCTCCAAGGCAGTAAATGAATGTGTTCTATTGGTGTGAATAGAATACATTTTAAAATTTTTCTGGAAAAAAAAATTTTTTTCTGGGTTTTGGTAAATATCATGATTTATTTTCTTGACTTTCTATTTATCCCTATTTATCATGACTGTCTGTTTATCAGAGATGAATGCTCACCATCCTTCAAGTGATTCTTTAAACAGGAGCCAGAGACTTTAGAAGTATTTTAGTCTTAGTGTTCTTTCAAACTTTTTTTTGGTTAAATGTCATTTACCATGCACTGTAGAAAGACAAGTGGTCACCACTGTCTCCTGGCATTTGCCAACACATTGTAGTCTTTTTGTTTTTCCTTTTTGGTCAATTTAAAGTCACTACTTATGAGGGGGAAAAAAAGGGCTTTATTTTTGTTCAGAAGAAAAATTCAGTGCCAACAAAAATGAGACACAAAGGAACTCATTCTTTTGTTTATATTTTGAACTTTAGTTCCCTCTACAAAAAGGACAGCCTGATATTGGCATATTAACATAACTGCAAAAAAGATGTTAAAACACAGACTTTATCAATCTGTGACTTTTAAAAATTGAACAGAAGAATCATATATATAATAAATAAACCTCCAGATTCATTTATTTGGTTATCAATGGAGTTAATAAAAATAAAAATTTTCTATGTTTTCGCAATGGTTCACCTACTACACATGAAGTTTTACATTAGTCACTATGCCATTTATTTTTAAGAGGTAAATTTTAGGCTAAGGAGATAAGTATATTTATGGGTCACATTTTAAACTGCAAAGTGATAAAATTGCCAGTTTATGGTCTATTTTTAAGCTCATGAATGAAATTTAGGTTGTTACTTGGAGGCAGATATTGAAGATAGCTGAGGCGCCCTTAGCCTGGGTTTCTGAATGACCACCATGCAGCGGAATCACCAACTGGCAACACTTACTTCAGACTGGTACATGATCAAGAAAGCGATTTGTTTCTTTAAGCCACTAATTCTTTTTCTTTTTTTGGCGGGGGCTGTCTCTTTAATGCAGCAATTTATCCTTACTCTCACCAACGTAAATGTGTATATGTGCCTACACTATGCAGAACACAAAGTGATCGGATAATAGCACTCTGAGTTTGTCAGGCATAAAATATGACGGGCGTATTTAATGTTATTAAGTTGGAAATATGGTCGTGTCCATGCGTTTGCATATTGAAAAAATCTCAAGTAGAAAGTAACTGAAAGTCATTCAGTCGTGTCCGTCTCTTCGCGATCCCATGGACTATACAGTCCATGGAATTCTCCAGGCCAGAATACTGGAGTAGGTTGCCATTCCCTTTTCCAGGGGATCTTCTCAACCTGGGGACTGAACCAGGTCTCCCACACTGCAGGCAGATTTTTTACCAGCTGAGCCATTAGGGAAGCCCCAAAGAACCCTTTTAAGTGTCAAAAGATTCTGAAAGTGGAGGAAGTAAAGACAGTTATGAGGATATACTGTGCGGTATATACTTTTCAGTTCAGTAACTTTATACAGTTCTCTTTGCAGAATATGAGTTTGATCATTGTTCAAAAGTCACTTTGCCTTCTTATTGTCTTAAGATACTACCTCTTATCATGTAAAGATATATTAGTTAGGTATAATATATAACATGCCTATGTGCCGAGTCGCTTCAGTCATGTCTCTGCACGATCCTATGGACTGCAACCCTCCAGACTCCTCTGTCCATGGGATTCTCCAGGCAAGAACACTGGAGCGGGTTGCTGTGCTTTCTTCCAGGGGATCTTCCCGACCCAGCGATCAAACCTGAGTCTCTTACGTCTTACCTGCATTGGCAGGCGGGTTCTTGGGAAGCCCCACAACATATAATATAATCAAAACCTAATTTTATGTATATGTATATATGAAATCCCATGGACAGAGGAGCCTGGAGGGAGACCATGGAGTCGCAAAGAGTCGGACATACAGTGACTAAACAACTATATATATAATGTACATCTCTCGTGTTTTTTGGCTACTCTATTGTCATTAAGGATGCGATGCCAAGTGAAGGTGAGAAAAAAATTCTCTTTTAACCTGATTTATTCCATCTGAAGCATAGTACAGATAACTCCAGAATTATTGCCTCAGAGTAGAACAATAGCTTTCTGGGGAACTTCCCTCCTCTCTTTTCAATTTATAGACAAAGAATCTAAGACAGAGAGAGAGAAGGGGAGCGATTTGTCCGAATCTCCCAGTGGACCAGGGTAGAGCAGAGGTAAAATAAGCCTCGGCGTGTGGTACCCAATTGAATTTATGCGCAGATAAAGTATTAATAGGTTGCTGCCAACGTGGTATAACATTAAATGATCTTGAAGAGCCAATGTGCTCCCATAGTTTTGCCAGGTTAGCTGTACAATTTTTGGCAGGCCCTGAACACCTGGGGACTGGGGGCTTCTCAAACTAGAGAAGCATAGATAAAAGGAGAATGAAATGACAGCATACCAGCTACACAATTTTGCTTAGGGACATGCTATATAACCAAAAGACTCTTATATAATCAAAAGTTAGTATAAATGTGTTTCCTGCATTTCTCGTTGGACATAACATAAAGAGAGGGTGTGAGGTTAACCATGGTTTATGGCACTAGTGAATTCAATTTACTTACTTATATAGGGTATAGGAGTTTACGAATGTTTTAACTTGGTGTCCTAATCTGCTCAAGAAACTTTAAAGTATTGTAATTATGTGTATTTGTGTTGCATTGATTCATTTATTTACTAAACTAATATTTTTTGAATGCCTATCAATGTGCCAGGCCAGAGATACCACAGTGAACAAAAGAAATAAATATCTCTGTCTTTAGGAACCATAGATAGCTATTGGGAACCTATTGTTTATAACTTTGGAAGCATTCAGCTACCTGGAACTCAAAAAATGTCAGGACATTTCAAATGGAGCTTGGTAGGAATGACTCCCCTTTAGAGGACTATCTGGAGACTAGCAGAGAGTACACACCATTTAAGTGATCTGGAAAGCTTCAAATTGAGAGGAAGTGGATGTGGGAAATGCCAGCAAGGCTGAGGTCTTGAATTCAATTCTGTCCAAACGAAGATTATTACCCTTGAAACAGATTTGTTGCAATATGGTTTAATTCATACGCCAGTACTAATAATCTCTGATAGTTCCCTATTTCTGTTTTATTATTATTACCAAACTTATGTTACCATTCAAGAGCTAGTGTTACACCATAGGATCATTTGTAAAGCCAAACTGAAGGTCTTTAGACACACGAGACCTAGGAATGTGAAAAGCCAACGCCAGTCTCCTGGAACTAAATAAACCCACAGCTAAGCTCAGATTTGCAAAACCCAGCAAGCACAGCAGACAGCCCAGTTTGGAGAAGGCCAAACACTTTTCTGAGACCTGCAAAAGCAACCAGCCATCACCCACCCGCAGAGAGAGGCTTTGGTTAAAAGGGATGCGAGCAAAGCCTGGGTCCGGCAAGCCCTAGACAAAAAATCTTCACATGTAACTACACAGCTGAGGTTCCTGTGTGACCTACTTACTGGACAAGATGTGCTTCCTATGGTAGCCCACTTTAGTAACAGAGATTAACAGCAGCGGCCTTCAGCTTCCACCAAGACTCACCCACTCTGGTAGCTGAAGTTAGACTTAACTGACAGGCCTGGAAGAGTCACTCTCATTGCTTCAGTGCAGGGACTGACATGTGCCACCTGACAAGGGCTCATGCTAACACGCCATCACAGTGAGCCCAGGTGCAGAGTTGTGAGTGCTGACTGTGAGTCACATTTTCCCTTGTCTTTCCCCTTCATTTTCCTCATTTGGTTCAAGGTGTGTGTGTGTTGCATGTACCATGGACTCCTTTGCTGAGTCTGCTGAAGCATATGAAGAATAACCTTTCTAAACTCATAAAACAAAACACCATTGTAAAGGTAACCAAATATGAAACACAGTTATCAAAATATTTAAATAAAAGTTAACTATTGTATGTGCTTCTTTTTAACACATTAAACAACTAGATCTAGGATGGATCTACAAATTGCCATAATTTCAAAGTAGTGGTGAGCATAGAAGATATTTTGAAATGCTGCAACACTGTAATGTGATATGAAAGTATCTGTAGTTTCCATGGGTGATAGTTACAGGTCTTTCTACACTACTGTGGTTTGCTGCTGATATTCATAAATAAGGAGATGCTAGATTTCTGGATAAGAAATAGAGCATATAATTTATTTTCTATTATTTTAACAAAGATATGTTAACATATAAAAGGTATGTAATTTGTGCTATGTAAATAAAAATGGAGATATGTTCTTTTTATTCACATTCAGGCTCATAGCCTCTTGAATTCTATCCTGGACTCCAGGTTAAGATCTGCTTATTAATCAGTCAAGTGCTTTCTTTATCTTAGACCAGAAGTTACAAACTAGTAGCCTTTGGGCCATATCTGGTCCTTGGATATATTTTATAAGAGTTGCAGTGTAAAATTTTCTGGTGTTTTATATATAACTATCCAGATCTGCAGCTTCCCTTGAAAAACTAGTGTGTCTGACAATACTGAACTAAATGCTACATGGCTATTCAGTTGACCTTGTGATGGGGGGGTGGTTAACCTGTAGTATCTGGGTGGGCCCAACATAATCACAAGGGTCCTTAACCATAAAAGAAGGAGACAGGGCTTCCCTGGTGATCTGCTGCTGCTGCTAAGTCGCTTCAGTTGTGTCTGACTCTGTGCGACCCCATAGACGGCAGCCCACCAGGCTCCTCTGTCCACAGGATTCTTCAGGCAAGAATACTGGAGTGGGCTGCCATTTCCTTCTCCCCCGGTGATCTAGTGGTCAAGAATCCGCCTGATCGCTGTTTACCATAGCTAGGACATGGAAAGAACATCAATGTCCATCAGCAGATGAAAGGACAAGAAAGTTGTGGTACATATTTATGTACCATGGAATATTACTCAGTTATAAAAAGGAGCGCATTTGAATCAGTTTTAATGAGGTGGATGAAACTGGAGCCTATTACACAAAGTGAACTAAGCCAGAAAGAGGAAGACAAATACTGTATATTAACACATACATGGGGAATTTAGAAAGATGGTATTGACAATCCTACATGCAGCACAGCAAAGCAGACACAGATATGAAGAAGAGACTTTTGGACTCAGTGGGAGAAGGTAAGGGTGGGATGATTTGAGAGAATAGCACTGAGACATGTACATTATCATATGTAAAACAGATGAGCAGGGTGAATTCAGTGCATGAAGCAGGGCACCCGAAGCCAGTGTTCTGGGACAACTCAGAGGGATGGGGTGGGGAGGGACGTGGGAGGGAGTTTCAGGATAGGGGGACACATGCATACCTGTGGCCGATTCATGCAGATATATGGCAAAAAACCATCACAGCATTGAAGAGTAATTATCTTCCAATTAAAATAAATACATTAAAAAGACTTGCTCACAGTACTCAGTATGTAATAGTTACTATTACTACCATTGCTATCGATGTTATTGCTGCTTCTTTTAGCCTTTTAATGTAACAAGTGTACAGCCACAACCTCATATCCTCAGAGTCATGGTGACCTTACAAGGTTTTACATTCTCTGATGCGTGTACTGGTCTAAGAGAAACCGAGCTGATTTGCCCATTCTTAACCTTTCTTAAAGTTCTCACTAATCAGGATGGATAAACCAGCTAGTCTTTTCACACCTGAAACACAAGTGTCTCATGACAAGAGCTGCACAGATTTTCCAAATTAGTTCTCAGCAGGTTACTACCCGCATTGTAATCTACCTAATAATCTCTAGGAAAATAAAAGTTCTTAATCAGACCTCGAAAAAAAATAGAAAGAAAAGAATCTGCCTGCCGAGGCAGGGGACACACGTTTGATCCCTGGCTGGGGAAGATCCCACATGCCATGGGGCATCTAAACCCACGCATCACAGCTGCTGAGCCTAAGCGTTGCAGCTACGTAAGCCCGTGTGCCTAGAGCCCGCGCTCTGCAACCAGAAGCCTGCACGCCCCAGCTGGACAGCAGCCCCCACTCGCCGCAGCTAGAGAAAGCCTGTGTGCAGCAATGGAGACCCAGCACAGACAGAAATAAATAAATAAGTAGGCAGAAAGCAGAGAATCCGATAGATGGCAATGTAAGAATGACTATCCCTGACATTTCTGGCTTTGGAATTGGAGGAATGGGGTGACAGGCCAAGGGAAATGGGTGGCCTATGGAAGGCAAGGAAGCAGAGTCTCCCCTAGGCCTCCTGAAGGAACTGATAACACTTTGATTTTAACTTAGTGACACCCATTTCAGACTTCTAACTCCCAGAACTGTAAGATAATAAAACTGTTATGTTGTAAGCTACTGAGTTTTGGTAATGTGTTACAGTAGCAATTGGAAACTAATGCAAGTGCCTAAGAAACATACTGAAGTTGTCTATTAGGTCATTCTTCACCAAAAGATTATAAGCTTCCTGTGGTAAACCACTAAGTCTTATTCAATTAAAAAAAATTAGTTCCTACAAAGTGCTTAGTACAAAAGCAGCAATCAACTTGTGGAATTCAACTGAATTGATATTTCATGTATCATATTGATCTGCCTGATGGTTAGTGGATTGATAGTGGTTTACTACTATTTGTTTTTACTTTCAGACAATAATTATAATTATAAGATATAATTATATTACAATCAGGCAGTTTTAGAGAGGGAAGAGACTTCAAAATAAGAATCCTTTTTAAAATTCAATGAATTACTTCATATGATATTTTTCTCTAAAAGTAAACTGCTTTTCTTTTTTAAAATTTATTTATTTTAATTGAAGGATAATTGCTTCACAATAGTGTGTTGGTTTCTGCCATATATCAACATGCATCAGCCATAGGTATACATATGTCCCCTCCTTCTTGGTCCTCTCCCTCACCTCTCACCCCATCCCACCCCTTTGTGAAAACCCCTAGGTTTTCACAAAGCCCCAGTTTGAGCTCCCTGGGGCATACAGTGAATGCCCACTGGCTATCTGTTTTACATATGGTACTGTATATGCTTCCACGCTACAATATTACTTTGTGGCACTCACTGTTTCATTTGTTGACCATTTTATTTGGTAAAAGATTATTTCTTATCTACAGCCCAGCTCTGCTTTATTCTCACTTCTTTCAAGGTCCCAGTTAGGCTAAACTAATCTTGACTTAGTTAAGCTAAGCCCTCTGGAGCAACCAAAAAGAATGTGACTCTTGCTTGCGTATCCTAGCATTTCAACATGTGAAGGTAGCTATCAGGAAGACTCCCATCACTACTCCTACACCTGCATACATTTTGTTTTACGATTTGGACAAATAATCCAAATATTTTTATATTTTTCTCATAGCAGCCCCTTTCCATTATTCCCATTCTCATCTGGACACTGTCTCTTGATGAATGATCCTCTTAAAACACAGTGCCTAATGTGAAACAATTTCTAGATGTTGTCTCAACAATGCAATGGCAAACCTTGTTATCTTCCTGATTTGTCCATGAGGCCATGTAGCCTGTATTACTTGTGTAAGGAGAGAAAAGCAGCCTATTAATTCATATTTGGTCAACTAAATTCTAATTTTTTTTCACATGTTAAATTGGGCTTTCAATCCTACAGTTGTACCATTGATTATTTGAGCCCAACAGCACAAAATGCATCCATTCTTTTTCAATATTATTGTATTGAATATTTCTATTTTTGCTTTTTTCAGCCTAATGAACTAATTTAGAATTGTGATTCTGTCATGTAAAGTATCATTTCCTCTCAATTAAATTCAACAAACATTTATTGAGCAATTACTAAACGCCTAGCATTGCACCAAATGTATTTGATCATCTGCCAGATTAATAATATATGTTGCTAACCAAGTGATTATGAATTTGATGAACAGGATGGGGTTATCTGGGACTTCCATGGTGGCCCAGTGGTTAAGACTGTACTTTCACTGCAGGGGGGCAGGGATTCAACCTCTGGTCCGAGAACTAAGATCATGCATGCTGTGACAGAACAACCTAAATAAATAAATAAAAAATAAACTAAATAAAAAGCATAGAGCCATTCTTACAAAATGTCAGTGACTCATTAATCAACATCCTCTGAGTATTGTCAAGTTTAAATCAGGCTACACACATAACCTTATCCAGTCCCCATTTCTTTACTTTGTTCCTTATTCTGAAACTTTGCCAAATTTCTTTTTGAAAGCCAGATGCTCTGTATTGCTCTGATTCACTATATGACTTCATATGGTTTAACAAGGCATGTATGTATGCTAAGTCACTTCAGTCGTGTTTGACCCTTGGCGACCCTACGGACTATAGCCCGCCAGTCTCCTCTGTCTATGGGATTCTCCAGGCAAGAATACTGGAGTGAGGTGCCATGCCTTCCTCTAGGAGATCTTCCTAACACAGATCCCTGACCCAGGGATTGAACCTGCATCTCTCATGTCTGTCTCATTGGCAGGCAGGTTCTTTACTGTTAGCGCCACCTGGGAAACCCTTTCCAACAAGGAAATGCATTTAAATGTGGTTCTGTGATGCAGTCTGTGATGAGTGACATTCAGTAGATCAGATGCATCTTCTCTCCCATCCTTTCTACTCCTCCCTTAGATCGCTTGCAAACAAACAGAATGATAGCAAATGAGGTCTCAAGATATCAGAAAATACAATCTCTTTTGCCTGGAGAACCCATGTTTCCTTTCAAAGAAGAGAGAGTTTGGGGCTGGAGAAACTGACAACAGAAATAAAGTGCTTGCTAGAAAAAGATGTCCAAGTGGGATTTCTGTTAAAAGATAGATGAAGAAGTAGCCTCGCTAGTTTCAGTTTGTAATTTTCCAAGCAACCCCAAAGGGTTTGGCCTGAGATCACGACTGAGGGCAGCATGGTGCAGAGGGCCTTGTATGGAGTTGTCTTAGCAACCAAGCCCTTTTGCCGCTTGACTCAGCAAGGCAGGGAAGTGAGAGAAGCTTTGAGGAATGTGCTGAACTTTGCAAGAGGTTGGTTTCCCACTATCGGGAAAGTTAAATTAAAATTTCCTCAGTGTATGTGATATTCTTATTCCTAAGGCTTTTGGTTTAAGAAATTGGCCTGAGCAGCGTTCCAACAAACAAGGGGAGGTGAGAGACCTCAACGACATAACCAGACGGATCACAATCAGCGTGTTCTCTGAAACCAGCCTTAGTGACCGTCCCATGTTCCGAGCCCACCTTGCCCTGGCTGCCCAGCTGGAGTGGAATACCCTCTGGGCCTAGGGGTTCAGCTCGCCTGCCACTCGTTTCTTTCCTTCGGCTGTCATCAGTGACTTTCCTAAAGTGAACGTCTGCACTTGATTCAAAACACTTTGATAACATGCATTGTCTTTAAGGTAAGAACTAAGCTTAAGGTAATATACAAGACCTTAGAACACATGGCTCATGCCTCATCTCCGGTCACTGCCCCCAGCCCCCTTCTTAGCCTTCCTCCACTTCAGTGCTCTGAAACTACTGACATGTCTTGGTTCCAGCAAAGTCCCTTTTGCCACCTTTACCTGCTGCTCCCTCTGCCTGGGCGGCCCAGCAAACCCCTCCATCCCCGTTCCCCCATCTTGTCTCAGACATCATCCACGTCTCTCAGAAGCCTTCCTCAGCTTCTCTCCCCTTTTCCCACTTTGTGAGGATAGTGGCCACCTATCATATTATTTTGTAATAATGATTTCAGAAAGACAAACAACGCCCCTATTTAAATGCCTAGAGAGCTGCATAGGATTCATAAAATTTCTATACATCGTAGCAATTTATGCTAATGAAACACTCATTAGATACCCACGGTTAATTGGCTAGGTCAGAGTGCTTCTGAAGCTCGTGTCTGTGGAGGGCAAGTGATACCACCAGCTTCATGCTTGTCACCCACGAGCACTACAGATATAACCAGGAGCTGATCTCACCTCCATCTTCTCCAGTTCCTGGCTGGTCATTCAAAACCATGCTTAAATGTGCATTTTCCACAGAGTCTTCTGCATCCCTTTCAGCCAGAACTAGCTCTTCAGTCATTCGTATTTACTTTAACTTGTCCATGTTTTTTATCTAGGTAAACTGGGCAAGTTCTTGGTTCCTCTAATTCATTGATTAAAAAGACGATTCCTTAAGGGAAGGGTTTGTCTTAGCATTTTGCATTTAACCCAGGTTATATTGGATTAACAAAAATATCATTTACTTTTAGCCAAATATAAGAAATTCTATATCTTCTTATAAAGCAGCTTATTTTGGCTGGTACAGTTTCCACTGGCTATTGGTGAGAGTTGTGATCTATATGTATGGTGCACATAGACCAATTTTTCTCTTTTTTAAAAAAGTAATCATCCTTGCTTGTCTCTATTCTCACTCCAACCACACCCTAGTAGTCTGCCTACATTCATTCTATACATTTCTTTTTTTATTTTGAAAGAAGTAAACTTTTCTATTCATCAATGACATGAACACTTACAGAAAAATCACAATATGAGAGCTGATCATTTAGCTCAGTAATTTCTCAGGTATTTGGGCAACCAACAGGAACCTACTGTATAGCACAGGAAATTCTGCTCAATATTATATAACCTAAATGGGAAAAGAACTAAAAAGGGATAGATCCATGTTTACATATGACTGGATCACTTTGCTGTACATCTGAACCTAACACAACATTGATAATCAACTATTTTGTTGTTTAGTAGCCAAGTTGAGTCCAACTCTTTTGTGACCCTGTGTACTGTAGCCCACCAGGCTTCTCTATCTATGGGATTTCCCAGGCAAGAATACTTGAATGGGTTGCCATCTCCTCCACATTCCATGCCTGTCTTTATGCAGTTTTCTCTCTTGGAATGCTCTTCTTTCCCACATCACTGTTGAATTCACACCCAGCTTCAAGGTTAAACACAATCTTCTATGAAGCCACCTTGGTTAATGATCTGAATCTGATCTCGCTTTTTTGATCTCCCTCTTCCTGCCCTCAATGTCATTTGTTTATACTGTTCCAGAGCATATGACTTTTCCTACTATTGGTTTTCATTGTTTCTGTATGCCCTTTCCTTCCAACTAAATTGGAATTTCCTTCTCATCTTATTTATTGTATCTACTGTGGCTCCTAAAACAGAGCTTGGTACAGAGTAGGTGACTGACAAATATTTGTTGAGTGAATTAAAAAAAAAAAGATAGGTGCTTAAAAAAAAATCAGCTGAATTGAACTAATCATATAGATTTCCAGTCCCTGAATGACTTATAGATATTTGTTGAGACTTCACTGAACCCAAATAAAACCTGCAAGTTGCAATCAATTCCTTGTAATCTTTCTCCTCTTGAGATAGTCAATCCTCAACAAAAATGAATGATAGTAACTTTGAGGGCAGCAAGCAGAGCATTAGAAAGGAAGACAGTATACTTCTCTGCTACTTCTCAGATGACTCCTGAGAGCATGGGTGAGCTGGTTTACTTGATGGTCTAGGGAGAGTGACTTCCATGTATCACTTACTGAGAGGAAACAGTCATTTTCTTTTAAATCTTTTAACCTTCCCAACTCCTGTGTTCAGGCTGGAGCTTAGTCACAGCAGGGTCTTTGCATAACAATCCATCCTTAGATTTTTAGGAGAAGGTGTGGTCAGAAAAACTTCCACTTGCTTTGGTTTGGCCATAAAAAAGCATGAACTAATACTATAGACAGGGAAGACGAGTGACAAAATGATCAGATGAGCAAGATGGAATAATTAAGAAAATTTGTCAGCAATATCATAGTGAACTGGATCTTTACAGAGATGCTCTCCCATTTATCTCATTTGAACAAAAACTCTTCCGTGCCTCAGGATCAGAAAAGTGAAAGTAAAAGTGTTAGTCGCTCAGTCACGTCCGACTCTTTGTGACCCCATGGACTGTAGCCCACCAGGCTCCTCTGTCCATTAGGGATTCTCCAGGCAAGAATACTGGAGTGGGTTGCCAAGCCCTCCTTCAAAGAATCTTCCCAACCCAGGGATCAAAACCAGGTCTCCTGCACTGCAGGTGGATTCTTTACTGTCTGGGTCACAGGGGACTGTGTTACAGAATGTGGCTGTTTTATAGAACGAACACGTGGCATGAATTGCAAACTGAGGTAAAGGTGAGTCTAGCAGTACCTTCTGCTTTTTCTTTATTCTTTCAGTTCACTAAGTTTCCATGTCAGAAACATACACCCTATATACTAAAGAAGCAAAGACAACATTCCCCTGCTTTCTTCTTCCTCTGTGAGGGTTATACATGTGTGTTCGTTTGATGATTCTTCAACAACCTGTACACCCAGGATGTATTCTCTTTTCTTTATGTATATTTCAATAATGAGGTTTATTAGAAAAACAAACTAAATGAGACTGAGTCGCAGAAGAGAAAAGCTAAGGAGCTAAATAACAAGCTAAAAACTGAATCAGCCATCCTTACAGAAGAGAATGTAAACAACAGGTAGGAGGAAAATGTGCAAGAGAAGTCGGGAGACCTGGAGGAGATATCTGAAAGTTTTAAAGCCTGTTTAACGATGCGTGGTTCTCCTGGGCTAGTCTGAAATAAAATAGAGACAGTGAAGGAAATCGTCAAGTAAATGACAAATAAATGACATCTGGGAAAAGAGGACAGCTCTCAGACTAAATGATAACATCGTGTGCTGAACAGGATGAAAAACCTCACAAATCCGCACAAAATTATGACATTTCCATACATTAAAGATTAAGAAAATTGCAAAAGCTCCTCTAGAGAATAAAAATAGATAACCCACAAATTTCTCATCTGCAGTTCTGGAGGAGAGAAAACATTGAAGCAAAGTCATCAGAGTATTGAAGGAAAAGAAACTTCTGAGTCTAAAACTGAGATCTAGCCGTAGTCAGTAAGAGTTTCAAGCATTCAAGGTTTAAGGCATATCCAATAGCATACTGAAAAGAGCTCTCTCTCTTGCTGGGAGAGCCCTTTTTTACTGAGGTGCGCATCCTTCCTCCATGTGATTCAGGGATAAGGCAAGACAAATTCTCTCCCCTGTTCCCTTTGGTAACCTAGCAACAAGCCAGCTCAGCTGAGGAGAACTCTGAGGTCTTCAGCTGACACCAGAATTGGAAAGAAACCTCCTCCAGGTAGCTGGCATCCTGCTCTCACATTCTCTCACCGCCAAGACCGCTGCTCAGCTGAAAACCCCTGGTGCTGTAGGACTGGCTAAGCTTCCGGCTCAGCGTGGGTACCAGTTCTCTGCCCCAAG
The DNA here is from genome assembly GCF_963930625.1 of Muntiacus reevesi. NCBI lineage: Eukaryota > Metazoa > Chordata > Mammalia > Artiodactyla > Cervidae > Muntiacus > Muntiacus reevesi. The sequence continues at coordinate 13,114,103 of NC_089254.1, forward strand.
GCACGTACCATGGCTCCTGCTTTGCTTCAAGCACAACCCTCTATGCGGAGTAAGTGCATTCTGGAAAGTTCTTTCTGTAAGTGTTGTCCAAAAAGCAAGGGTTATCCATGTCCTAAGTTCATAGTGGTATTTGCCCTAACTTCTAGTCTGACAAAATGTTAGTTGCTCAGTCATGTCCAACTTTTTGTGACCCTATGGACTGTAGCCCACCAGGCTCCTCTGTCCATGGGATTCTCCAGGCAAGAATACTGGATGGAGTGGGTTGCCATTCTCTTCTCCAGGGGATCTTCTCGATTCAGGGATCCAACCTAGGTCTCCTGAATTGCAGGCAGATTCTTTATCATTTGAACCACCAGGGAAGCCCAAACCATCTTAACTAGTCTATACCAATCATAGTAACCCTGCTCCCCTTGAGAGTGGTTGGCACATAGAGAAAGTGGTGGGTGACTCAGTCCTGGCCGATAAAATGTGAGGATAAATCTGCTGGGGGACTTAAGTGAAAGCGCTCTTTTCCTTTCAAGAGCTCACAGGGAGAAGAGGCAGAATGCTCTTCCCTTGGACACTGTCGTTTTGCCAGTGATTCCTGGGATTGTGGCAGCTATTGCCAAGAAGGGTAACAACTCCAGAGCAGAATAGAAAGGTGGAGGATGGCAGAGAGGGGTGGTGAGAACAGCCTTCTTTTATGTGACGTCTTTGCCTGTTGGAGTCATCTTAGGACCTTCATCTTAGGACCAGTTGGTAAGTGAGATAATTGAATTCCTTTACCATTATTATTTTTCAAATTTATTTATTTTTTAATTGTTTTAAAAAACAATTTGAGTGGGGATTTTTGTTACTTATAGCCCCAAATTTCCTGATTGAAACAAAGAATTCAATAAACATATACTGATCTTCTCAGAGATAGTTTACACCAGAGAGAAGAAATACGAAGTCAGGAAGAAACAATGAGATACAACAGCAATGATGAGCTTCCCACATGGCGCTAGTGGTAAAGAACCCACCTGCCAAAGTGGGAGACATAAGAGAACACAGGTTTGATCCCTGGGTTGGGAAAGTCCCCTGGAGGAGGGCATGGCTGTGTACTTAATCGCTGTCACGTCTGACTCTTTGCAACTGCAGGGACTTATAGCCCACCAGGCTCCTGGACAGAAGAGAATACTGGAAGTGGGTTGGCCATTCCTTTCTCCAGGGGATCTTCCTAATCCAGGGATTGAACCCAGGTCTCCCACTTTGCAGGTGCATACTTTATCATACGAGCCATGAGGGAAGACCAAGAGTACTGGAATAGGTAGCCTATCCCTTCTCCAGGGGATCTTCCCCTTCTTCAGGGGAGCTTCCCAGACCAGAAACTGAACTGGGGTCAGATTCTTTACCAGCTGAGCTACCAGGGAAGCCCAGCCTGGTGGGCTACAGTCCATGGGGTCACAAAGAGCTGGACACTCCTGGAGCGGCTGAGCATGCGTGCCCCATCCACAGACACTCTCGGAGACAGCTGACACCAGAAAGAAGAAACACAAAGTCAGGAAGAAGTAATGAGATACAACAGCAGTGATGAGCAGGGAAATGAGTGAAATGTAATGCAAAGCATAAATTAGAATGAGTGTAAAATGTTTGTGAGCACTTAATCACAAATTCTGCAGGATTAATTAAGTGCTAAACAGGTTTTAGATGATATGCTATGGGAGACATAGAGGGATTATTTTGGAATTTTAAAAGATATTTATTTGTCTGTGACTTGTCTTAGTTGTGTACTTCGGATATCTGATCTCCTGGCGTGAGGATATCTAGGTCTTGTTCTGGTGGGAAGGGCCATGTTCAGTGAATTTTTAATCCAATTGTCTGCTGATGGGTGGGGCTGTGCTCCCTCCCTGTTAGTTGTTTGGCCTCAGGTGACTCAGTGCTGGAGTCTTAGTTCAGTTGCTCAGTCGTGCCCAACTCTTTGCAACCCCATGGACTGAAGCACACCAGGCTTCCCTGTCCATCACCAACTCCCGGAGCTTGCTCATACTCATGTCCATCAAGTAGGTGAAGCCATCCAGCCATCTCATCCTCTGTTGCCCCCTTCTTCTCCTACCTTCAATCTTCCCCAGCATCAGGGTCTTTTCCGATGCTCTTTGCATCAGCTGACCAAAGTATTGGAGTTTCAGCTTCAGCATCAGTCCTCTCAATGAATATTTAGGACCGATCTCCTTTAGGATGGACTGGTTGGATCTCCTTCCAGTCCAGGAGACTGTCACGAGTCTTCTCCAGCAGCACAGGTCAAAAGCATCCGTTCTTCCTGGAGTCTACAGGTCTGTAGTAGGGCTGCTGTGTGTACTGCTAAATTGCTTCAGTCTTGTCTGACTCTTTGTGACCCTTAGGGATCGCAGCCCGCCAGGCTCCTCCGTTCATGGGATTCTCCAGGCAAGAATACTGGGGTGGGTTGCTATACTCTCCTCCAGGGGATCTTTTCAACCCAGGGATTAAATCCATATCTCTTAGGTGTCTTGCATTGGCAGATGTGTTCTTTACCACTAGTGCCACCTAGAAAACCCAGTAGGGCTACTGGCAACCTCCAAAAAGGACTTATGCCAACACAGGCGTGAGGGTGAGGGGTCTTTCAGTTGTGGCATGTGAACTCTTGCTTACCGCCTGTGGATCTAGTTCCCTGTCTAGGGATTGAACCCGGGCTCCCTGCCTCGGGAGCACAGAGTATTAGCCACTGGACCATGAGGGAAGTCCCTCTGGAAGTTTAAAGAAAGTTTCATAGAGGCTGCAGCATGCCAACGAGGCCTTGGAGTCTGTGTGGGACTTTCGGAGAGAAGGAGCCTGAAGGGCAGTCGAGGCTTTAGGATGAGGGAGAAATGCACGGGAGGCTGGGGCCTTAGTGAGTGGTGGACAGAATAATGGCTGTTCTGAGAAGTTTCAAGTCCAGAGTATTCTCCTGCCTACAGTACGCGTCAGAAATAAAACAGAAAATATTCTCACACCTCTCTTACCAAAATGTAGGCCATATGGATCTTTCAGTGTAGCAACTCTGGTTTCTGTGTATCCAGAAGAATAACAATGGGGAAAAGGGTCAAAGGAAGGGCACCTCAAACCATATGAAGGGCAGAGGCACTTCTGGGGAGATGATGATAGACTAGAAAATGAGGGGTTTTCCGACCGTACTGACAGGAAGAAAAGCAAGAAGGCTTTTTGAGAGATTTGCAAAATCTCAAAGGGCTATGGAAAGCATAAATATGACATAGTTCACCAAAGAGATTTTTTTTAATTTTTATTTTAATGGGGTTAGTGAACTAATCCCTGTAAATCCTGCTGAATTAAATAATGAAAAAAGACAAAAACAAATAAGCAATCCCAAATCTATGGTATTTTCTCAGTTCTGCTAGTTATTAGCTGTGTAACTGCAGCAGATCAATAAATCTATACCTCAGTGACCTCAGGGATAAGAGTCCATCTCCCTGATCTACTTTATGGGATTATGCAGAGGATCTGAGCAGACAACAGAAGTGATGGGGGATGGAGAAAAATTTTAGATCCTATGGAGGCACAGAAGGAATCTCTTTTAGAGATTTTTGAAAGGGGGCAAGACTATTCACTCAGGAGAGATGCCCAGGGGTATCCTTTTGGAGAGAGGAAAGTGCAGTCTCCAGGGTGACTGTAGGCCAGAAAGCAGGAAGTCACCAAGTTTGGTTCAGACAAACTACCAGTGTGGGCATGGAACCAAGCTGGAGACATATATAGAAAGGAATTATTAGATTTTTTTAATAGTGTGGGAGCTACGCCAAGACTTGCAGCTTTGGTTTGGAGTCTGCAATTAAGGGTGAACTTAGAAGGGAAAATGAAATGGAGGCAAGAGCCTGAACCTTTTTTGAAGCTGTAACGACATAATTTGCAAGTTCAACCCTAGAGGTTCCACCATGCCACAGCAGAGTTGTTTATGTACTTTCCTACATTTATGAAGCTTGGCAAAGGTGGTGGTGGACAGAGTGTCTAAAGAGAAAGGCAAAGGGTAAGATCTCAGACCCACAGTATGGGCAAGGACATGAGAAAGTCACTCCCCAAACTGGCAACCACCCCAGAGGCCTCCCAGCCTAATTTGTCCTTGGAGCATTTCTCTCTCCAGACCCCACCCTGGAAATGGGGCATGTAAACACACTTGGGGATTCTTAGAGGCACTTCAAATGATTTGCAGGCTTCCCACCTCTAAAAAGACTAGACCAGTTATACTTCACCTCTGGCTTATTTTTTAAATTGTGGGTTTTTTGATTGTCATGCTGATTGGGGGCCATTATTAACATTCACTAGGCAAATGTCAGGGATGTCTATGTTATGCGAGTTTACCTGCACAAAGAAGAATTTTTCTGCATTCCATATATGACTTTCAAATATCCAATTGGACAGTCATGAATGTGTACAAACTTATGCATTATTTGAACTGAAAATCTAATTCTATTTTACATACAAGCACAATATATTTATTACAGCTTTAACACACTCTAAACTTTCTAAGAATAAAACTTTATATGCTATTCAGAAATTTTTTCTAAGTTGTTCATTGAGTTGGAAATAGGCATAACTGTTGGAAAATTGCAACATTACTCAAGGGATATAGTTGTCTATGTCACACCTTTGTGTTAGTTTGTATTTGTAGTTGTTGAATTCAAAAGTGATTATCCCTCTAAATGCCAGCTTCTGACTACGTTATTGGGTCTTTCAATATAGTTATTGGGCTTCCCTGGTGCTTAGACAGAAATGCAGAAGACCTGGGGTAGATCCCTGGGTTGGGAAAATCCCCTGGAGAAAAGAATGGCTACCCATTCCAATATTCTTGTTTGGAGAATCCCATGGACAGAGGAGCCTGGTGGGCTACAGTCCATAGGGCCAAAAAGAGTCGGACATGACTGAGTGGCTAAGCACAGCAATGGGTGTATATAGGTTATATTGCCTATGAATTTCATTTTACAATTTTAAAGGGGAATTAACAAAATATTTATAAAAAGGTGGCATTAGTGTCATTGGGATTGGGAAATGTTAGACTAAAAGTTGATTTTAAAAAAAGCGGAGGAGTTATGAATGTGAGTTGTGTTAAATGCCCATATCCTACACATTGTACCCATCCAAAATTTATCTGAAGGAAAATTGCAACATGTATTTAGGTCAAGGAGGATCAAAAAATGTGCTCTTGGGGTTGACCATAAGTGCCTCAGGGTCAGATTTTCAGTCCTTTTGTTTTAAGAGAGGAATTTGTCAGTAAACAATACTAGAAGATCTGAAAGAAAAATAAAGCAGAACCTCTTCAGCTTCTCAGTCAACAAGGAAAGACTTGCAAGTGCTCAGAACACTGTAAGTGAAGCAAAGCCCTGTAAGATCAAAGCCTTCTGCTTTCTTTTATGGAGCGTTAACAAGCTCTAAAACATGGGTTACAAATAAGAAGAAAATAGATCAAAATTCTGACTTTTTAAGTTGAAAGTTTGCCTTTTTCAGAAATAAAATTTTGATACATACTACAATATGAATGGACCTAGAAAACATTATGCTTGGTGGAATAAATTGGACACAAAACAAATACTGTATGATTCCAACTTATATGAGATACCCACAATACACAAATTTGTAGAGAAAGAAAAACAGAGGTATTACCAGGGGCATGGGACTAGTTTAAGAATAACTAGGAACATAGGGGTTTTTTTTTTTTGGCCTTGCCACGCAACTTACGGGATCTTAGTTCCCTGATCAGGAGTGTAGCCTGGGCTTAAGGCAGTGAAAGTACCGAGTCTTCACCACTGGGCCACCAGGGAATGTCTGGAACATAGATTTTTTTTTTTTTTTTTTCAATTGGAGATGGTGAAAAAGTTTTGGGTATAGATAGTGATGATGGCTATACAACACTGTGAGTGAATTTAATGCCACTGATTTGTACACTTATGAATGGCTAAAATGATGAATACAACGTTGTACATAGGGCTTCCCCCCATGGCTCAGTGGTAAAGAGTCTGCCTGCAGTGCAGGAAAAATAGGAGATATCTGTTTGAGACCCAAGTTGCAAAGATCCCCTGGAGGAGGGCATGGCAACCCACTCCAGTACTCTTGCCTGGAGAATCCCATGGACAGAGGAGCCTGGCAGGCTACAGTCCACAGGGTTGCAAAGTCAGACACAACTGAAGTGAGGTAGCACGCATGCACGCACATGTGTTGCATGTATTTTTTACCACAGGAAAAAATTAAGTAAAAAATGAAGTTTGCCTTTTTACAAAAAAGTTCAACCCCCAAATACGGTTCTATTCCTACAGACTGTAGATTATTTTTCCCCCAGGAGGTTTTATTTTTATTAGAGGGAAGCCAAGTTAAAGTCTCAGTATTAATTTTCTGTCATGCTTTATCTACCAAAGAACAGATTTCCAATGTCTCTCACACATTTGATGCAATTATTTCCATTTGCTAAACTTCATCAAAGTTTTTCAACTGGTAAACAATTTTGAGTCAGAATTGAACAAGGTTTATCCTTGAATATAACAAAGTGTATCCTATCTAAGGCATTGGACCAATAGAAGATATTTTCAGGGTTTTTTAAAAAAAATATTTTAAAATTATTTTTTAAATTTATTTTTAATTGGAGGATAATTGCTTTATAATGTGCTAGTTTCTGCTGCACAACAACGTGAATCTGCTGTAAGTATGCATATATCCCCTGCCTCGTGAGTCTCCCTCCAAAGTCTGCAGATTTTTAAGTCCCATGCCTTCCCACTCACATCCTTCTTTCTAACTCTGTATATTAAGCCATAAACACCATTTTATTAGGGGGGGCGGGGGAGGAAGAAAAGGAACAAGAAAGTTCTGTGAGGGAAACTTTCACCTTGATGTTTACTCTCAGATCTTCAAATGCTGCTTTTAAAATGAAGCAGAAAAGATGACTGTTTGACATATATGGGAGATTTATCAGGCTCCAAATAAATTTTAATGAATGCAAAAGGTCTTAAACTCCTTTTCTTGGGCTGACTTGCCTGCTACTCCCTTTGAAAGAAGTTTAATTTCTCTGCGCAGTCAGAGCCTGGGGCCCATGCTTGGTGACACAATCATACACACGGCCGTTTCCTTTCAGCCGAAAAAAAAAGAATATAAAAAAATAATCTGCTCCAATATCTAATTTGGGGGTTTGGTTTGGTTTTCTAGCTAATTTTTTGAAACTGAAAGCAGTTTTCTAAACATTGTCATTTATCCAGGTACTTTTTCTCATGATATTTTTTCATAAGAGCAGATGTCCACCATACAGACAGAGAATCAAGAAGACAAGCCTAAACAGGGCCTGTAAGTTCTACCAGAATCAGAAGGTGGAGGCCAGGCTCATGGGTCCTCCCCACACTCCCCTTAAGGGGCTTCAGTCTCTCTAGGCCCATCTGTGACTTAAGTCAGATTTCCATGGACTATGTTCTATTTTTAAGTCCCATGTTTTCTGATTGAGAAGCTGCTTTGAATGAGATCTCTATCTGTATAGTTATGTTACCCTGTGAATGAAAAACGTTATTTACATGTCCATCTAAATGCATATCTCTTTGTTGTTGTTGCTGTTCAGTCGCTAAGTCACGTCCAACTCCTTGCGACCCCCATGGATTGCAGCGCACTAGGCTCCTCAGTCTATGGGATTTCCCGGGCAAGAATATTGAAGTGGGTTGCCATTTCCAGGAGATCTTCTGACCCAGGGAGTGAACTGAGTCTCCTGCTTAGCAGGCACCTGGGAAGTCTAATATCTCTATATCTATTTATAAATGCATATATAAATATACAAATATGTACATAATATTAGTCAGAGATGTAAAAACCTCTTTGTTCCACCAGTGGAGCTGCCGGGTGGACCATTAAATCTACATGGATGGGCAGACAGGCTTCAACTGAACCCAGCTCAGAATCCCTGACCTGGGCGCTTCCATCACAGGTCAGAGGCCAACAGAAGCAGTATCAGCCTCTAGATCACCTGGGTAGAGCAATAGAAACTTCAAAAAAAAGCCTGCCTTCCTGGACACATCAAAGTTTTCTTCCCCCACCCCTTTTTTTAATTTTATGGGTAAGGCAAATAATAGAGTCTTTGTGTTTTATCAGAAAAGTTAATGAAGTTTACTTCTTTAGAACTTGGATGAATAGTAAACAAAATTATGTTGTCACTCTCCCTGGAGTACATCCCAGTGCTGTCACATTAAGCAAACTTACTTCTTCTCATGGGACACACAGTGCCTGATGGCTTGTGCAAGAAGAGCTGGAGAACAGGAGAATATGATGCTCTTGGAGTCTCGTGTGATGGGAATGACAAGCAGAACCAGCTTTCTAAGTGTTTACAATTTATCCCAGGCTTCCCAGGTGACTCGGTGGTAAAGAAGCTGCCTGCCAATGCAGGAGATGCAGGAGATGTGGGTTCAACATCCAAGATTCCCTGGATCTTCCCTGGAAATGGCAACCCACTCCAGTATTCTTGCCTGGGAAATCCCATGGACAGAGGAGCCTGGTGGGCTACAGTCCATGGGGTCGCAAAGAGTCGGATAGAACTGAGTGACTGAACAACAATTTTAAGACCTTTAGGGAGACTGACTTGGGGCCACCTTGGTGTCTGGGGGGACTTTGTCCTGAAATGTAGTGGGATCGCCTCAAGCCTCTTGCAGGCAGAGGGCAGGCAGCTGGGCACCGAGAAGGCACGGCACTTCCCTAGGGGCTGGCTCTGCATTTTGAGATGTCAGGGACTCTCACTGGACCACTGCTGGCTTGGCCTGGACTGCGCAGGTCCAACAAGGATAGAGAAAGCGGAGCCTAGAGAGCACTGTGATGACACACCCCTCTCCACCCCTGATTTCATCTCTCTGCTGCTCCCGGCTTCTGCTGACAGCTTTTGGAGCAAACTCAGCATGAAGCATCATGACTAGTTGGCAGCAGAAGGAGAGGGCATGGAGGGGACTGGTCAAAAACCCCAACTCAGAGTTTGGAGACTTGTCCCCAGATGGCAACAAGTCTTTGGGGGTGAACAATGGAGTTCATTTTAAGGAAGAAATATTTATGATTAAACATGACAGGTATAAAATGCTGGGAGAAACAACTTTATGGGCTGCAAGAAAAAGAGTGAGCGTTTACCCATGGGCTGGTCCCCCTGCTTAGAGTGTTAAAAACCTTTCTCCCCTCGCCTGTGGTCTTTGGCAGGAGACGGTCCCCACTGGCAGAAGACCTGGGATTGCTTTTCCCTCGTCCCTAGTAAACTTGCTCTGGACTCTGGCTGGCGCCCTGTTGGATCGTCACCACTGACTACATTTCAAGTGGCATGTGGGGTGTAGCTGGCGGGAGAACTGGGTTCTCTTGTGGTCAAGGAGCATTCAAAGGAGCAGGAGAAGGAACAGCCACGTCAAGGCCTGGCTTGTCCATGGGACGTGCCTTTGCCAGGAACCACGGGACGCCCGACCCCAGTACAAGGAAGGCCCCAGGGAGAGGCTGGCAAGGGAACCGGCCCTCGGCAGGGCAGAGGAAGCAGCTTCTGTGGGTTTTCGCAACGGTCACACTGCCAGTGTTACACAATGTGATACGCTGGCGGGGGCGGGCAGGGAGAGTGGTCTTTCTTGCTTTTCCAAATTAAGATAGCAGTTCCTTGAAAAATTAATAAAAAATGAGTTTTTTAGAGTGAAAAATGATCTGGAGCCATTTGCCCACTAGCCGATGAAATGAATGGCATATGGATATTTGAAAGGGAAATGGATAAATTGCAGTTTCACTCAGCTCCCTCCAAACGCTGAGACAGACAAGCTTGTTTCATCCTGGTCAGGAGCGTGTGGTTTGATGGTCAGAGGACGGGCGAGGGAGTCAGAAAGTCTGGGTTGCATTCCCAACTTTGCCGCTGACTCACTGGGTAACCTTGACCAATGGTTGCACCCTCTGTGTCCCCATCCAGAAAATGGCGATTTAATGACAGCCCCCAGAAAGGAATGTTTGAGCAGTTTCTAGGTATATGGGGTTAGATATTTTGAGGTCCCAAGCAGGCGAAGATGGCAAGATTTCCAAACTTAATTTTCTTGCACAGGAAAGCATGGTTGAGAGCTTTTAGAAACAATTGGGGTTGAGAACACGATAAATCCCCACAACTGTCAGAAGTAGCCTTTGATATATGGCTTTAAAAACTCTCAAATCTCCAAAGCCACCCTGTCACCTTCCAAGGTTTCATGCTATTGGACCCTGTAAATTTATTTGAAAACAATTTAAAATTAAATTCCATGGCACTGAGTCATCTCCTGCCAGTCACTAAATACTAAGATGAAAATCTCTTGTGACATTTAACACAATGGCTGTTCAGAGGTCTTACATTAGATATTTTAAAGACTTTCATATTTTGATTTGCTGCCTTCCATAAGAATCTTAATAGTTTGAAGTACTGTTAATTATTTTCAGCCAGAACCTGAATACCTCAGGTTTAGGATGAAGACACTCCTCTTTCGTTGGCTCTGTTTTTTGATTGTCCGATAGAGATTCTTTCTTGTGAGGAGCCTAAATAGTTCTGTGAAAATAGTAACTAACAGAACAAGTGTCAGGAATCCTGCATTCTGGTCCTAGAGTTTCTATTCTGCTGAATAAGTAACTTAGTCCCTCTAGGCATCAGTTTCCCTACTTGTAAAATGAGGGTGTGTCTCAATGCTTTTCGTTTCTGGGTTGCCATAGATCCCTTCTTTCAAAAGAAGCTCTGGGCATCAATCTAGGATTAAAAAGATGAAGCAGAGGGACCTCAGCCCTTCTCTGCTCTGCTAACAAGCCCAGGTCAGCAACATTATGAATCCCAGCAAGAATATCACTGCTAGCGTCCTTCAACTCATTTCAAAAAATGAGAATCTGTGGGTGAGAAGAGAAAGGAGGAGCTGGGTATATTTACAACCAAGCAATGTACATTATTAGCAACAGCTGAATCCAGAGATACCTATTTTTATTTTTGGTCCAGTCACTAAAAATAGAAGGCTTTCTACAGATTTAATGTGATTCTTATCAAAATATCTGTGACGTTTTTCACAGAACTAGAACAAAAAATCCTAAAATTTATAGGAAATCACAAAAGACTCAGAATTGCTGAAGCAATCCCGAGGAAAACAGAGCAAGCTGGAGGCATAACCCTCCTAGACTTCAAACAATACTACAGAGCTACAGTAATCAAAGCAGCATGCTATTAATACAAAAAACAGACCTACAGATCAATGGAACAGAATGGAGACCTCAGAAATAAACCCGAACACCTGTGGTCAGTTAGTCTTCAAAAAAGGAGGCAAGAATATGCAGTGGAGAAAAAAGTCTCTTTAGCAAGTTGTGTTGGGAGAGCTGAGCAGCCTCATGTAAATTAATGAAATTAGAACACTCCCTCATACCATACACAAAAGTAAACTAGTAAACTCAAAATTGTTTAAAGTCCTAAGTATTAATATAAAATATAACACCATAAAACCTCTACAAGAGAACATAGGCAAAACATTCTCTGACATAAATCATAGCAGTATTTTCTCAGATCAGTCTTCCAAGACAAAAGAAATAAAAGTAAAAATTAACAAATGGGATCTAATAAAACTTAAACGCTTAGGCACAGAAAAGGAAACCATAAATGAAATGAAAAGAAAAATCTACGGACTGGGAGAAAGTATTTTCAAATGATGTGACTGACAAGGGGTTGACTTCCAAGATATACAAATAGCTCATTCAACTTAATATCACAAAACCAAACAACCCAATCAAAAATGGGCAGAAGGTCTACATAGACATTTCTTCAAAGAAGACATACAGATAGCCAATAGGTACATAGAAAAATGAACACCACCACCAATTATTAGAGAAATGCAAATCAAAACTGCAGTGCAGTATCACCTCACTTTGGTCAGAAAGGCCATCTTTAAAAGGCTACAAATAATGAGTGCTAGAGGGGGTGTGGAGAAAGGGAACCCTCCTGCACAGCCAGTGGGAATGTCAATTGCTATAACCACTGTGGAAAACAGTATGAAAGTTCTTTAAAAAACTAAAAACAGAGTTACCATATAATCCAGCAATCCCACTGCTGGATGTATATCTGGGAAAGATGAAAACTCGAAATTTACAACACAAAGATGAAACTCTGTATTCAAAAAGATACAGGCAAATGAGCATTCATAGAGCCACTGTTTACAACAGTCAAGAGATGGAAACAACTTAAATGTTCATTGATAGATGAATGGATAAAGAGAACATGGCATACATACACAGTGAAATACTCCTCAGGCATAAAAACAAGTGAAACAATATCATTTGCAGCAACATAGATGACCTAGAGGTTATGATGTTAATTGGAGGAGGTCAGAGAGAGAAAGGCAAATATTATATGGTATCATTCATATATAGAATCTAAAAAATAATACCAATGAATTTATTTACAAAGCAGAAACAGACTCACAGACATAGAAAACAAATGTTTGGCTACCAAGGGAAAAGGAGCAGGGGGTAAATTAGGAGTGGGGGATTAATGGAACTTCCCTGGCAACTCAGTGTTAAAGAATCCACCTGCCAATGCAGGAGATGCAGGAGACGCTGGTTTGATCCTGGGGTCAGGAAGATGCCCTAGACGAGGAAATGGCAGCCCACTCCACTATGCTTGCCTGGAGAATCCCATGGATAGAGGAGCCTGGTGTAGCATGCGTGCTACAGTTCATAGCGTCACGAAGAGTCAGACACGACTGAGCAACTGAGCATGCATGCATGCATGGGATTAACAGATACACACTACTATATATAAAATAGACAAACAACAGTATCCTACTGAATAGCACTGAGAACTATATTCAATATCTTGTAATAATCTATAATGGGAAATAATCTAATATATATATATAATCTAATATATATATATACACCTGAATCTCTTTGCTGTACAGCTGGAACTAACATAAAATTGTAAATCCTGCACACCCTAGAGCTTGTGCTCTGCAACAAGAGGTCACCACAGTGAGAAGCCTTAGCACCACAACTGGAGAGTGGCCTCCACTCACCACAACTAGAGAGAAGCTTGCTCAGCAATAGACCTCACACAGCCAAAAATAAATAAGTAAGAAAAAAATTAAAAAGAAAAATGGTTAGACTGCCATATGATTGGGTCCCCAGCTGGCATACTTGGTAGGTTTCTAAGGCTCACAACTATTTTGAAACTTAAGGAATATAAATGCTTTATCCTTGCTCATTGAGAATAATCCCCTCTCTCCATTCTTTTATTTGTTAATATTTGAATGACCTATATGTTAAAATGATTATATACAGACAAAAGTAGAGTTAAATTGATGGATAGTGGGGATAATGTTTAACCGGGAAGCAATAAATATCACAAAGCTGTCTCTCTCTTAAGTAATCCTAGGCTGAAGAATGACTTGTCCCACGCACTCCCATGGCAGTTCAGTGGTTGGGCCTCCATACTTCCACTTTCATGGGTTCAAGCCTGGGTCCAGGAACTAGGATCATGCATGCTGCAACAAGACAAAAAGCCTGTAAACATATCAGAAACAACTTAATTTAAAAAAATAAGAATGACGGTTTGAGGCCATCACTTTCATTTTATTAAACCAGTTAAGGAAGAAGTACTGTTATTTTTTTTTTGCTATGAAGTCATCTACCACTCTACACAATGCTGACCTATCACTCTTGACAGCACAGACATAGAAACTCTAGGGCAGAAGGAAAACCTATCGTGTGACCAATGGGAGATTTACCTTCAACAGAAACTGCTCTTCTATGTAATACCTTTCAAAATACATAGACAACTAGAGAATCTTATTTCTAGCAACACTTATATCATCATCTCAAAATTTCACAACTTTTTCAGAAATTAGAAATATAAATCAACTGGTTTAATTTAAAATGTATGGCTTTAAAAAATTATATTTATTGGAATATATAGTTGATTTACAATGTTCTGTTAGTTTCTTTTGTATAGCAGTCAATCAGTTATACATATACATACATCCATTCTTTTTAAGATTCTAGTCCCATATAGGTCAATACAGAGTATTGAGTAGAGTTCCCTGTGCTATACAGTAGGTCCTTATTAGTTACCCATTATTCATATATAGTGGCCTTTCCTGGCAGCTCAGTTGGTAAAGAATCTGCCTGCAATGCAGGAAACCCTGGTTTGATTCCTGGATTGGGAAGATCCGCTGCAGAAGGGACAGGCTACCCACTCTAGTATTCTTGGGCTTCCCTGGTGGCTCAGCTGGTAAAGAAACTGCCTGCAATGTGGGAGACCTGGGTTCCTTCCCTGGGTTGGGAAGATCCCCTGGAGAAGGGACAGGCTACCCACTCCAGTATTCTGGCTTGGAGACTTCCATGGACTGTATAGTCCATGGGGTCACAGAGTCAGACACAATTGAGCCACTTTTACTTTCATATATATAGTAGTATGTATATGTCAATCCCAATCTCCCAATTTATTCTCCCCCCTTCCCTTCCCACCTTGGTAACCATAACTGTTTTCTACATCTGTGATTCTATTTCTATTTGTACCATTTTTTTAGATTCCACATATAAGTGATATCATATGATATTTATCTTTCTGACTTACTTCACTCAGTATGACAATCTCTGTGTCCATCCATGTCACTGCAAATGGCACTATTTCTTTTTTTATGATTGAGTAATATTTCATTGTGTATATGTACCACAGCTTCTTTATCCATTCATCTGGCAATGGACATTTAGGTTGCTTCCCTTTGCTAGCTACCATAAATAGTGCTGCAATGAACATTGGAGTTCATATATCTTTTCAAATTATCAGACCTGTGCCTCTTAAGGAGAGAAGTTGGTGGAAGGATTAATTAGCAGCTGCTGATATTCACAGCATCTATCATTCTCTTCTGAATAAACAGAAAGGACAACACATAAAGCCTAAGAAGGTGCTTTGTGACTGGAATTTGCAATACTACTGTGAGTTATTATTAACATATTGAATGAAAAGTTATAGAGACTATGGCTATTTGAACCAATTTATTAATGTAGAATTGCTTATAATGGAAAAGAAATTTTTATAAATGGAATTAGACAAGAGCTTGGAGAAGGCAATGGCACCCCACTCCAGTACTCTTGCCTGGAAAATCCCATGGACGGAGGAGCCTGGTAGGCTGCAGTCCATGGGGTCGCTAAGAGTCGGACATGACTAAGTGACTTCACTTTCGTTTTTCACTTTCCTGCATTGGAGAAGGAAATGGCAACTCACTCCAGTGTTCTTGCCTGGAGAATCCCAGGGATGGGGGAGCCTGGTGGGCTGCCGTCTATGGGGTCGCACAGAGTTGGACATGACTGAATTGACTTAGCAGCAGCAGCAGCAGACAAGAGCGTCAAGAATACTAAGAAGAAGCTGGCTGACTGTCTCTCTCCATCTTTATTCTGTGTCTTCTTAGTCCCTCTACCCACCTAGAGTACAGGTTTAAGTTTAATCTAGAGCTTTAAATTAGATGTTAGAAACATTTTTGATGATGCATATATTCTAACTACAGTAATGGGACTATAAAACAACACATAAAATCAATTTATTTAGAAAACTTTTAATAATAAATTTGCTACTATTGGCTCTTAAGAAAGAGAGAGATAATAAGAGGGGATCCTGAAAACTTTTTAGTTCCTTGAGTTTGTACCATAATTTGGACTTTGCCTCATCTGAGTGTTAGGAAGCTCTGGGCATTGCCCTCTATGATTCTGCAAATAATGTTTACTTGGGATAAAGTTTATCTTAATAATGCACGACTCAGATATTGATATTTTCCTTCTTTTCCCCAACATCTACAGAGAGGTATTCTGCCTTAGTTTTAACATGGCATCATGAACTCAATGGACATGAATTTGAACAAACTCCGGGAGATAGTGAAGGAAAGGGAAGCCTGGCATGCTGCAGTCCATAGGGTCACAAAGAGTCAGACAGAACTGAGTAACTGAACAGCAGCAACATTAATGTTATTTTTCCTCCCTGATGACATCATTGTGGTCTCTGTGTGTGCGCGCATGCTGAGTCTCTTCATTCGGCTCTCTGGCACGCTACAGAGCCTGCCAGGCTCCTCTGTCCTGGGACTCTCCAGGCAATAACACTGGAGGGGGTTGCCGTGCCCTCCTCAGCGGACCTTCCTGACCCGGGGATCGAACCTGCATCTCCTGGTGCTCCTGCATCACAGGCGGATTCTTTACTGCTGAGCCGCCTTGGAAGCCCCTCATTGCAGCCTATTTGATTTTAAAGATTTGGTTATACATATTATACACACATTCATTAATAATGGAAAATAAAGACATTCATACCAAGTAGTTCTGCCTGAGGAAATTTGAGCTTTTTTGTGTTTCAACCTGTAGATAAGAGCTGGCCATTCACAAAACTAATAAGTCAGCCTCAGACTACAATGACTGACTGAGGGACACAGAATGGCCTTCTTAAGAATCCAAGAGTTTGAATTTACATGGGAGAAAAAAAAATACTAGTTGGTTAATATAGCAACCTGGCTAATTTATATGGTCACCCTAATATTCCACTAGGCAGAGGACAGGTCTCAGAGGGAAAATGAAGGCAAAGACAAGAATCAAAAGGAAGTTGATAGAGAAAGTGGGAACAGAGGTTCCTGCCCAGGCCCAGTCCTGGATGCCCACAGAAAGCTTTGACGCTTGGTCTTACTTGTCCCAACTGCCTAGCAAAAGGTCTGGTGCTGAATGAATAAATAAAGGAATGAATATGCGGGTGTCAAGGTGAGAGGGTGTTTAATAAGTGTTGACGGTGGAGGCAACCTCATAAAAATGAGAGTACCTAGATGGGGGTGGTATGGATGTATAGGCAATAAATCTGTTTTTTTTTTTGAAGTCTGCCCCTCAAGATCTGGAATTTGTTTTGGGAACACTCACCCCATAGCAGTTGTCTCTCACGTGATTTGCCGGGGGTAAAATTGGCAGGTCCTCTTTCATAGCCTCTCTTCCTGTATTCTGGCCCACGCTGTCAGCCATAACTTCCTCCAGGCCATTGCACAGACCACCACTGGGGAGCCCAGTCCTCTGTCCAGCACACCCTGCTCATGGGGGCATCAATCTTCTTTACGGCGGTTCCTCCCAGGTTTCCCAATAAAACTGTTCTCAGATATTTGGGCAAGGAGTCTTTTTTTTTTTTTTCTCTCCCAAACTAGATGCAAAAATATCTCTTTGGGGCTTCCCTGGTGGTACAGTGGGTAAGAATCTGCCCCCAAGGCAGGGGATACGGGTTTGATCCCTGCTCTGGGAAGATTCCACATGCCATGGCAGCAACTAAAGCCCATGCGCCACAGTCACTGAGGCTACGGTCTGCAACTGCTGAAGCCCGTGCTCCTTGAGCCCATGTTCCAAAACAGGAGTCACCACAATGAGAAGCCAGCCTGCAAACCACAGCTAGAGAGTAGCCCCTGCTCGCTGCGACTGGAGAACAGCCACTCCCAGCAACAAAGTCCCAGCGCAGCCAAAAAATTAAAATAAAAGAAAGAATGAGTTTTGCCTTTCCTCTCATTTTGCTAATGAGACGTTGTTGTTGTTGTTTAGTCACTCAGTCGTGTCCAAGTCTTGCGACCTCATGGACTGTAGCCCACCAGGCTCCTCTGTCTATGGC
The DNA here is from genome assembly GCF_963930625.1 of Muntiacus reevesi. Lineage (NCBI taxonomy): Eukaryota > Metazoa > Chordata > Mammalia > Artiodactyla > Cervidae > Muntiacus > Muntiacus reevesi. Next base: position 13,131,696 of record NC_089254.1, read on the forward strand.
ATTTCCAAGGCAAGAATACTGGAATGGGTTGCCATTTCCTTCTCCTATATATATATATATATCCTTTGCACTGGGCCCATTGCACATGTCTTTTCAAAGTACCATGGTGGGGGAAAAAAAGATTTAGAAGACATTTAGTTTTTCCACAATAATCTCAAACCTTTCTGAGATGGGGTCCTGACATCTTTGGCTGAACTGAGCAACTGAGGGACTGGGAGGAGGTAGTAACTTCCATCACTCCACCACCATCCTGTTTCTGTTGAAGGCCCCAAGTAACACACTTGGTGGGAGGCCTGGGCTGAGCAGGGTGAGGCTTCTCCAAGGAGCCAAGGAGAACACAAGGTCATTGTCAATGAGGCGCATGGGCTGTTGCAGACGTCTTGGGCAGTGGCTGTCCCCAAATACCCACTGCCAGGGACTCCACAGAGCAGCTGGGACCTCAAAGGGATGGCAGAAGCTGCCGTGGTGGCCTGGGGTCAAACTGTGTGTGGTGACGGGGAGAGGAATGTGGACTTTGGCTCAGTGGAGAGAGGAAATATGGGAACCGAGGAGAAAAGCCACCTGGATTTGTTGAAGATTTACCACCAGCTACCCACTCCAGTATTCTCGCCTGGAGAATTCCATGGACAGAGGAGCCTGGCGGGCTACTAACGCACACAGGGAGGGTAATGTTTCTTGACCCTCAACACATGATATAGGAAGCCCCAGTCTATTACCTGCTTTGACAAGTCTCACAGCCTATCGGGTACCATCTCAACAAACAACATGAGTTCTTTGGTGAGGGAAAGAACTGATCATCGGGTCCATTCCATGGAGAGTTGAGGCACATCAAAGAAAGAAGTCATTTCATAAGCACGCAGATTTGTCTTTGACTTGGATTGATATAAAACTGACCTGCAGCTAGAAATTACAGAAAAACCTTCAAAGGGGGAAATTACTTAGTCAAGGTCTGAATTATAGTTGTGAATGGTGGGGTCCAGCAGATCAGGTTAGGAACAGGAATATCTAAGAGGGAGACCACTGCCTTCCATTTTCTAGTTATGATGGATTTGAGTGAGTCATAAAACCTGAGTTTCAGTCTCATTCCTATAATATGAGGATAATCATTCCTTTCGTAACTACCTCACAGGGTTGTTGTGAAGACCACAGGAGGAAAGCACTCTTTCAGTTATAAAGTTCCATGCAAATGCAAAGATTTATATTTGCTAGAGATCAGTTACCTTTCCTCCCATTTCCAAAATGCTACCCTGCCACTACACAGAATACAGAAGGTTGACACACAGTAAATACTAAAGGAAACAAACAAAAATCATGCAGTTACAGAGAGAACATTGGGGTGGAATGATCTCACACTGCAACAAACAATGGGACATTCCCAGTCCTGCACAGTCAGAGTTCTAAAGCCCAACTGGTTGCATGTTATTGTCAAGCCCTGCATTCAGAAAACTTCAACATTTACTTTTTTTTTTAATAACTTAACTCACTGCTTCTTAGCTGATTAGTACAGCTATAAACCAAAAGACTGCTCTGTGACCTCAGAAGTTTAAACAAATAATAGTCCACCCAGGTTGTAATTACACAAGAGATATATTAATACCAAAACCAAATATAGACCATTTGTAATAACCTCTGAAAGCTGATATGAAACTGTTTACATCCAACTGATTCTCATGTCCAACTGAGGGTAATATAAAAAGGAATCAAAATATTATGTACTGGTAATATTAGGTAAGACTCTAAAAAGTATAATTCAGCTTCTATTAGTGATAGAAATGCTCTAGGAATAGGAGGAAAAAAATGGGAAAACTGCATTGTTAAAGACCTTAAGTCCTTTAGAAAATCCTCTAACTGAGCTGTCTTAAATCCTTATTACAAGACAGGACATAAACCAATACACATACGGACACATTAAATATGCCTGATTCTTCCCTACCCTTATTCTTAGTCTCTTTCTACCTGGTCAAAGGGAATACAGACTTAGAAAAAGTCACCACTGAAATATGTCCCCACAAGGGAACCAAATGATCATTTAGTTCAATAAGTGAAGACACACATCAGAAGAATGTGCTTTTGGTTTGTTTTTGTGCCTCTACAGCTCTTCACTGTCTCACCCCCTCCAATAACATTAGTTTTAGTGGCTTGTCTTCTGCATCTCTTTTGTTTTCTGCATCCTTGTCATACTCCATGTAACTGAAATGGCCATTGGGACTGGGAATACCAAGGGATTCTGACATGAAAACTGTAAGAACTACATAGAAATCTCTTAATCACCCAATGTAGTCTTCCAAATGCATGTCTAGGATTAGGATAAGAGTTCAAGCAGTAAAGAATCCGCCTGCAATGCAGGAGACCCGGGTTCCATCCCCAGGTTGCAAAGATCCCCTGGAGAAGGGCATGACAACCCACTCCCATATTCTTACCTGGAAAATCCCATGGACAGAGGAGCCTGGAGGGCTACAGTCCACGGGGTCACAAAGAGTTGGACACAACTGAGCAACTAACTCTTTGACTTAAATTTAGACTCAGTAGCACAGTGAACTATAATATGAAATCATTTAAATAAATGAGAAATATTTATAATATAATGTAAGGGAGAGTTAGTGGAATTCAAAATATGACTGTATGCTATCTGAAATCTATGTATAAGCAAAAGTAAAATGTGGTAACATTGGTGGATTTGTGGTCATTTACTTGATGATAACATTACCTTTAATATTATTTTGGAATTGCATTTCAAAACATAAATGTTGCTTTTTATTCCATCTAAACAATGATTGTTCAGAGTACCATTTTGATCTCCATAAAAAAGAATAATAATCCAGGACCTCTTCAACATTCAATTTAGTATAGATTTTTTTAAATTTTCTGATACACGCTGAAGGATTTTGTATTCATGCTATTTAATGTTTTTCTCTGAATGATATGCAAATATCTACTTCTGCCCTCCCAAGTGCAATATTGCCCAAGTTTAACAACTATTTAATCTATTTCTCTTGAATAAATATGTTTATTAAGCTCTTAAGATGAATACATGTAATAAGTTGTTTGGTGACACGAATCATGGTATATTTCCATTTCATTTTGATTTTTAAAAATTAACTTGGCTTTTCTATGCAAATCAAAATTACAATGAGATATCACCTCACACCAGTCAGAATGGTCATCATCAAAAAGTCTACAAACAAATGCTGGAGAAGGTGTGGAGAAAAGGGAACACTCTTGCACTGTTGGTGGGAATGTAAATTGATACAGCCACTATGGAAAATGGTATGGAGATTCCTTAAAAAACTAGGAATAAAACCACCATATGACCCAGCAATCCCACTCCTAGGCATATACCCTGAGGTAAATTGAAAAAGACACATGTATCCCATTGTTCACTGCAGTGCTGTTTATAATAGCTAGAACAAGGAAGCAACCTAGATGTCCATCAACAGATGAATGGATACAGAAGCTGTGGTACATGTACACAATGGAATATTACTCAGCCATAAAAGGAATGCATTCGAGTCAGTTCTAATGAGGTGGATGAACCTAGAGCCTATTATACAGAGTGAAGTGAGTCAGAAAGAGAAAGGTAAATATTGTATTCTAATGCATATACATGGAATCTAGAAAAATGGTGCTGATGATTTTATTTACAGGGTAGCAATGGGGAAACAGACAGAATAGACTTACGGACATGGGGAGAGGGGAGGAGAGGGTGAGATGTGTGGAAAGAGTACCGTGGAAACTCACATTGCCATCTGTAAAATAGATAGCCAACGGGAATTTGCTATGTGGTTCAGGAAACTCAAACAGGGGCTCTGTGTCAATCTAGGGGGGTGGGATGGGGAAGAAGATGGGAGGGAGGTTCAAAAGAGAGGGGATATATGTATACCTATGGCTGATTCATGTTGAGGTTTGACAGCAAACAACAAAATCCTGTAAAGCAATTATCCTTCAATTAAAAAAATACACTAATTTAAAAAACATTTAAAAAATTAATTTGGCATTTATAAAACACACTATAGAAAATGCTGATAAAGACAGAAACCAGAGCAACAGTGAAAGAAACTGTGATATTTCTTTGAAACTGTTTTGTTCTTGAAAATCCTGCAGTTTCAGATTCAGGCAAAATGTAGTGAGAACCTATGTACCATAATAGGCACCACACTGGACCTATTGAATGATTTCTCACTCAACTCCCCTAGACTCTGTGTTATAGGTTTATTTGATCCATTGTTCAAATGTACACAATGAGGTATAGAGAGGTTCAGTCATTGAAAAAAGTCACAGAGCTAGTGAGAGGCTGGATTTTCACTCCAATTTTCTGATTTCAGATGTAGGGCTCTTTCAATTAGAGCTTGATCTAATATATTGAATTTGATAAATTTATCCTTTTTACATTAAGTAACATTCTACAAAATAATCACATCTCAAAATGAACAAATAGAGTAAGTATGAGAAAGACATATTTCTATTAAAAAATAGAAAGTAGGAATAGAAAAATGAGGTAACTAAGATGGTAAGAGAACCATCTATTACCATAGGACTCTGATAAAACTGATTCTTAAATCAAGGTATGCTAGAATGAGTGTGATGTCATCTGACACACAGATTGTAGATTAGTTAACTCCTGACCAATGTAAGTCTAGGCATGGTCTCTTAGCTCTGCTAGTTATTGCAGGACTGAAGGCTGACAGATGTAAAACAAGGATCTCCTGTCTAACTAAGCAGGGAAAACGGTACTGTGCAGAGGAGTGAGGAGTGTTTTCTCACTTGATGGGACCTCCTGGAGCCATGAGGATTTGGGACTGTTAGTTCAGTGGCCTAATGCTACGGACAGGCATGAGAACAGGAGGATGATTCAAGGAACCAAGCCAATCCAATAAAAACAGGAACTAAAATATTAGTAGGACTAAGTCTGAGATGGTAGACAACAACAGCGAAAAAAGATGAGGCTTCCCAAGTGGCACCAAGGTAAAGAATCCACCTGTCAATGCAGGAGGGAGACTGGGGTTCAGTCCCTGGGTTGAGAAAATCCCCTGGAGGAGAAAATGGCAACCCACACCAGTATTCTTGCCTGGGAAATCCTATGGGCAGAGGATCCTGGCAGGCTGCAGTTCACAGGGTCACAAAGAGTCAGATACGACTGAGCAATTAAGCACATATACACAGACAAAAACAGAAACACAAACCCAGAGGACCAGTGGGCAGGTAACTCGGTGTTAATCCTAGGCCTTTCACTAAGGAGCTGAGTAAATTTGGACAAATTACATGACCATTTGGGGCTTCCAGTTTTCATATATAAAATGAGAAAATTGAATTATATGACCTACTATCTCTCCCTACTCCCACCTCTCTCCTTAAGTTGCCAGGAACTCCTACTTTGCCAGTAGCTCCAGAGATTCTGGAATTCCACAGGGAAATCTAACACTTGTGCTCACGGGGGCATTTCAAGGCTCTGGGGAAAGCATCTCTGCCTCAGATGCTGATATGCAGTTTTTCTTTACTCATGATGATCCTGCTTTGATTGAATTGTCAGTAACATTTTTGAGAGAACTGAAAATTTTATAAACTTGTCCTGTAAGATGGGCTCAAGAAATCCTTAAACAAATGTCATGGAACTGGAGAGACAAAAAGGGAAACTAGTTAAAAAAAACTTTATAGATAAGATTGGACCCAAGTCAAGCAGAAGTCCGTAGAAGAAGATATCAGAGTGAGTGGAAATCAGAGGCAGTCCCACTGCTTTTTTGAACAAACTGGATACTTGTGAAGTTCAAGACTCTGTGCTGGTTAGTTAAAGACATCATATTCAATTACAGATACTGTCTTCAAGGGCTTTTACATTCAGAGGTGACATAAAAATATACATAAATACAATAATATAGAGAGTAGAAAACATTACTTCACTAGAAATAGAGGTAAGGAAAAAAGTGCCATTATGATCACAATGACAGAGGCACAACACCTTCTGATGATCAAAGACATCAGGAAATGGCATTTGAGCCAAAAGTGCAGTGAAAGCCCACTGAAAGGAATCTAGGAAAAGGAGGAGAAAAACAGAGCAACTATAAACCATAGAGAGTAAACGCACTAATTCTGGGCCACTCATAATTGTGTGGGATCCGATCCAGGGCAGGACTGAAATTCCAGGGTCCTCTGATCTCCCTGGCACCTTGGCTCGATCCGGAATTGCACTGTGAATGGGAGTAGAACTTCTGTTCTGAGATCGCCTGGCTATGTTAATCATGGGAGCATTTCACAGTTTCAGGAAAGAAAGTTATCAATGTTTTCAATGATGTATTAAAGTGGTTAAAAGTTGAGAGATCGTAACATACCTCGGGATTAGCTCTGAAGGAAGGTATCCTTTTCTCTAGTTGTCTCAAGATGGAGCCAGATGCAGGGTGATTTAGTAGTAAGAGGCAAAGACTCAGTGAAGCCCCAGCTCCAGAGCTCACCCGGGTTAAGACTTGATTGCACCACTTGTCACTTTGAGCCTTGGCTTCATTATCTGTAAAATGGTGCTTACAGAACTGCTCTGCTTACCTGACTAGATTTTTATAAGAACCAAATTAAAAAAGGTTTTAAGTTAGTACTTTTATCTTCCGTAATAGCAGGCATGTGTCGTGTGCATCTTTCTCTCTTTAACCCTTAACCCATAATGTAGCATGTGCCAGACCCCTGGCCAATTATGTTCCATCGTGTTGCCCTTTATATAAACCACATCGGACCCCTGCTATGCCCTTGCTTAGGAGTGTGGATTTGACTGTACTGGTGACTATTTATCCCTTTGGTCCATCACATCTGATCAAGGTGAACTTCTCTGATGAAGTACAGTGTAGTCTTCCATTATATCATGCCTGTTTTCCTGTGGTCACCATTCACCAGCATGATGTCATTTGTCATATAAAAGGATTTACTATTCAAGAGCCTAAGGTCTGTTCTCTGTTAGCTAACAGTTTACCCACCATGGGACAGCTAACAATACCACTCAGTGGGAAATCATGCTTTAAATAATTTGTTTTATTTTAGTCATGTCATCCCATGTAGCTCTGTGTTGCTTTATCTGAGCTATGGGAATAGTTTTGAGTGTGTGTGGTCAGAATCAAGCACTGTTCTCTTACTTCATTGAATCTGGCACATTTTCTCCCTGGACAAGTCCTCCGGACATTTTGCAGACCTGCTAATCTCAGGAAGACTGAAGTTTTTAGAAGGCTGCTCTTCCTATTGAGGGGTAAGTGGCAAGGGGAGGAAATGTTTGCTACTGTTTGGGTTGTGTTTTCTTAGCTTGGCAAAGGATTATAACTTAATGGGATTGATTAGTGAGTCACACACAGGAGACACAGTCCAGTAGTTTGGGCTGAATGAGGCTGAGTTTCTATTCTGCTTTTCATTCTCTCAAGACCTGTAGTAAGTGTAACACATCTACTTCCCCAGTTTACTCTTGGGAGTAGATTAGATGGGGAAGAAATGTGCTTTGGCCACCTGATGTGAAGAACTGACTCATTGGAAAAGACCCTGATGCTGGGAAAGATTGAAGGTGGGAGGAGAAGGGGACAACAGAGGATGAGACGGTTGGATGGCATCACCAACTCGATGCACATGAGTCTGAGTAAGCTCCGGGAGTTGATGATGGATAGGGAAGCCTGGTGTGGTGCAGTTCATGGGGTCGCAAAGAGTTGGACACAACTGAACGACTGGACTGAACTGAACTGAACTGAACAGTATACTTTATCTGCAATTCTCTGGGGAATGTCACCCCCAAGAGGATGATCTGTCTGATTTCATAGAGATAGTAGACTTGAGCACTTACATGCTCTTGAAATGGCTTTCTGACATTATGTCATTTGATTGTATGAAATTTGCTTCCAGAACATTTCATTCCTGGAGGTTAGACTGTCAGACTGACTTGGTGCAGAAGTCAGCAGCTTAGGAGGAGGAGAAAGCTCAGGGTAGGGGGACCCAGGGGTCTGGTAGTGCTCGCTTAGGCTTAGGCTTAGCATGTCCTCTCATAGTGGCAAGGCATGTTTCTGCCCACTTTTCTGGAGCCCCTTCTCAACTGGAGTGCAAGTGCCTTAAGAGTACAAACTAACTCTTATCCATAGTTTGGTTCCTTTGTTGACAGCGTTTCAATATGTTAGCTGCTGCTGCTAATGAATGGCTTCCTTATTAATTCATACATGTATGCAACAAACAGTAGGACCTGTTCTGGGCAATAAGGCTAAAGATGTGAGCCAGACCAAGCTCCTTACCTTCATGGAGCTTGTTTTCTAATGGTGGATAGAGCAGTCTATGAAAAATCAAATATTCAATATTGTAACAGGTTGCTATGAGTGCAATAAAAAATGAAGTGGATTAAAGGTATAGAGAGTCACAAGGAGTACTGTATTAGATCAAAGAGCCAGGAAAAGTCATTCAGAGGCAGTGACATTTGAGCAGGGGTCTGAAAGGAGGGGTGATTCACAGGTGGTGCTAGTGGTAAAGAACCCACCTGCCAATGCAGGAGAAATAAGAGATGTGGGTTTGATCCCTGGATTGGGAAGATCCCCTGGAGGAGGGCATGGCAACCCACTCCAGTATTCTTGCTGAGAGAATCCCATGGACAGAGGAGCCTGGTGGACACTAGTCTATAAGGGTCACAAAGAGTCAGACATGACTGAAGTGACTTAGTACACACGCACACAGGCTGAATGGAGCGAGGAAAGGGCCATGACATGTGTATCTAGGAAAAGTGCTTTCTAGATGGCAGGACAGAGCAAGCACAAAGGTGGCATAGGATTGTGGTTAAGAAAACAGTCTTTGGAGTCTGGTTGACTAGGTTCAAATCCCAACTTCTCCACTTAGATTTCTGCATGAAATCATCAATGATGACAATCACTGGTGTTCACTAAATACTCACCACTTACCAGTTACAAAGCTAAACCTTTTAGATAAGTTCTCCTGCTGAATTCCCACACCAGCCCCACAGAATCAGTACTATTATGGATCCTATTCTACCAAGAAAGAAAAGAGGCAGAAAGAGGTTAGTGAACAGTGGAGCTGGGGTTCAATCCCTGCAGTCTGACTGGCGAGCCAGGAGTTTTGAAACAAAATAAAATGTGGGATGAGCAGAACCAGATGCAGGAAAATTGGGACACTTGCCCTTTGTAATGCTCCCCTCTCCTGCCAGTGACCTCTTTTCTTCTAGCACTGCCTTGCGTCTTCAGAGTTAGTCTGGGAGTGGTGTATCCATATGCCTTACCAACTTTTTCTCCGGACTTTACCCCACAGAAATCATTCCTGGTTCCCAAACCTTGGGGAATAGCCATCTTGGTCTTAGTATAAACTGTCAAACTAAGCTCAGCAAAAGTGCCAGGGGGAATTGTGATTTAGCAGAAATAGCAGGAAACGGTAAGTCTTGGCTCTGCCAGGAGCCAGCTGTGTGACCGAGGTCAAGCCACTGGATCTCTGAGCCCCAGTTTGCTCCTACATAAAATGAATGGGTGCTATTTCTACTCTCTTATCACATGGAAGTCACACATGTAAAGCAGAATATAAAATTAAATGTAAGCCCTGTTCGAGGACAGCATATTGTGATAAATACGCAAACACATTCTGTGATGTTTAATATCTTGATTATTAGAAGATGTTACTCTGACAAACTTCTGGCCTTGTTTCACATTTCTGTTTCTGATGTCACACTCTCTCCAATTCTTCAAATTTCATTGCTCAGAACAATGAAAATTGGACTTCCACCAACAATTTACTTTAAAATGTTCACTTCTTTAGAAACTAGAAATTAGAGCAGTTTGTACCTTTTTGGAATTGAAGCTATTTGATGCTGTAATTTCAAACATGTGTATTTATTTCGTACAGAAAAATCTCAGTTAACCAGAATACTGAGGAACAAGAGGTTTTAGATAACTTATTTTTGGTTAACTGAAAAGCTAAAATGCATTAGAAACCCCTTTCTTTGTTTATACTGTAGACAATATTTCTGGAATACATGATTTACTCCTCTGATTTGGGAAGTAGAACCCAATGAAGATAACCAAATAGGTGTGTGTGTGTGTGAGAGAGAGAGAGACAGAGACAGAGAGAGACAGAAAGGTTGGGAGAGAGGGATATATATATACGTGTGTGTGTGTATATATATAAATTATGGTGAACAGAAGTGATATTTTGAACACTATATGTATAGTCATAGGCAACATAAGAATTTGAATTAAGGAAGAAATAACCTTAGAGTATCACTTAGAATAATGAAGACTCATTACACATTAAAAAGATGTTCATAATAAAAGCTACACAGTGATTAAAGGCTTAGGCTCAATGCCAGTTCACTTGGGTTGGAATCCTGACTTGGTTACTTAGCTGCTCTGTGTCCCTGGATTAGTTACTTAGCCTCTCTGGGACCCTGATTTTCTCATCTGTAAACTTAGGATAATAATAATCATACCTACTTCATAGAGTTCTTCAAGTAAGGGCAGTACCTGATGTTTAATAGTAAGTACCCTATAAAGGTTAGAATTATTTCTGTGTTGGTGGTGATGAGCACTTAACTATGTCTGTAACATACTAATCAACAACTTTGTGAAGCAGGTACTATTATTATCCATGTTTTACAGATGAGAAAATTAATTAGACATAATGAGTAACTTGCCTGAGGCCACTCAGTTAGTAGCAGTGTGGCTGAGGAACTATCCCACATCTCCCTGACTCCAAATCCATGATCCCAAAGGAATGGTCACTAGGAGGAGGAAATGGAAACCCGCTCCAGTATTCTTGCCTGGAAAATTCTATGGACAGAGGAGCCTGGAGGGTTAAAGTCCAGGGTGGTGCAGAGTTGGACACGACTGAGCGATTGAGCACACATATGACCTCCATGCTCAGCTGCTTTGGTCACATATTTCCTGATTTCAATCCTTCTTATCATCTATCTTATTTTTCACTCTTTCCCTGTATTCCCTGGGTTAGAATAAACAAAGCATTTACAAAATGGAGTGGTATAGAAAAGTCAAAATTGAGATCTGATAGTTGGATTCCATTTAACTGAGGTTTTTGGACATTACAGGTTAGTGAATATAGCCCTTTAAATAAGTCACATATTGGGAGTAGCCTTGAAGAAATCATTTTAAAAATTAACACTTCTTTTGCATCAAACCTACGCAAGTCATCACAAGATTCACCTATAGCAATTTTATTCTGTTTGGCTTTAGGATGCTTGGAGAGTTTTTTTTTTTTTTTTCAATTAATGCTCTGTCTTAGAATGTATTCTTCCAGAGGCCCAAGGTAAAACTCTAAATGGTGCCTAGAACAGTCTACACCCACCTGGCTACATACTGACATTATTTGACGTGAGTGATGGATTGCTTGACAGACATAGCCTGTGAAGATGTGAGGATGGGGTGAAGAAAGGTATGCGTGATGAAGTCTGTCTTTTCCAGTAACAGTAATGGGCCATGGCTGCATTTTAAAGGGAAAGGGAAAATTACTTTTCCAGCCCAGAGTATAAAAACTATGACTCATGCTGGAATTGGTCCAGAATGTTGGTCAAATTATCCAGATTGACAACTGAAGCTGAAAGATCTTGGGAAGACAATGTAAAGAGCTGAACTGCAGGGACAGACATATGGGAGGTTTAGATTCATTGGAAAAATGTGAACTGGTTTGAAAAAAAAATAAGAGCAGAGTTTATAACATTAAAAAAAGAAAAAGAAAAAGAATGCCTTTAAAATAACTTTCCTGATCTCCTTAGATAGTCCTAGGAACTCCAAACTCCCTACCCAGCAAATTAATGGGATATCCAAAGAAAACCAGTCCCTCCTTGTAAACAAAGTGGAAATTTCCTTCTTTCCAAAAGGGCCCCAGTCCCAGCCATAGAGGAAGCAAGGAGACGAAAACACATTTCTGCCTGAAATGACCTCCTATTTTAAGAAAAAACAACAGCCTCAAAAGAAGGAAAGGAAAAACAAAGTCCCACCCAGAAGGAAATTGTATGTAAACAGCCCAAAGGGAGGCCGTGAGCGGGAGGGCTGAAACACCGAAATGAGCCAGGAGCAGACGCCTCTGACACTGCTGTCACCCCCGACAGTATCAGAATCTGAGCTTTGAGACAACGGCTTTGTGACTGACAAAAAGGGGCTGGGGTGGGGGAGGATCTGAACAAAAGCAAACTGGTGGAAAGGTCCCCTCCACTGCCATGGAAACTTTGATCTTTGAAGTTTGCCTGTTTTTTCAGGACTCTGCTAGTGTGTAACCCGGGGGAGCCCAGCAACCACAAAGTGCTGGCTATAATTTTCTGCAATTTGTCACATGCCCTCTTCAAGCCCGGGTGAGATGGTTTTCTTTTGTTTTTAAGCTGCGGATGGTAGTAAGGTAGTTCAGGCAAGATGAGAGCAAACTGGAATCTTGTTTGCCTAGGCCTGTAAGCTACGCCAGCCCATAAGTGTATTTTAATCTTATTTTTTTTTTCTGCAGAGGTATTTGGTTTGGCCCATACAGCACTCATTCCCCCCTCCCCCCACTCCTCTTTTTGAATCCAACATGTAAAAATCAAGTGATTCCAAGTCAAAATTGGATTTCTATTTACCCTTGTAAAATTTGGTGACATAGGTCCCAGATTCCTGCTGGGTAACATCTGAAGTTGAATGCCTGCTGCCCTGATCAGCAGGGGCCTCCAGGGGACAACCTGCAAGTCCCACCCGGCTGCTTCTCTCAGTTCTGTCACCTGTTTGCCTCCCTTGTCCAATGGGGATTTTGTGTTGAGTTTGAAACTGACCCACAGACATCTTCAGGAACTGTTATTCAGCGACTACGTCATGTCTGATTCCTTGCAACCCCATGGACTGCAGCATGCCAGGCTTCCCTGTCCTCCACTATCTCCTGGAGTTTGCTCAATGTCCATGGAATCAGTGATACTTTCTAATCATCTCATCCTCTGCCGCCCCCTTCTCATTTTGCCTTCAATCTTTCCCAGCATCAGGTTCTTTTCTAACAAGGAATATCTGCAGTCTAATCTAGGATTGCAGTGGCCTCCTGGGCTTGGCACAGGAGTCATGATTAATTGTCCATGTTCTCTTTGGCCACAGAGGGAGTGGGTGGTGGCACAGATGCCATATATTTCCTCCCTGATTGGTTACATCTCTAGTTTAAGCCAGTGTCTTGCCTTTAAAATAGGACCCGGACTGCTTCTGAGTGCACTTCCTCCGTAAACATTCTTGAAACTCAGTAGTGTTAATAACCATCTCAAAACCTTATGGAGCCTTGTTGACTCTACATATCTCATTATTCCCACCTCCTTTCATAGACCTTCAACCGCTTTACAAGCAGCACCCAGTATAGTTCGAACAGAGACCCAGGTAAGTGAAAGAGAAAGCGTTGATAATTTGTAGCTTTAAGAAAATATGTGAAGCAGTAGCCACTGCTGAGGCCTCTATCTATCTAACTGCCTATCTATCTATCTATCCACCCATTTAGACCCCTTGCCTGCTAAATCTCTCCAGTCATGTACAACTCTTTGCAACTCTGTGGACTGTAGCCTGGCAGGCTCCTCTGTCCAAGAGATTCTCTAGGCAACAATACTGGAGTGAGTTGTCATGCCCTCCTCCAGGGGATCTTCTCCACTCAGGAATCGAACCCATGTCTCTCAAGTCTCCTCCATTAGCAGGCAGGTTCTTTACTGCTAGCGCCACCTGGGAACTTCCATTTAGACTCCTAGCTGCCTACCATAGGAATCTGACCTGAAGACACTCTCTCTTCTTTTCTCTGTGACTTTTCACATCCTCACCATGGTTCTGTAGCTACTGTTCATTGGCCAACCTCTACAATTAATGGAGGCCAGTATATAACCAATACTTTCATGCAAAATGGCTTGCTAGAAGTCCAGGGGTGGGCATCTTGGTAAGCTGCTTTTAAAAGACCTCTGACCCTTAAATGAAACCACTTTGGTGCATTTATGGATTCTGTTGTTGGAGTCACAAGGACCCTTAAGAATAATGCGTGGAGCCAGCTGGTTCCTGCCATCATTGAAACCCAAAGGGAGGAGCCCCACAGGCAAGGAACTGCTCCCTAGATGTCTTGAAGTTGCTTATATTTCAAAAGAATTCAGCTTACCACCAATGTGGCTTTTAGCCTCTCTAATAAAGCAGTTTTTAAAAAGCTAAAAACATAATCTGCCTTTTAAATCTGTCCTTCCTGCTGAGTCTAAATGGGGTTGCCACAAAATGCCTGACTGGCATTAGAGTTCTCTGAAGCCAATCAGCTGAAATAGGGTTGTTTGGGGGTTTGAAATATATTTGAAAACACTCCAGGGGTGGTGCAAAATAACTGAACAAAGGTGAATTACATGAAAGGAAGAAGCAGGTGGAGGTTTATAAAGTTAAAGAATCACTTGTGTATTTTGGAAACATCAGTAATTGAGACGGGGATGCTGACCTTAGAAGTTCATCTATCTGATCATAAAAATGGTTTTCATTTAGCATTAGAAAAAGATCGTGCTAATAAATAAGACACAGCCTGGAGTAGCCAAGGGTATGTGAAATCCCTGAAGAAATACTTTAGTTTCCAAAGGGAAGCTGAGGCTAAAACAGGTCACTGGCAAGGACGGGCATCACTGTGATGTTTTCTCCAGCAGCTCTGAGTAGGGCAGCATCTTAAATTTTCTTCATCCTATTGAAAAGGCATAGTTCCCTGAGAATTGATTTTTGGGTAAGATAATTATAGAGTTTGCTTTTGTATCCCATGGAAAAAAGAAAGTCAAGGTAAGAATTGCCATGGCAAAATCACTACATATATACAGAATTTTTTTCGTGAAGACAAAATTAAGAATGTGGCATACAACCCCTTATACTCAACAATTTCCTAAAAGGTAACATACCTATGGGTCACAGTTGTTTAGAATAAGGATGACTTGTAGACTAACAAATACAAATTGTGAATTATCCAACAACATGCAACTTTTCTGACAGGGCAAATTTGGGTGACCACCACTCGCACCAAAAGACATCTCTCTAAGGCCTTAAGAGAGGCACAAGACGAGTTTTCTAGTAAATTTTCAGGTTGGATGACACGAGTTGCCTTAAAATTTCACTGGTCCAAGTGGTTTCTACATTTAAGGAAGAAGATAATTTAGCAGTGCAAAATACTCTGAAAATAAGACATTTCTCTGCAAGAGGGTGTTGAGTGTTGCCTTTCCTATACTTTCAGTCTGAACTGAATATATGGAGAGTGGATGAAGTTGCCAGAAGTTCTTGTTCTCTTTGTTGGATGAGGCGACAGGGCTACAAACTTGAAAATGCAACTTTTACCAGCACACAGTTTCTTATGACCCTTTGAAGGCCAACGTGTGTGCTGAAAGAAATGCCTCAGAACACTTGAGAAGGTGGATGCATATGAGTAAATTGCAAGGGTTTGAAGCATTGGTTTGGAGAAGAATGGAAAAATTCAGTTGCTTAGCCAAGGCAGTTCCAAACAGCTTTGATCCGGATATCTCAGGAGAAAGAGCTTGTGCCGTCCCAGCATTTTCTGGTTTTGGCTAGGAAGGTATATAGTAAAGAAATGAATACAAAATAAAACCCAAAGTTTTTAATGGGTTTTTAGAACTTCCACTTCTGGCTACAAATGGGAGACAAAAGGCAAATAGATATTGTTTTAAAAATGCTAAGCCAGGCCTTTTTTAACCTCAAGAAAACATTGGGGTTTGATTAGGTTCAGACTGGGGGCAAGTTTTCAGGACAGTGTTTGTTCTAGCAACTTCCTCCCCTCCCTTGTGGAAAGTGTTGGTCTGTTGTGGTTCTGGAAGGCATGCTCTGAAGGCTCTAGGCTGAGGCATTGCGAGACGGGCTCCACAGCCTGTCCTCTGTGCCTCTGCCCACGCTTCCTTCAGTGTATTCCTGGGAGCCAGGCTGCCCTGACTGCGTGAGCCTTGGCATGACTAAGCAGAGCCTCCAGCTCTCTTCTTGTCTCAGCCCTTTTTGGTAGAGTCTCTACGTTTACCTCCAGGCATCTCGGGTACTGCAGATCAGCATTTGTTCCGTTTCTGCCTTCATCTGAGCTTCATTCCATTCCTCTAAGCTGACTTTGGGTCTGGGGGTGTTTTTTATGTTCATTCAGTCAGCAGGTTTCTTGGGTTGCATCATTCATTTAGCTCGGGAAATCAACATCTATCTGGGAGACATATTCTAGAAGGAAAGATAAGGAAGTCTATCTCCTCTGAAATAAAAGGAGGATCAGTTCAGTTCAGTTCAGTTGCTCAGTCGTGTCCGACTCTTTGTGACCCCGTGAGCCTCAGCATGCCAGGCCTCCCTGTCCATCACCAACTCCTGGAGTCCACCCAAACCCATGTCCATTGAGTCGGTGATACCATCCAACCATCTCATCCTCTGTCATCCTCTTCTCCTTCTGCCCTCAATCTTTCCCAGCATCAGGGGCTTTTCAAATGAGTCAGCTCTTCACACGAGCTGGCCAAAGTATTGGAGTTTCAGCTTCAGCATCAGTCCTTCCAATGAGCACCCAGGACTCATCTCCTGTAGGATGGACTGGTTGGATCTCCTTGCAGTCAAAGGGACTCTCAAGAGTCTTCTCCAACACCACAGTTCAAAAGCATCAATTCTTCGATGCTCAGCTTTCTTCACAATCCAACTCTCACATCCATACATGACTACTGGAAAACTGGAAAAGCTATAGCCTTGGCTAGACGGACATTTGTTGACAAAGTAATGTCTCTGCTTTTTAATATGCTGTCTAGGTTGGTCATAACTTCCCTTCCAAGGAGTAAGCGTCTTTTAATTTCATGGCTGCAATCACCATCTGCAGTGATTTTGGAGCCCAGAAAAATGAAGTCAGCCACTGTTTCCACTGTTTCCCCATCTATTTGCCATGACGTGATGGGACCGGATGCCATGATCTTAGTTTTCTGAATTTTGAGCTTTAAGCCAACTTTTTCATTCTCCTCTTTCACTTTCATCAAGAGGCTCTTTAGTTCTTCTTCACTTTCTGCCATAAGGGTGGTGTCATGTGCATATCTGAGGTTACTGATATTTCTCCTGGCAATCTTGATTCCAGCTTGTGCTTCATACAGCCCAGCGTTTCTCATGATGTATTCTGCATATAAGTTAAATAAGCAGGGTGACAATATACAGCCTTGACGTACTCCTTTTCCTATTTGGAACCAGTCTGTTGTTCGATGTCCAGTTCTAACTGTTGCTTCCTGACCTGCATACAGGTTTCTTAAGAGGCAGGTCAGATGGTCTGGTATTCCCATCTCCTTCAGAATTTTCTACAGTTTTTTGTGATCCACACAGTCAAAGTCTTTGCCATAGTCAATAAAGCAAAAATAGAGAGGAAATTAATATTTTGTGAGAATCAAAATACTCCTGGCATGGTCTAGAAGCTTTATCAAAGATCTCATTTAAACCTGATATCAATATAATATGTAACATATTGCTGTAAGATCAAAAGGGATAATAATCCATGATATTCAGTACAGGGCAAGGCACAGAGTCAATAAATTTGAGTTATTATGATTATTTCTTAATTTTTTTCCCTAGAAAGGAAGAGACTCACTAACCTGTTCATTTTAGTCAGGATCTCCTACAATGGTTTGATATTTATAGGGCTCCATAAATGTTTGCTGAGTAACTGAGTGAATGGACTCTTGCCAAAAGTATCTTATTATTATTGCTGATTTTTGGTTAACAAGATATAATTTGCAGATTAATGTGTGCCCCCTTTTAAGGCCACAGTTCTGAAGAAGAATCTGACATCAAAATGGTCAAGATAAGAAAAAAATTTTCCCCTTACTTCATCTTTGTTTCTTTTACTTCACCTTATGTTATTATCCCAGATTTCTAATGAGCCATGTACTTCTTATGCTTGGATGAAATATAAATACACTACTTAGATATAACTGTTTGATAAACCTAACCAGGGAATGCAGTGCTTTGCAGACTCAGAGATTAAGTTGAAATCAAGTCATGGGAATAAAAAAGTAAGAGTGTGAGAAAATAGAATATTGCCTGAAAAACACGACGATTGAGGAAGCCAATATAGGCAAACATGGTAGGAACAGCAGGAATTTGGAATACGTTTCCTAACTGTTAGTGGGGCAATGTGGGATAATGGAAAAGCTCAAATCTCCAACACTTACTCTGAATCTCATCCAGTTTTCATACCTGTGAAGTGAAAAATCATGTAGGTGACTCTACAACTTCCTAACCCTAAATATTGTGGGATTTTATTTAATAATAATAAATTTATATGTATATAGCTTTTTCACCCTGTGAAAACTCTTTCATAATGTCCTATCAAATATAGGGCTACTATACCAATAGGTACACATAAGTTATTTGTGAAAGAAGAAATACAAAGGCCCAAATCTATATATTACTATTAAAAAATGTGATGCACCTAAATCTGTTGAACAACTTGTCAATCTCAATGTCAAAAATAAATTTAACTTATTATTTAGCCACCCAGGATTTTTGAATGGAAGACCCTAGGAAATCATGGCATCACCATCTTCATCATAGATCACGGAAGGTAAAAGAACAGGCTCAAGGTCACTTGGCTTCAGGTTGCGATCTCTGAACTCCCAATAGGCTATTCTTTACTCAACATCAATGTCAACTAATTGATTGCTCAATTGATTATACCAACAGTCCCAACTCAGGCAACCTTTTGAGCAGAGACATGTAAGTAGTGAAAAATATTAAAAATCAGAGAAAAAAGAAATTTTGCCAGAAAAATGTCTGACAAACTTACGTGATTTCTGCTTAAATGCAACTGTATTGTTCAGCTGTATCTGACTGTTTGCGACCCTGTGGACTGTAACCTCCCAGGCTCCTCTGTCCATGGAATTCTCCAGGTAAGAATACTGGAGTGGGTAACCATTCCCTTCTCCAGATTTTCCCAATCCAGGGATCAAACCTGCGTATCCTGCGTTGCAGGCAGATTCTTTTCCATCTGAGCCACCAGGGAAACCTATTATCACTCTATCTTACAAAGATCTTGGCTCATTTGTCATCAAGGAAAAAGATGTAGTCTCCATGTTGCTTTTGCTTTCTTTTTCCCTCAAATCTACTCTGGGAATGTTTAGTGTTTACATCTTTAACTATGTTCTCTTGAACATATGTGATGTCTCACGTCATAAAACCAATAACAGAATTCTATATCTCCTAATAAAATAAATGCTAAATATAGAAGTTTTTTTTAATGAACATTATACAGGTTTTGAATTTATCCTCAAGAGAGAAATGCCAAGGATCAGAACTTTTTGGTCCTTAATTTATTTTTGTGCTAGAAAACTAACATAGTTTTATGTACTGACATTTAAAGTTTGAATAGTACATTAGTGTAATTTTCAAGATTTCAACACGAACATCTATTTTATAGTTTTTTTTAAAAGACTGCAAAATTACATCTTTTTTGGGTATGATAAATTCTTATTTCAGCATGAAGTTTCTGTTTTAAAAATCTTTTGTAGAATTCATATGCTAAATATCAAACTAAGTAAGTGTCAAATTTTGCAGAAATATAAAGAAATTAGTGCTTTCAGTTTTATTAGCATATAGAAACAGGGATTCTGTGACACACATTTGAATACTAAAAAAGTTTAAAAAGGGGTGTTAAAGTAGGAGGTATTTATCAAAAATCATCAGGTTTGCTACTAGAAAGATTTCTTCCTTTTACAAGCTTATCATTTAATAGAGATCAAGGGTCAATAACATTTTCTGTAAACAGCCAGATGGTAAATATTTGTGCCTCCATAGGCCATATAATCTCTACTGTCAATTACTTTACTCTTTGTACAATGAGAGAGGGCAATGACAATATACAAAAGTGAGAGCCACCCTGTTCTAATAAAGCTTTTCAAATGAACACATATTTGAATTTCATATTATTTTCATCTGTGGCAAAATGTTGTTCTTGCTTTGATTTCTTTTTCAACCATTTAAAAATGTGAAAGATTATTCTCAGTTGGTAGACCACACACAAATAAACAGTGGGCCAAATCTGGCCTATCAGCCATAGTTCACGGAGTCCAGTAGTAGATGTGTATGAACAATAAAATAGAACACAGGGCTAGAATGCTATGATGGAGGAAGCATATGCTATGGGAGGACAAAATGAGAGAAATCAACTAGAAAAACTATAATGAAAGAGTATAATGCTAACATTTTTATGGAAAGAATAATTTGCTTTTCTATTTTTTGAAATGAGGGTTACACAAGGTAAAATTAACTGCTTAGAAATTAACAACTGAGTGACATTTCAATATCCAAAGTGTTGTACAATTGCTATTTTAGTTCCAAAATTTCTTCACCCCAAAAGTAATCCCTGTTCCCGTTAAGCAGCTGCTCCCCATTCCTCTCTTCTCCTAGCCCTTAGCAACCTCCTTCCTGTCTCTATGAATTTACCTGTTCTGGGTATTTCATATACATGGATTCATACAATATGTGATCCTTTGCATCTGGCTTCTCTTATTTAGCATATTTCCTAGATTTATCCATGTTGCAGGGTGCATATTTCAGCTGTTGTTCAGTCGCCCAGTCATGTCCGACTCTTTGAGACCCCATGGGCTGCATTATGCCAGGCTTCCCTGTTCTTCACTATCTCCTAGAACTTGCTCAGACTCATGTCCATTGAGTTGGTGATGTCATCCAACCATCTCGTCATCTGTCGTCCCCTTCTCCTCCTGACTTCAACCTTTGCCAGCATCAGGGTCTTTTCTAATCAGTTGGCTGTTCGCATCTGGTGGCCAAAGTATTAGAGCTTCAGCTTTAGCATCAGTCCTTCCAATGAATATTCGGGACTGATTTCCTTTAGGATTGACTGGTTTGATCTCCTTGCAGTCCAAGGGACTCCCAAGAGTATTCTCCAATACCACAGTTCAAAAGCATCAATTGTTTGAGCTTCTTTATAGTCCAGCTCTCACATCCATACATGACTATGGGAAAGACCATAGTTTTGACTATAGTTTTGTTGGCAAAGTGATGTCTCTCCTTTTTAATATGCTGTCTAGGTTTTTTATAGCCTTTATTCCAAGGAGCAAGCACCTTTTAATTTCATGACTGCAGGCCCAGTTTCAATCCCTGGTCAAGGAATTAAATCCTGCATGCCACAACCAAATTGGTGCAGTCAAATAAATAAGTAAATAATAAAATGGGAGAAGATATTTGCAGACCATATATCTGATAAGGGTATAATCTCCATAATATATAAACAGCTCTTATAATTCAACAACAAAAAGACAATTCAGTTTTTAAATGGGCAAAGGATTTTAAAAGATGTTACTCCAAAGAAGATGTACAAAAATGATACTCAACATCATTAATCATTAGAGAAATGTAAATCAAAAACAATGAGATACCACTTCTCAGCCACTAGGATGGCTATATTAAAAAAAAAAAAAAAAAGAAAATAGCAAGAGTTGGTGAAGATGAAGCCGGGCCTCTTGCATTGGGAGCATGGAGTCTTAGCCACAGGACCGTCAGGGAAGCCCCTTCCCATTCTGTAGATTGTATTTTGACTTTCTTCACAATGTCCTTTGATACATAAAGGTCTTTAATTTTGGTGAAGTCCAGTTTTTCATATCTTTCAAACCTAATTTTCAAACTTTCAAACTGTGCAAACCTCCAATTTTTATAGCTTGTATTATTAACGAAAATATGAAAACCAAATTACTAAATTTTGTATCCTTATCTGGTTAGGATCCAAAAGAACATCAGTGGCATCACAATAACTAATATTTATTGACCATTTACTATTGTTCTTGAGACACATTATCTTAATTAATTCTCACAGCACCAACCACGAGGCATGGAGAAGTCGTGTCCTGGGCAGGGTCACACGGTTACTACATGTCAGAGGAAGCAGTGAACCCAGGCAGTTTGGCTTTACCACCTCATAACCTTTTCAAAAAATTTTTTAAATGTCCATTTGTGACATATATATGAAGAAGAAGCTAATGTTATCATTATTTGTTTGACATATAGGGAGATAGGAAATTGAATTTGGTATTTCAAAACATCTGGTCAAGGGAGGATCAAATTGTCCCAGATCTCTTGAGTAATTTGATAATAAGAAAAAGCTCTAATTATGCAATTTTTTTGTTCACATTGTTTCCATAAATAGATATCTTCTGAATAATGAACAAACAAAAAACCAAGATTAATAAAATATAGTATGTGGCAGTGCTTTCAAACATGTTATTTTGTTAGAACTCTGATAAGGAAGTATTGATATTTCAATTTTGCTAAAGAATCAGTTTTTAAAAAGTTAGATTTGTCCATAATGCCCACTTCCTATGGTACAAACTAGTCAGCATATTCACAGGCTTCTACGAGCTCAGTGCCTCATTCTGCCTATATCTCCTCTATGCCCATTAGTGTTAGTCAAGGTGCACTAGAATTTTATGCACCATTACCTTGTTCTCTGTCTCTTCTGTGGGCAATTGTCATTTTCATGTGTCTACCTATTCTGCAGTGTCTATATGAAATGCCAGTTCATCCTTCAGATCTTCTCTGATCCTCCCAACAAAAATTCCTTTTTTCTTTTATAAGACTTTATGACATGCTTTGTCTTTAGACTCTTATTACTGACTGCATTTGTATGATCAAAGGTGGATTTTTCTCTCTTCTACTAGGCCAAAGTCTTCTAAATTTGAAATCTCATTTTAAACCCATTTGCGCCTTTCACAAGTCCTGATCTAGTGTCTTGTCTTTAATGGTTCTCTAGAAATAAGAAATACCTCATCGAACGGATACATGTGTATGTATGGCTGAGTCCCTTTGCTGTTCATATCACAACATTATCAATCAATTATAGCCCAATACAAAATAAAAAGTTAAAAAAAAGAAATACCTCATCAACTGGAGCCAGACCCTACCCTAAACACTGAGATTCAGTCCTCTTTAGTTAGGAGCTATTATCATTGCAGTTTAAGAGAATGATTGTTATAATGATTGTTATATACTAGGTACAGTTTACCTTGGGACTCTCAATAGCTCAGTGGTAAAGAATCTGCCTGCAATTCAAGAGCCGTAGGAGACATGGGTTTGACCCCTGCGTTTGCAAGATCCCTTGGAGAAGGGAATGGCAACGTCTCCAGTATTCTTGCCTGAAGAACTCCATGGATAAAGGAGTCCGGCAGGCTACAGTCCATAGGATCACAAAGAGTTGGACATGACTGAATGACTAAACAGGTACCCATACTTTGAAAAAGTTTGTATTAAAATACTGGGTCTTCCAGATGTCAGACAATCATACAAAGCTAGAGTAATAAAAACAGCATGGTATTTGCAGAAAAACAGACATATGGTTCAATGGAACAGAATAGAGAGTCTAGACATAAATCCACATACTTAAGGTCAATTAATCTTTCAGAAAGGGGGCAAGAATATACAGTGGGGAAAAGACTACCTCTTCAGCAAGTGGTGTTGGAAAAATGGGAGAGCTGCATGTAAATCAATGAAATGAGAACACAGCTTCACACCATACACAAAAGTAAACTCAAAACAGTGTAAAGATTAAAATGTAAAACATGACAACATAAAACTAGAAGAGAACATAGGCAAAACATTCTCTGACATAAATTGTACCAATATTTTCTTAGGTCAGTCTCCCAAAACAATAGAAATAAAAGCAAAAATAAATGCAATATAATCAAACTTATATGTTTCTGCACAGTAAGGAAGACCATAAACAAAATGAAAAAACATTCATATTGATGTATGGCAGAGGCCAACACAATATTGTAAAGAAATTATCCTCCAATAAAAAAAGAAACCAAAGGAAAATGAAGACAGCCTACAGACTGGGAGAAAATATTTGCAAATGATGTGACCAACAAAGGCTTAATTTCCAAACTATACAAATAGCTCATATAACCCAAAAACAAAAACAAACAACCCAATCAAAAAATGATTGGAAGACCAAAATAGACATTCCTCCAAAGGAAACATACAGAGAGCCAATAGGCACATGAAAAGATGCTCATCATTGCTAATTATTAGAGAAATGTAAATCAAAACTACAATAAGGTTCACCTAACACCAGTCAGACGGAGAAGGCAATGGCACCCCACTCCTGTGTTCTTGCCTGGAAAATCCCATGGACGGAGGAGCCTGGTGGGCTGCAGTCCACAGGGTTGCTAATAGTCAGACACGACTGAGCGACTTCACTTTCACTTTTCACTTTCACACATTGGAGAAGGAAATGGCAACCCTCTCCAGTGTTCTTGCCTGGAGAATCCCAGGGATAGGGGAGCCTGGTGGGCTGCCGTCTATGGGGTCGCACAGAGTCGGACACGACTGAAGCGACTTAGCAGCAGCAGCAACATCAGTCAGAATGGGCATCATTAAAAAGTCCACAAATAACAAACGCTGGACAGGGTATAGAGAAAAGAGAACTTTCCTACACTGTTGGCAGGAATGTAAGTTACTGCAGCCACTATGGAAAACAGTATGGAGCTTCCTCAAAAAACTAAAAATAGAGTTG
This sequence comes from Muntiacus reevesi, assembly GCF_963930625.1. Taxonomy (NCBI): domain Eukaryota; kingdom Metazoa; phylum Chordata; class Mammalia; order Artiodactyla; family Cervidae; genus Muntiacus; species Muntiacus reevesi. The sequence goes on from NC_089254.1 coordinate 13,156,158, forward strand.
CCATATGATCTAATAATCCCATTCCTGGGCATATATCTGAAAAAACCATAATTTGAAAAGAGATAGCTACCCTTAGGTTCATAGCAGCACTATTTACAATGGACAAAACATGGAAGCAACCTAAATGTCCATCAACAAATGAATGGATAAAGAAGATATGAGACATATCAGTTCAGTTCAGTTCAGTTCAGTTGCTCAGTCATGTCCAACTCTTTGCGACCCCATGAATTGCAGCATGGCAGGCCTCCCTGTCCATCACCAACTCCCAGAGTTTACTCAAACTCATGTCCATTGAGTCGGTGATGCCATCCAACCATCTCATCCTCTGTCATCCCCTTCTCCTCCTGCCCCCGATCCCTCCCAGCATCAGGGTTTTTCCCAATGAGTCAACTCTTCACATGAGGTGGCCAAAGTATTGGAGTTTAAGCTTCAGCATCAGCCCTTCCAATGAACACCCAGGGCTGATCTCCTTTAGGATGGACTGGTTGGATCTCCTTGCAGTCAAAGGGACTCTCAAGAGTCTTCTCCAACACCACAGTTCAAAAGCATCAATTCTTCGACGCTCAGCTTTCTTCACAGTCCAACTCTCACATCCATACACAACCACTGGAAAAACCATAACCTTGACTAGACGAACCTTTGTTGGCAAAGTAATGTCTCTGCTTTTTAATATGCTGTCTAGGTTGGTCATAACTTTCCTTCCAAGGAGTAAGCGTCTTTTAATTTCATGGCTGCAATCACCATCTGCAGTGATTTTGGAGCCCCCAAAATAAAGTCTGACACTGTTTCCCCATCTATTTGCCATGAAGTGATGGGAACAGATGCCATGATCTTAGTTTTCTGAATGTTGAGCTTTAAGCCAACTTTTTCACTCTCCTCTTTCACTTTCATCAAGAGGCTTTTTAGTTCCTCTTCACTTTCTGCCACAAGGGTGGTGTCATCTGCATATCTGAGGTTATTGACATTTCTTCCGGCAATCTTGATTCCAGCTTGTGCTTCATCCAGCCCAGCGTTTCTTATGATGTATTCTGCATATAAGTTAAATGAGTAGGGTGACAATATACAGCCTTGACGTACTCCTTTTCCCATTTGGAACCAGTCTGTTCCATGTCCACTTCTAACTGTTGCTTCCTGACCTGCATATAGGTTTCTCAGGAGGCAGGTCAGGTGGTCTGGTATTCCCATCTCTTTCAGAATTTTCCAGTTTATTGTGATCCACACAGTCAAAGTTTTTGGCATAGTCCATAAAGCAGAAGTAGATGTTTTTCTGGAACTCTCTTGCTTTTTGGATGATCCAGCAGATGTTGACAATTTGATCTCTGGTTCCTCTGCCTTTTCTAAAACCAGCTTGAACATCTGGAAGTTCACAGTTCATGTGTTACTGTGAACTTCCAGATGTTCTTGTATATATTCTTTACACATACACACACCGAAAAAACCCAATGGAATATTACTCAACCATAAAAAAATGAAGTAATTTCATTTGCAGCTACATGCATGGACCTAGAGGTTATCATACCAAGTGAAATAAATCAGAAAGAGAAAGCCAAATACCATATGGTATCATTTATATGTTAAATATAAAATATGGCACAAATGAAGTTAGTTACAAAACAGAAACAGACTCACAGACATAGAGAACAGATCTGTGGTTTCCAAGAGGGAGGGGGTGAGAGAGGGATGGACTGGGAGTTTGGGATTAGCAGATAGAAACTATTATACCTAGGATGGATAAACAAGGTCCCACTGTATAGCACAGGGAACTATATTCAATATCCTGTAATAAATCATAATGGAAAAGAATATGAAAAAGAATACATGTATATTCATAGCAGTCACTTTGCTGTATAGCAGAAATTAACAAAACATTGTAAATCAACTATACTTCAATAAAAAAAATTACTCCGTATTCATTCATTCAGTCACTCAACCATTTATTGAATATGAATAAAACAACCAATTCCTGTTCAATGAAGCTTACAGTCATGTGTGTGTGTGTGCATGTGTGTGTATGAGAGAGATGACATAACAAAATAAACATGTCAGTTAGCAGTAAGTGCTTGAATATAAAGAAAACCAGGTGCTGGAGGTAGAGAATGATGTTGGAAACTGGGTGGTGGGGAGTCTGGCCAGGAAAGCCCTAAGACATTTCAGCAGACGTATAAAGGAAGTAAGAGATTTAACTGCGGGTTATCTGGGGAAGAGCATTTCAGGCACAGAAACATTTCAAGAACTTGAGCCAGAAAGCTGGTTGGGCTGGCGTGGTGGGAGATGAGGTCATAAAGGTAGAGGGAGGCCATCTGTGAGAGTCTAGCAGGTCGTGGTAAGGAGTCTGAAGATCCCCACAAATGAGAAGGAAAACCAGTGGGTGTTAACCGGAGAGTGGCACAGTTTACCTGATGTTAAAGGGTCATAGAGGCTGCTGTGTCTGATTTCTTCACTGATTATATCGCCTCAGTGGCAGGGAACACCTTACTTATCTTTCTGTCCTCAGACACTAATACAATCAGACTCCTATTTAGTATCCATTAAAAAAGTGCTCACTGGAGAAATGTTTACCTGGAATACTGACTGTTGGAAGGGCTGTGAAAGGGACTTAAAATAGGAAAGTTCCCCGAGTTATCACAGCTCCAAAGATACAATTTACTTCAGTAAAACATGCTAAGGCCTTTCGTATTTGTTTATTCAGTAGAGAGTTGTTTTTCTTTTTCTCAGTATTAACGCTCAAACTAAGACTTGTGCTGCAGTAGTTGAGAAAGTTACAGCTTTTCTTCACAAGAGTCTTACACAATTACAATGGTATACAAGTTTTGAATACAGGGCCAAGGGCAAGACACTGGATTCTAACCTTAACTCTGTCATTCATTAGCTGTGGGACCTTTGACTGTGAAATAACCACTTATCCATCCGTGAAGCACCTATTATGTTGAGCTCCCTGCTCACTGCCCTTGAAGTCAAGACTATCACAGTCTGACAAAGACAGACATCCAAACAAAGATAAAGAAACCAGGGCAGGGAGCTGGTTGTTGTAAAGGTTTGCATGGAGTGCTTTGAGGTTAACCATCTCATCTTGAGTTCGCTAGGCAACTAAGAGAGGAAGGAGTTCAAGGCGGGAGCACGTGCAAAACCCTGGTCCTAGGGAAGAGAATGGCATGTGCAGCTGACTGAAAGGCATTTGGGGGGCCTAGAATAGAGTAGCAGAGAATGTGTCACTTTTCTGTGCCAACGTCTCTTGGGGAAGTCACACTTAATTCCATGTGACCTTCACGGGTTGTTTGTCACTGTACCAGGCTGGCTGGTCACAGGACCGGACAGGCCATCCAGGATGAACATTCACAGTACTTAGCCTACTGGACCCGTGCAATTTCCCCCCTCAGCTTTACTGAGAAGTAATTGACTTATACCACTGTATACATTTACATATATTGTGAAATGACTATCACAATAGGGTCACCTAGTGTCCATCTTCTCATATTGATACAATAAAAAAAAGAAAAGAAAAAAAGGAAAAAAAATTCTCTTTGTAATAGGAGCTCACAGGATTTACTCTCTTAACAACTTTCCTATATAGCATACAACAGCTATAGCTATTGTCATCATGTTGTACATTAGATGCCTAGTACCTAGTATTTTAACTTATAACTGGAAATTTGTACTTTTTGATCACCTTCCTCCAATTTCCCCTGCTTCAGTTCTCTGCCTCTAGGAACCACAAATACTATCTCTTTTCTATGAATTTGGTGCTTCTTAAAATTTTTAGTTTGTTTTTGTTTGTTTGTTTGTTTAGTTTTGTTTTTAATATTCCACATATAAGTGAGATCATGCAGTATTTGTCTGTCTCTGTCTGACATTTCACTTAGCATAATGCCTTCAAGATCCCTCCATATTGTCATTTTTATAGCTGAATAGTATTCCATAGTATGTATGTGTGTGTGTAGATAGATAGATAGATAGATAGATACACCAACCTCTTTAACCAATAATCCATCAATGAAGACTTAGGTTGTTTCCATATCTAGGCTATTGTTAATAATGCTGCTATGAACATGAGGGTGCAAATTTCTTTTCAAGTTAGTGTTTTCATTTCCTTTTGATATATTCCCAGAAATGGAGTTGCTAGATCATGTAGTAGTTCTATTTTAATTTTTTGAGAATTCTCCATACTGTTTTCCATAGGGGCTATACCAGTGTACATTACCATCAACAGTGCACAAGAGTTCCCTTTTCTCAACATCCATGCTAGCATTTGTTATCTCTCATCTGTTTGATGACGGTGATTCTAACAGGAGTGAAGGTATTATCTTATTGTTGTGTAGTCACTGAGTTGTGCCTGATTCTTTTGCAACCCCATGGACTGTAGGCCACCATGCTCCTATGTCCATGGGATTTTCCAGGCAAGAATACCAGAGTGGGTTGCCATTTCTTTCTCCAGAGGATCTTCCTGACCCAGGGATCAAAGCCATGTCTCCTGCTTTGGCAGTAGGATTCTTCACCACTGAGCCACCTGGGAGGCCCAATGTGTTATCTTACTGTGGATTTAATTTGCATTTCCCTAATCACTAGTATGGGCCTTTTGTATATCTTTTTTGGAGAAATGTCTATTTAGGTCTCTTGTCCATTTAAAAAATTGGTTTGTTTGGGAAGTTATTGTTTTTTGGGTTTTTTCATTTTCTTTCTTTTCTTTTTTTTTGCTATTGAGTTCAATGAGTTCTTTATATATTTTTTTTATATTAACCACTTATCAGATTTATGGTTTGCAATTTTTTTTTTCCATCTGTAGGCCATCTTTACACTTTGTTGATGATTTCCTTAGCTGGGCAGAAGATTTTTAGTTTGATGTAGTCCCATCTGTTTATTTTTTTATTTTGTTGCTTGTGCTTTATATGTCAGATCCAAAAAATTATTACCAACATTCCACATCAAGGAGCTCTAGTCCCATGTTTCCTTCTAGGTCTTTCATGGTTGCAGGTATTACATTGTAAGTCTATAATCCACTTGGAGTTCATTTTTATGAGTGGTGTAATATAGAGGCCAAGTTCCATTCTTTCACTTGTGGATATTCAATTATTCCAGCACTATTATTGAAAAGACTTCTTTTCTTCATGAAGTATTCTTGGCTCCCTTGTCAAATATTAGTTGAGGATACAGTCAACTTGGGTTTATTTCTGGGCTCTCAATTCTGTTCTGTTGGTCTTGTTGTTCAGTCATGAAGTCATATTCAACTCTTTATGACTCCAGGGACAGCAGCACATCAGGTTTCCCTGTCCTTCACCATCTACCAGAGTTTGCTCAAACTCATGTCCTATAATTCTCCAAGCAAGAATACCAGATCCCTTCTTCAGGGGATCTTTCCAACTCATGGATCAAACTTGGGTCTCTTGCAGTACAGACAGACTCTTTACTGTTTGAGCCACCTAGGAAACCCCTCTGTTGGTCTACTGACCTGTTTTTATGCCAGTACCATACTGAAGCCCTCTTCTGAGGGCTTCCCAGATGGCGTTAGTAGTAAAGATTCTACTTGCCAATGCAGGAGATGTAAGAGATGCAGGTTCAATCCTTAGGTCAGGAAGATCCCTTGGAGGAGGGCATGGAAACCCACTCCAGTATTATTGCCTGGAGAATCCCATGGACAAAGGAGCCTGGCAGACCACAGTCTATAGGGTTGCAAAGAGTTGGACATGACTAAAGCAACTTAACACGCACACATACTTTTCTGATGACTCCTGTTTCATTCTTCTTCTCAGGATTTCTTTGGTTGTTTGGAGTCTTTTCTGGTTCCATATAAATTTCAGGAATTTTTTTTTCTACTTCCTTTAACAATGCCTATTGAAGTCTTGATAGGGATTGCACTGAATCTACAGTTGGCTTCTGGTAGTATTGATACTTTAGCAATATTCATTTTTCCAATCCATGATCATAAAACACATTTCCATTTATTTGTGTCTTGAGCTTCTTTCATCAATGTCTTGTAGTTTTCAGAATAGAGATCTTCCATCTTCTTATTTCAATTTATTCTTGTCTTTTATTGTTTTGATGCTATTACAAACAATTTTTTTTTCCAGAAAATTTGTTGTTAGTTGGACCAATGCGAAGTGAGTCAGGTGTAACAGTCCTGTAACGTTCACTTAAGGATATTGGGAGAGAGTATCTCCTTCTTCTGATGAAGAATTGTAAGAACGTGAGTTAGGATGTGACTATGGTTGTGTTTTCCTTCAAAAGGTGAGAACTTGACAGAGAATGAACCCATAGCACTGAAGGATGTAAGTTGAAGAAATAGAGATGGATACTTATATCTCTATCCCTGTGTGTATCTGCAAGTCCTATCTATTATCTGTCTATCCAGAAAGAGAGAGACGGGGGGGAGATGAATGACAAAATTTGAGCCTCTGGGTTCAGCCAAATTGAAATCAGCTGTGTTCCCAGGTTTCCTAGTTCTATGAATCAGTGAAAGTCCCTTTTTTATTCATGATAGCTTGAATTACATATCTATTACTTGTAGCTATTACTTGATGAAAACCACAGTGGTAGATGACAAAACTACAGAATCACCTGCAGCTTTTTAATTTAAAAAACTTGAGACTTTGGTTGATGTCTGACAAAAGAAGTTTATCGTTAGGATACTCGTGTCCTGAGTTAAGAACTGGGACACTGTTCCCACCAAAAACAGTTGTAGGGTCTATATCCATTTTTTTTCAGATTTTGACTAATTTCTGCGATCATTTTCATGTCCTCTTTGTCTCTTGCTTATGAATATATTTTTCTCTGCTTGTACATGGTCTTCAGTACACGTCGGGTTGTCCCAAGTACATCAGCAGCTCTAGTATGTCCGTTTGACTTCCTCCCTACCCTTCATTTAAGTAAAAAAATTATTGAGACCCCATTATTGTGCCAGGTACTCTTCCTCGTACTGGGTATACAGTGATAAGCAATTTATGCAAAGTCCTTGCCTTGATAAAATATATTTTTTTGATGGGAGAAAAGGTCAATAAGCAAGCAAAGACCCTAATAAATAAGAAAGACTGTGATAAAGCCTATGTTGGGAAATAATAGTGAAGTAAATTGAAGTGTAAGTCACTCAGTCTTGTTCGACTCTTTGTGACTCCATGGACTATAGCCTACCAGTCTCCTCTGTTCATGGAATTCTCCAGGCTAGAATACTGGAATGGGTTGCCATTGCCTTCTTCAGGGGATATTCCTGACTCAGGGAGCAAACCTGGGTCTCCCACACTTCAGGGAGACTCTTCTTTACCAACTGAGCCCCCAGGGAATCCCTGGGAAATAATAGGAACTAAATAAGGTAACTGTGGGTTAAAATCACTTTGGAATGGGTGACCAGTGAAGGCCCTCCCTGTAAAGGTGACATTTAAATTAAAACAATTTCAAAATAAGCATTGCAAAGAGTTTGAAGGCAGATCATTCCAGGAAGTGCAAAGTCCCTGGGGCAGAGAGAACTTGATGAGCTCCAAGTACTAACAGAAGGTCAGTGTGGCTGAAGAGATTGGTTTGAGTCAGATTGGAGAGGAATGCAAATTCCAGATCATGCAAAGCCTTAGAAATCAAGACAATAAGCTCTTGAATTATGAAGAACCTATGAAAAAATTTAAGTATATAAATGACATGGTTTGATTTACATTTTATAAAGCTCATGATGACTGTTAGGTGGAGAGGGGATTACAATGGGATAAGAATGAAAGCAGGGAGACCAACTTTGAGGCTATTGCCAAGTTAGGCAAGAGATGACTTTAGCAAGGGCCAGAGGGTAGGCAGTAGTGATGAAAAGAAGAAGATAGACTAAAGCCATCTACAGAACCGGCAGAATTCACTGAGAAATTGAATGGAAAGGAAAGGAAGACTCAAGGATGACCCCTAGGATTTTGGCTGAACAGATAAGTGGATGGAAGTGCCTTTTACTAAGATGGAGAAGACTGAGGAAGGGGCAATTTGAGGAAATGTCTCAATAGGTCTATTTTAGAAATGTTGAGACTCAGTATGAGCTGTATAAAGAAGCCTGTATTTGGACAAATTACCTTGCCTCTGGTGAGAGATCCATCCAACTGGCCCAGTTCATCTTTTAGAGTCTTGTCACACTAGATCATGCATTGTATAGCTTATGGTCTGATTTCCTTGCATTAAGTACTTCTACCTTTCCAATAAGTGGAGATCATGGAAGAATGTAGGTTCACGCAATCCAATTCATAGGTCTGGTAAATACGCCCATACACAGGGATAATAATGTTGGCTTACGTTACTTCACAGGAATATTATGGGGGTTAAATGGGGGATTCAGTAGGTAAAAGCACTTTGTAAACTCTGAAGTGGTCACAATCATAATGAATGTAAAGGACTTTGAAAGCTATTTAATTTACCAAAGCTACACATTTATACCAATTTTACTACAACAGTTGAGAAATTATAATAAACTTTTATTTAACCAGACTGTTTGTTGCCAGATGCCCACAAAAATGCAGCAAAAACTCACATGCTTTTGTGTTAAACATAATTTAACACAAAGGCTAAATTGGTTCCATAAAACTCTGAATAACAACTTGAGAAGAATTACTTCCTATTTATTGAGGAGTAAGTCACCTCTAACACACTTGCCAGCAACAGCCTGCAGCCTGGTGTTGAGTTGGTACAAGGCCTGTTTGTTGTTGGGATTGTAGCGTCCTGGCAAAAGTGAGAGCAATTGCTTAAAATAAGAAGTTGTTCCACCACTTGCCCCTCCCTTTCAATGGACTATCCTGGAACTCAGCCTTCCTGGCTGCTCATCTGCAGCCTGAAATCCCTTAGGTCCAATCCTCTCTCTAGGGCCAGTTTCACAGGCATGTGACCGATGCCATTGTGCATGGCCCCATGCCCAAAAGCACACCACACTTGGTTTATTTCTCTGCTGTCTCTGTTTTAAAATTCTTACTTTTATCTTCAGACCTGTGTTCCATCCATGAAGTCTGATGGGACAACAAAGCCTGCGTTTGAGCAGAGAGGGTATGTGCGGCGTTCGTCTCCTTCTTTATAGTTGCCCCATTTGCAGTCAGTGTTCACGATGTCCTTGGGCACAGGACTCTGTCACACTCATGATGCATGGGAGGGAGTTCAGCTACGTTCAAAGCAGGTATAACGTACGCGTGTTACAACCAGAAATGAGTAGCAGAGGCTGTGCAGGGAGATAGCTGCTTCCCAAATCACACTGTCTGTTTAAAAGAGAATGTTTCATATACAAGAAGAGGCAAGGGTGTTCAAAGGAACAAAACAACCTGGGAAGCCTATCATATCTTCTCTTGCTCGTATTACCCCTCTGTGTCAATCACTTAGGCTGAAAACGATGGCATAGAGGGACAGGGAAAGATGGGGCAGCCCAAGGCTTCTTTTCCTTTCAGTCTTTACTCATCAGTAAGATGAAGGTAGAGCATATTGGTAGAATATTTTCATATCAAGAAGTCAAACACAGACTCAAAGAACAAACTCATGGTTACCGGGAAGAAGGATGGGGGAAAGAAATTGGGAGTTTGGGATGGACAGGTACATTCTGCTATATTTTAAATGGATAACCAACAAGGACATATTGGATAGCACACAAAATTCTGCTCAATGTTGTGTGGTAACCTGGATAGGAGGGGGGTTTGGGGAAGAATGGATACATGTATATATATGGTTGAATCTCTTTGCTGTACATATGAAACTATCACAACACTGTTAACTAGATATGCTATGCTGTGTGCTAAGTCGCTTCAGTCGAGTCTGACTCTTTGTGACCCCATGGTCTATAGCCCACCAGGCTCTGCTGTCCATAGGATTCTCCAGGCAAGAATACTGAAGTGGGTTGCCATGCCCTCCTCCAGGGGATCTTCCCGACCCAGGGATCAAACCCATGTCCCTTGCATCTCCTGCTTTGCAGGTGGATTCTTTTCTGCTGAGTTAGCGGGATCCAATCCCTCTAGGTCATCACAGTGTCAGGCTGGGCTCCCTGTGTTATGTAGCAACTTCTAACCAGCTATCTATTTTACAAGGTTTATTCCTATTAGGAAGCCTGCCTGTCTGTGATAGAAACCGTATTCCTACAACAAGCACATTCTCTCTTATGATGTTTAAGATACTATTAAATTTTGCTACTGTTCATGGGGTTCTCAAGGCAGGAATACTGAAGTGGTTTGCCTTCCCTTCTCCAGTGGACCACCTTTTGTCAGAACTTTCCACCATGACCCGTCCATCCTGGGTGGCCCTACATGGCATGGCTCATAGTTTCATTGAGTTAGACAAGGTTGTGCTCATGGCATCCGGTCCCATCACTTCATGGCAAATAGATGGGGAGACAGTGGAAACGCTGGCAGACTTTATTTTGGGGGGCTACAAAATCACTGCAGATGGTCACTGCAGCCATGAAATTAAAAGACGCTTGCTCCTTGGAAGAAAAATTATGACTAGCCTAGACAGTATATTAAAAAGCAGAGATTACTTTGCTAAGAAAGGTCCATCTAGTCAAAGCTATGGTTTTTTCAGTAGTCACGTATGGTTGTGAGAGTTGGACTATAAACAAAGCTGAGTGCCAAAGAATTGATGCTTTTGAACTGAGGTGTTGGGGAAGACTCTTGAGAGTCCCTTGGGCAGTAAGGAGATCCAATCAGTCCATCCTAAAGGAAATCAGTCCTGAATATTCATTGGAAGGACTGATGCTGAAGCTGTAACTCCAATACATTGGCCACCTGATATGAAGAACTGACTCATTGGAAAAGACCCTGATGCTTGGAAAGATTGAAGGTGGGAGGAGAAGGGGATGATAGAGGATGAGATGGTTAGATGGCATCACTGACTCAGCAGATATGTGTTTGAGTAAACTCCAGGAGTTGGTGATGGACAGGGAGGCTTGGCTTGCTGCAGTCCATGGGGTAGCAAAGATTTGGACACGACTGAGTGACTGAACTGAACTGAAATTTTGGTAATTCTTTAAAATATTGAGGTAATTTCCTTTGAAAATATACTAAAATCTGAGTTGAATTCTATCACTTAAAATAAAGGTAGTATGAGTTCTGATCCACCTTATGCATTTGTCTTATTTCTTATTTTGTTCAGAACTCAGGAGGGAAAGAGAGAGTACTGTTTATTGGGCATCTTGAATTCCAACTGAGTCAGTACTGTTACCTCTAACATAGGTGACTTCAGGAAAACTAGTTGATGAGATAGGATTAGTTGCCTTCTCTTTCATTTCCATTTTCATGTTCCTTTTATATCTTTTGTAGTTGGTACAATGGCTTAAGCTTACTACAGTTTTTATAATGCTCCCAAGGAGAAAAATTAAAAAAAAAAAAAAAACCAAACAAACGAGAAGTAAGTGAAGCTCCGAAACATGCCATAAGGTAGACAGACCAGGGCCTGTGACTGGACTTCTGAAAGCAAGGTTAGGCTTGTACATTCCTTTCCCAACCTTTCATAAGAATGAGGAGACAGGAAAGAGCAAATTGATTCCATAAACTCTATCCGTCTCAGTCAGATTCAGCCACTGTCTAGATGTGGAGAGAAAGTTCTGCACAGAATTTATACTGAAAATTGAAGGTCCAAGGCTAGAACAATCATATTATCTTGGCTTAAACTTGCTCTTTCCCGAAGTCAAGCTTATCAAGTTGCCCTAAGCTGTTTTCTAAGATCTACTATGAAAAGGAACCCGAATTCCAGCCTCATTCACCTCCCACACACAAAAAACTACAAAGTAATCACCTAATTCTATCACTTTTTAAAGACAGTCTCTATCAGTAAACATGGAAAAGAGAACAAATTTCAGAATTATCCTCCTTCATCTTATTAAATCATTCTGAAACAAAACTAATTTGGCTCAAAAAAAAGAAAAGCAAAAACCTTTCTATTTAAAATTTTCACAGCCAACTTTTCTTTGGCAGAGAAAGCTCTATAAAGACTAATGAGCTCCAGACAGTTTTGGGGGGTGGTCAGCGGGTGCTCCATAGATTCTGTAATGTCCCACCTTGGATTTCCTCTTTTACTGATATCCAAAATAGACCCATTCATCTATTTTTAAACTTTCTAAAATTAGCAAGAGAAAAACAGAGTATCAAGCTGGAGCCATAGGCTACTTCATTACCTGTTATTAGCCCGACAAAATAAGTGACTTTCCATTAAACAGCGGTGACAGCATGGAAGCAAGGTTTAAAGGTCAGCAGCTCCTATGATACATATCCCTAAATGTAGTTCTCTAGGGATTGCTGGAATTAACTGCTGACAAGCTAATTGCTCTTATTCCCTAATTAACCAAGTCTTGCTTCATTAGTAGCTTGTCGCAATTGGACAACATTTTCAAGGATCTAAAGATCTACCCAATAATAATTAGTAAACAACTGAAATGAAACCAGCCTCCACTTGTTGACAAGATTAATTGAATAATTATTGTTTCATTGGGGAGAAAAAGAGCAAGGAAATGGAGCTAGGGAAACCGAGCCAGTCTTTCCTTGGGCACAATTTCCTCGGAAACACATGAAGGCTTTCTATTAAGAAGAGCTGCTGAATGTGATCTATTCAAAGAATCCCAACTTGGAATGCAATATTGAATCTGTTATGATTTATTGGGTTTTAACTATTTTTTTAATAAAGGGTACTTTTTCATATATACACTTAACATCTGTATATATCATTTAAAACACTAACCATATGGATAGATTTTAAACAGGCATCTAACAGATGCTCTACACAAATATAATTTTGCAAAAGCTAATTGACATAGTGAAGCAAATTGTACCCTGAAACAACTTTTGGCAAATATCTTAGAACAACGTGTTTGGTTTAGTTTGACTTAATAGCTGTGATCTTCGAAATTGTTCAACTGATTCTTGAGTGCAACTGAATGCAAAAAACAAAAATTTACAGCAAACTTCCACGAAAATTCTTTTTTTGTGAGTGTGGCATAATTAAGCACTCATGTGGATTTTGAAGTTTGAAAATTGGTCACCGTAGATGGTCTGTGATTTCTTTGTACTTGAGCTGTTTTTTTTCTTGTCAAAAATGATCTCAAGAACACAACTTAAACTATCAGTAAAAAAGAAAGTCCTGGCTGCCTCAGACATGATAGTTCCCTCTGGAGACCTGATAGACTGTTAGTAAAAACCCATATTAAGAGGTCTGGAAATTTGCTGACCCCTACATCAGTGGGAAATAAGATCTCCCAGATGACGATGGGGATGTCTACCTGTCTTATTACAGGAGGAAGAGGCGCTTCTAACACTTTCTTCCAAAATGGGCTGGCATTACTGGGCGAGCTTGAAAGCTGAGGGAAATTCTGGGCAGGGAATCTAGAATTTGGGTACTCAACCACTTCTGTGTGACAACTTTAAAGGGGCATTTACTTTATCCCAACAAATTATATCAAAGCAAGGAAATGGTGACAATATGAACCTGAACAGTAGCCGCACCCATTTAATAACTGGTAGTGCTGAGGACCACATGGACTTTATTGCACTGAATCCATATAAGGACCCTTCAGGTTTTCTCTTCTCCCCAGTTTATAAACGAGGAAACTGGGACTTTCCCAGCAGTCTAGCGGTTAAGACTTCACACTTCCAACGCTGGAGGTGCAAGTTCGAGCCCTGGTTGGGGAACTAAGATCCCACATGTTACAAAGTGCAGCCAAAATAAATGAGGAAATTGAGGTCAGAAAAGGCAGGTGTCCTTTAGAAAGTCACACAGCAGGAATTGTTTGCTGAGAACACTGGCCAATAGATGCTGTACAAGAATCAAGGTTATATAGAATATAGATGATTATACAGATATACTATATCTGTATAATTGTATATCTAGTATATCTATATAATTATATACATATAGATTCTGTTGATCCAGAATCAAACAGTACCGTTTGCGGAGAAGAAAAGAAGCTCAGCGTGGGAGAAGATATAAATTAGAGGTTTAGAATTAGCAGGTACAAACTATGATATATAAAACAGACGAATGACAGGTCCTACTGTATAAGAATTGATGTTTTCGAACTCTGGTGCTGGGGAAGACTCTTGAGAGTTCCTTGGACAGAAAGGAGATAGAAACAGTCAATCCTAAAGGAAATCAACCATGAATATTCATTGGAAGGACTGATGCTGAAGCTGAAGCTCCAGCACTCTGGCTGACTCACTGGAAAAGACCCTGATGCTGGGAAAGATTGAGGGCAGGAGAAGAGGGAGAGAGGATGAGTTGGTTGGATGGCACCATTGACTCAATGAACATGAGTTTGAGCAAACCCAGGGACATAGCAAAGGACAGGGAAACCTGGCGTGCTGCAGTCCATGGGGTCACATGGACTGTGTCAGATACAGCTGAGCGACTTAACAAGTGTAGAGCACAGGCAACTATATTCAATGTCTTGTAGTGACCTATAATGCAAAAGAATATTAAAAAGAATATATTTTTATTTTTTTTTTTAATTTTTTTATTTTTCAGTGGGTTTTGTTATACATTGATGTGAATCAGCCACAGAGTTACACGAATTCCCCATCCCGGTCTCCCATCCCACCTCCCTCTCCACCCGATTCCTCTGGATCTTCTCAGCCCAACAGGCCCGAGCACTTGACTCATGCCTCCCACCTGGGCTGGTGGTCTGTTTCACCACAGAAAATATACATGCTGTTCTTTCGAAACATCCCACCCTCCCCTTCTCCCACAGAGTTCAAAAGTCTGTTCTGTACTTCTGCGTCTCTTCTTCTGCCCTGCATATAGGGCCATTGTTACCATCTTTCTAAATTCCGTATATATGTGTTAGTATACTGTAATGTTCTTTATCTTTCTGGCTCACCTCACTCTATATAATGGGCTCCAGTTTCATCCATCTCATTAGAACTGATTCAAATGAATTCTTTTTAACGGCTGAGTAATATTCCATGGTGTATATGTACCATAGCTTCCTTATCCATTCATCTGCTGATGGGCATCTAGGTTGATTCCATGTCCTGGCTATTATAAACAGTGCTGCGATGAACATTGGGGTGCACGTGTCTCTTTCAGATCTAGATTCCTCAGTGTGTATGCCCAGAAGTGGTATTGCTGGGTCATATGGCAGTTCTATTTCCAGTTTTTTAAGAAATCTCCACACTGTTTTCCATAGTGGCTGTACTAGTTTGCATTCCCACCAACATGTGTAATATATATAAAAAGAATATATATACATATAACCAAATCACTTTGTTGTACACCAGAACAACACAACATTACAAGTCAACTATATTTCAATTAAAAAAAATCAGTTCATCTGGACTAGTGAATTGCAAGTCACATTTCAGTGAGAAGCTACATTGGTCATGGGGCCAGGGCTTGAATTTGTGCTATGAACTGAGAAAGTGCTAGAGATATCTCTTCTTTGTCTACGCTCATCTCCATCCTTAGATGGAAGAGCCTCTCTGGCTTCCACATTAGAAGCAATAATGGCAGCAGTTTAAGGCAACCTCATTGACTAGGAGTAGAAGCTGAATTTCGGTAGACAGGGGCCCAACTGATAGGGCAAAATTCAAAAGGAGTGAGGGACAGACAGAAGAGAAAAAGAAACTGTAGGTGGCAGGAAAATCCATTTGGTGGAGAGAAAAGAACAATGGGCTGGGAATCGGGAAACCCCGGTTCCTCAGGGCCTTGAGTGTGTGCATGCTCAGTTGTGTCTGACTCTTTGGCACCCTGCGGACCGTAGCCCACCAGGCTCCTAAGACCACGGGATTCTCCAGGCAAGAATACTGGAGTGGGTTGCCATGCCCGCCTGCAGGGCCTCCTCCTGACCCAGGCATCGAACCTGCGTCTCACTGTGGCATCTCGCATTGCAGGTGGGTTCTGTACCACTGAGCCACCCAGGAAGCCCCGTCCTTGGCCTGCACCCTGACTAACTCTGGGGAAATCATTTCAGAGCCACGTTATTCTCAGCCCAGGTAGAACCAGGTCATCTTCTCTCAGTAGCTAGTTTTAGTCAACACAAGTATGGGAGGGCACGATGGGCGTTTAGCTGAGGAAGTCAGAGAACTATGACACAGAGGTAAATCCTACACAGTAGACTGTTTCTGCCCCCAGATGGCAGTAACACCTTCACTGCGAAACACTGGATCCAGCCTCCAGGGTCTCTGTGTGTCCAGGGTTGCAGTGGCGTTTCCCTCTGAAATCCTTATTCAGAAGGGCAGGTCAGTGCAGCAGGGGGGCGGCTGGTGGTGCTATGCTCCATGACCAGACCACATCCGGTGGCTCTGTTTTACGTCTTGGGTTTCAGGGTTAGCCTTCATTTGAGGGGGCTTCCCAGCTGGTGCTAGTGGTAAAGAATTTCCACCTGCTGATGCAGGAGACATAGGAGACATGGGTTCGATCCATGGGTCGGGAAGATCCCCTGGAGGAGGGCATGGCAACCCACTCCAGTATTCTTGCCTGGAGAATCCCATGGACAGAGGAGCCTGTTGGGCTACAGTCCATGGGGTTGCAAAGAGTCAGACATGACTGAAGCGACTTAGTATGCATGTACTCCAAGAAAGGATTTTCTTATTTTAAAAAATAGTTTGAAAATCGGTGGATTAGAAGACCATTAAGCTCCTTTCTATTGTGGGCATTTGTGAGTAGAGGAAAATGGAGGCTGAAAGTGAGAAAGAGGAGTTCTGATGGGAGGAGTCAAGCCTGATAAGATCTAGGAGAACAAACGAGCAAGCCCAGCTGCACATTGAGTCTTTGATTGGCCCACACCCCCTGGGTCATAGCTGTAGAGGGTCTGACATCACTCTTTCAAATGCAGATACAATCTCACTGGATTAGTGGCTGGAACTGGAAGATTCTCCCTCAGGCTCCTCTTGTAATAGGATTCAGAGAAATTCTTGTTTATAAGTGTACTTCTCTTACCAAAAGTTTTATGCAACTCAAAAGTTAAAAGTTGAAATTCATGTCCGATGCAGTGTAGGAGCTTGCAGTGATTCTCCCCTGGAAAGTGGAAAATCTTTCTTTAATCCTGCTAAACTGCTTTATCTATTAATTAATACATTGTGCTTCCTTAAAGTGATGGACGGTCGTGTTACTTAGGGAAGCCCACACACTGCTGGGTTGCCCTTCAGATAGTTCATTCCAAACAGACTGCCTCAAGGGAAAAATGTCTTTTTTTTCCCCTCAGAAACACTTCAGAAAAAAGAATTAAATAAATGGAAAGTGGTCTTGAAAATGGATAAATATAAGAAATGAGTGGAAATTTTTTATTATCTACTAAACAATTTCTTCCTTCATCTCTCTCTTTCCTTCTTTCTTGCCATAATTCTTCTCAGAAACAGGGTGTGAATGATTAAAATATCACATAAAATTGATCTCTTGCAGCTCTCCAGCAGCATGAGGAAACTAATTCCATTTAGAGGCTGGTGTGTTATACTAGCAATCATTGTAAGGAAAGTTTAAAAGGACCCACTATATGAAATAATGTAAATAAAGAAAGAGACATGAACAGAAAATGCTCATCTATGCAAGCAGAGAACAGTATTAAGGCTTCAGTGTCTCCACAGAGCACTCTGAAGATGGTGCTCTGTGAGGAACTGTAGGGCAAACGAAGTATGCTGTCCCTGTTTATGATCCCACTGGGAAACAAGCTGCAGTCACATAGGGAGATAAGAACCACCAGAGATGGGATAGATCATTTATCGTATGCCTACTATGGGCAGTATGATGTGCTTGAAGTATGAAGTAGTACTGGGAAGCCCAGGTGGAGCAGTGGTAAAGAATCCATGTGCAGTGCAACAAATGTGGGTTTGGGAATATTCCCTGCAGCAGAAAATGGCACCGCATTCCAGAATTCTTGCCTGGGAAATCCCATGAACAGAGGAGCCTGGTGGGCTACAGTCCATGGGGTTGCAAAGAGTCGGACATGACTGAGCATACACGCATACATTTCATGGAGTGGTAGTAACAATGTGACTCAGAGGCACCCATGGCAGAATTTGAGTTTGGTTCTGCTACATGGGTGAGGATGTAGTTGTACCTCAGAGAGCAAGCTGCAGATGATAAAAGAGGCAGTTACATGGGTGCTGGGTTCTGCTCCCTTGCTTCTATCTGGAAAGTTCCTTCTAACATTCACATGCTTCCTCAACTGTACCTTAGTTGATGCAACCAGACAAGAAATGCATGTGGGGGAGAGGCCAAGTTCCTAGAATGACTCCTTCACGTCCTCCAGGTTCCCCAGACTTTCACGGGGAGGGAACGTCGAGTGTCACACAACACTCCGCATTGCCAAGCCTGCTCTGTCTGCCCTGTTGTTTACTCTCAGCTCTGGACAAACTCAAGTGCTTTTGGCTTCGGAGCTAACTGTAGCGTGGCCACTGCAGGAGCATGTGTTAGAGCCTGTTGGATTCTCTCTGACTGCCTCATCAACTACCCCAATGGTTGAGCCTCTCAGGACCTATCATGGGTGCTCTGAGGAGTTGACTTTTGCATTAATATTCTTGTTCTTTATACAAAGACCAGAGAGGCACACATAGCCCTCTGTCCCGGAAAGACTTTGAAATAAGGCAGAGTCAATAGTTAACATTTTCAGGGAAACCCACACAGTATAACATCCCCAGGCTCCCAGGAGGGCAATCTCCCTTATCAGCTCAGTGCCCATGATTCTGTGTTCCATCATTAGAGATTTTCCAATGTAACTTAAGACTATTCTTGGTCAAAAGGAAGAAGGCCGAGGAAGTGCTTACAAATCTTACAAAAAGAAATAACATGTGAATACCTGACTTTCCTATGAGACTGTATTTATCAGTCATTTATACCTTAGCAAGAACTATTTATCCTTTCTTTTACAGCAGGTGTCCCCTTCTTCTCTCTCTCTCTCTCTCTCTCTCTCTCTCTCTCACATACACACACACACACACACACACACACACACACACACTCTCTCTTTAGTTTGGCTAATGGGTGACTCACAGATTGGTTACCAATCTTCTCACCACCACCTTCACCTCCTGAATCTAAATGAGATATCCCCTGTGTATTCATTCTGTCAGGGCAGGAGGGACAAAGCCAAAATGCAAAATGCACAGGATGACCCTGTCCTGAGAAAGAAGTTGAAGTGGCCTTGGTACTTTTACAGCTGCAGAATATGTCTGCTGTTCCTAAGATGCTGAATGAGGTGGAAACCACAAAGAGAAGTCTAAAGATTGCTGTTCTTGTTCAGTTGTTCAGTCTGCAACCCCATGGACTGCAGCACACCAGGCTTTGCTGTCCTTCACCATCTACCGGAGGGTGCTCAAACTCATGTCCATTGAGTCGGTGATGCCATCCCACCATCTCATCCTCTGTTGTCCCCTTCTCCTCCTGTCATCTATCTTTCCCAGCATCAGGGTCTTTTCCAATGAGTCAGCTCTTTGCATCAGGTGGCAGAAGTATTGGAGTTTCAGCAACAGTCCTTCCAATGAATATTCAGGGTTGATTTCCTTTAAGATTGACTGGTTTGATTTCCTTGCAGTCCAAGGGACTCTCAAGAGTTTTCTTCAACACCACAGTTCAAAAGCATCAATTCTTTGGCACTCAGCCTTCTTTATGGTTCAACTTTCACATCCATACATGACTACTGGACAAACCATAGCTTTGACAATACAGACCTTTGATGACAAAGTGATGTCTCTGCTTTTTAATATACTATGTTTGTCATAGCAAACAAGGAGCAAATGTTTTTTAATTTTATGGCTGCAGTCACCATCTGCAGTGACTTTGGAGCCCCCAAAATTAAAGTCTGTCACTGTTTCCATTGCTTCTCTATCTATTTGCTGTGAAGTGATGGGACCAGATGCCATGATCTTGGATTTTTGAATATTGAGTTTTAAGCCAAGTTTTTCAGTCTCCTCTTTCACCTTCATAAAGAGGTTCCTTAGTTCTTCACTTTTTGCCATAAGGGTGGTGTCATTTGCATATCTAAGGTTATTGATATTTCTCCCAGCAATCTTGATTCCAGCTTCTGCTTCATCCAGCCTGACATTTCACCTGATGTGTTCTGCACAGAGGTTAAATAAGCAGGTTGACAATATACAGCCTTGAGTACTCCTTTCCCAATTTGGAAACAGTCCATTGTTCCATATCTGGTTCTAATTGTTGCTTCTTGACCTGCATACAGGTTTCTCAGGAGGCAGGTAAAGTGGTCTGGTATTCCCATCTCTTTAGGATTTTTCCAGTTTGATCTGAACCACACAATCAAAGGCTTTAGTGTATTCAATGAAGCAGAGGTAGATTCTTTCTGGAATTCTCTTGCTTTTTCTATAATCCAATGGTTGTTGGCAATTTGATCTCGGATTCCTCTGCCTTTTCTAAACCAAGCTTGTACACATGGAATTTTTTGGTTCACGTACTGTTCAAGCCTGGCATGAAGGATTTTGAGCATGACATTGCTAGCATGTGAAATGAGTATAATTGTGCAGTAATTTGAACATTCTTTGGCATTGCCCTTCTTTTGAATTGGAATGAAAACTGACCTTTTCCAGTCCTGAGGCCACTGCTGAGTTTTCCAAACTTGACTTACTGAGTTCAGCACTTTAACAGTAACATCTTTTAGGATTTGTTTGCAGGTTCCAAATGGATTCCCTAATGGATTCCCCTAAGGACTGGGGACTCCAAATGGATACTTGGACTGTTGCAGTATTTTCCAGCATATACTTTGTGTGATACTGTTCAGAAAATTATATTTCTGTTCATAATTGTGTGGAAATATTTGTAAAAATGTAACAATGAAATTGGTTTTAATGGTATATGAACACCCATGTCCCTGGGAGCCTGTTCTCTTAGCAGAAGTACAGTTGAAACATAGGGCAGGTTTCCAAAGACTGCTAGACAGTGCTAGAAATTGCAACAGAAGGTGGATAGACCAAACAGCATGTGTTAATGGCTAATTTTGCCTCTCAACACACACACACACACACACACACACACATCTTTACATATTGAGTTAATTTACCAATAACACCTTAGTTAGATTTTGCTTTTTCATCATATCCTGCTGCAAATGCTTGTTGGGTCCCCAGAACCTACGTAAGCCCCATTAGCTGCCTTTCCATGGCTTCCACACAGCAGGCTAATCTATTATTTATCAGCATCATTCAACCTTACAAGAAGATCTCTTGCTATGTGGGCAGATGCTCTAAATGCTGATTTCAGATCAAGGCCTGCTGCACTGTTAGCACTTTCTCTCCATTTACCTGAATGCAGAACCCCATAAATGATGAATGGAAATGCAAACAGATCTCAAAATCCAGTAGATGAAATGACTGCTTCACAACTTTCATTTGCACAGAGGTGAAAAAGAGTGAAAGTGGGCTCTCAGTGAAGAAATGTCCATGTGTTACAAAAGATGCTTTTGCTATAATAGAAGGAACAACCTGGATTGACACAAGCAGATGTTGTCCTCATTAATTTTTTTCTTAAAGTTCACATTTATCATCTGGAAGAGAGCAGCATGCACTTGGTTATGCCATGCTTTCCAATTGATTCTATTTAATAGTTTTTAAACAGATTAAAAACCTGTCATGGCTTCTTGACTTATTTGCATGATGACCATTCTTTGGTGGAAATTATAATTGGGTAACTATGGATTCTAATAACTTGAGCTGAGATATTGATGATGCACATTCTTGTTGAATCTGTTTCCCTCCATCCAGATCAACTTGTTGCTGAAGGGCCCTGGGGTGGGAGGATGGGTAGTGGGGATTAGGGAGGTGAGTAGAGGGTGGGGAATGAGGAAGTTAGCAGCCTTCATCATTTTCCTCATTCTAGCACCTCAAAGTGGAAGGAGGCATGGCTGGTTTAGGAGGGCTAGTTCACTGCTTCCTAATAAGCCCAACTGTCTCCAACTGTTTGCATCTTTCTTTAGAATGTGGATACTTGATGGTTGGGCTTCCCTGGTGGTTCAGCGGTAAAGACTTTGCCTGTAATGCAGGAGATGTGGGTTCAGTCCTTGGGTTGGGAAGATCCCCTGGAGAAGAAAATGGTAACCTACTCCAGTATTCTTGCCTGGAAAATCCCATGCACAGAGGAGCCTGGCAGGCTATAGTCCATGGGGTCAAAAGAGTCAGACATGACTTAGTGACTAAACAATAACAATTTGACGCTTCTTTATTCTGGCCTATTTAAGGGCAAAAATATGAGGTCACCTTTTCATGTTCCAAAGTTATTTGGGAATCTCCTCATTTCTCTATTTTTAAAATAGCATTAACTATACTTGTTCCTGAGAGTTTTGCTAGAATTTGCCTTTAACAGATTTTGCTATAGTGCTTTTCATGGGAGAGAGGCTTATTCTTGGTTCTCTTTTTCAACTTTCTTCTGTAGTTAAGCTATCACTTTATTAATATTCTTCATCCTCTTTAAGCTTTTTCTTGAGCTATAGGTCACATATAGAGAAGTGAGAAGATCCTAAGCATACAGGTTGATGACTTTTGCATATGTATAAACACATGGAAACACCACAGAAAACAAGAAGCGGATATTTCCAGCACCGCAGTAGGCTTCCTCAATCCTCTCCCCAGGGTAGCCATTACTCTAATTGCTATCTTATATATCACTTTTGTATATATGATAGGACAAGATGAAGAGGACTTAAAGAGGGGCAGAGGAGGATGAAGTATGTTCCCATCTATCTAAATACATAATGCAAGAGCTCAGAGAATGATCCTGGAATGGAGGATGTGTACTGCAAAAAATAATGCTAGTCTGGAGCTAAACAAAGTACTAAATCTCTGTACAACGTAGGTGGAAACGGGGGGAAAGGAAGAGGAAAAAAATTTTTCATATGGGAAAAGACTCATTTGTGAAGGGGAAAAGAATGTTGAAATAAAATGTGCTCTAAAGAGCATTTCTTTAAAGGAAAGAGTAAAGAAATGAAAGACCAATGCCTTGTTGGAGAGAAAACAGTTGGTATCTACTTTCTGTGTGTTAGTTGAATAAAAGGTGCTTGCTTATGACCTCCAAGAAAGAAAAAGTGATTACTTATGAATTGGAGAATTAATACAATGGCATTTTTAAATAATAGGAGATTGTGAAGGGAGGGGATAATTAAACAACAGAAAAATACCAAAGACCAAAAATAGTATAAAAAAATAAAATGAAATGAAATGAAATCAAGTATATGATCATTATGTAAATAGACTGAATTCTCCATTTATAAGCAAGCTAATTGGATGTGCTATTTACAAAAAACATCCAAAAAAAGTGACAGAGTTCTGGTCCTCATCAAGATGGAGTAAGCTTACCACACTTTATCTCTTCCACTGATTCCAACTGAAAATTTGCATAGACCACAGAAAGCAATGAAGCAACTATCTGAAGAATCTGAGAAGTAAATAATAGCAGACATATGCAAAGGAAAATGAAAAATGACCACTAAGGTTGAGTTTCCTGATTTTTTCCCCCTCAATAAAACATTAACAAATAAAATCCAGCAACATATAAAAAGGATGTCACAATCAAACGAGGTTTATCTTGAGAAGGAGAGGCTAGTTCAACATTTTACAATCAATCAATGTAATTCACCATACTAAGAGATGAAAGAAATTAAACTGCATCATCATCTCAATAGATACAAAAAAAGTCTTTGACAAAATTGAAGATCCATTCATGTTCAAAAGAAAAAAAATCTCTCAACAAAATGAGAAGGGAAGGAAATGTCCTTAACCTTATAACGAGCAAGATATAAGTTATTAAAATTCATCCAAAAAGAAATGGGAAATTTTAATGGAACAATTACATTAGAAGAAATTGAGAAGGTAACTGAATAGCACCCATTGACAAGATAATGGTTAAATTATACTTAATCTTCCCAAGTTATTTAAAGGATACCAGACCAGTATTTCTTAGGCCTAAAGACTCACTAAAATCACCTGTGGAACTGCTTTTTAAAAATTTAATTTAATTAGAAATACTGTTTTCTGGTGAGTCCCAGACTACCTGAATCAGAATCTCGAGGAGCCAGGCCTGAACATTACTACTTCTCTAATATTAAAAAGCAGAGACATCATTTTGCTGACAAGTGTTCATGTATTTGTCATTCATATAAATGGTTTTTCCAGTAGTCATGTATGGATGTGAAAGCTGGACCATAAAGAAGGCTGAGCACTGAAGAACTGATGCTTTCAAACTGTGGTGCTTGAAAAGACTCTTGAGAGTCCCTTGGACAGCAAGGAGATCAAATCAGTCAATCCTAAAGGAAATCAACACTGAATATTCATCGGAAGGACTGCTGCTGAAGTTCCAATACTTTGGCCACCTGATGAGGAGAGCTGATTCATTGGAAAAGACCCTGATACTGGGAAAGGTCAAAGGCAAAAGGAGAAAGAGGAGGCAGAGGATGAAATGGTTAGATAGCATCACCAACTCAATGGACATGAATTTGAGAAAACTCTAGGAAATGGTGGAGGATAGAGGAGCCTGGTGTGCTGCAGTCCATGTGGTTGCAAAGAGTTGTGGACAAAACTTAGCATTTGAACAACAAAGCTCCCCAGGTACTTCTAATGTGCAAACTAGGTTTGCCAATCACTGTTCCAGTCTATTGACAAAGATGACAAATATAGTCCCCAAGTCATTTTATAAAACCAGCTATAATTTCATACCTCAAACCAATAAAGAAAGCTAGAGATCAACTGTCTATGGATATAGAAGAAAAAATTAAAATTAAATATTTAAAATATTAAGATAAAGGATCCAATAGTATATCAAAAGATTACTTTGTTGGTGTAATGAACTGAACCAGTTGTTGCTGTAATGAATTATACTAACTTAAAGTAGAAAGACTATATTATCATATATATAAAGAAATTTGATATATTAGCATATATAAAGAAATTCTAAATAAAAAATTGTAAGATGGCAAGAGAAAAAAATTATATTTGTGCCACAAAAACCATTCACCAAAATTACTTAAATAGTGAAACACAGAGCCTACTTCAATTAAAATCAGTAAATGGATTTACTGTAGCTACTGTCTTCATTACTATTCAATATTGTCTTGCATATTCTGTAGCAGTATTGCTCAATCTTTGCTGTGTACATGAGTCACCTGAAGTGAAAATGAAGGTTGCTCAGTTGTGTCTGACTCTTTGTGACTGCATGGACTATGCAGTCCACGGAATCTCCAGGCCAGAATACTGGAGTGGGTAGCCTTTCCCTTCTCCAGGAGAATCTTCCCAATCCAGGGATCAAACCCAGGTCTCCTGCATTGCAGGTGGATTCTTTACCAGCTGAGCTACCAAACCTGGGGATCTTTAAAATGCAGCTTATGATTTAGTAGATCTAGGGATGGGACTGTGATTCTTCATATTTAATAAGCTCCTAGATGATGCCGATACTGTTGATTGCACACTTTTAGTAGCCAGATTAGCAAATGCAGTAAGACAAGAACATTGAAGAATCAGCATAAACATAAGAAAAGGAAAATAAACTAGCTTTTTGCCAAGTCTTTGAACTTATATTTAGAAAGCCCAAGAGACTATAGTAAAAAGATTAGCAAAATTTAACAAGATGCCTGAATATTTGATAAATATACAAAAGTAGCTTTTGTTTCTGTGATAGCGGTAAGCACCCAGAAATAGAAATATATCCCATTCTCAATGGAAGCAATTTAATACATCTGGCAATAAACTTAACAAGAATTTCATAAAACCTAATAAAGAAAATACTATTGAAAGAGAAAAAAATAAATCAGTATGAGTCAGGTTTAGGGTAGGAAGAAAACAGTAGGTCTTAAACATGCTGAGTGTGTGATGCTGGTGGAATAGTCAATTAGAAATATCAAGTAGGCAGTGTGATATGAGTCTTGTCTAAGTTAGATGGATGGAGATGAAGATTTGGGGGTTGTTAACAATGCAGATCAGGAAAACCTTCTGAAAGATCCATTTATAGGTTTCAGAGTGTCCATGAACCTCCTAAAATGGTTTGGAAAAATTTCTGCTTGTGCACATGTTTTTAGGGACAATGTCCAGAATTTCCATCAGATTCTCAAATAGACCCATGACCATAGCCCAATTTAACGACTGCTGATACTAATGGTGATTGAGGTTATAGGAATGGGTGAAATTATTTGGTGAAAAGATGCAGAGTGAGAAGATACCCAAGGATGGAGCCTTAAGGTAGAACAACTGTAGGGGAGGTAGGGGAAGATACTGAGGAATGGACAGGTATGTACTAGGAAAACCAGGAGAGTGTCATGTTATAAAAATAAATGGAGGAAGGTGTTCCAAGAAGGAGGAAGAGGCACACAGCAATCAGGTTAGTTAAGAACAGAACCCCATCCACTGAATAGGAACAAGGAGGTCATCAGTAACTGGTAAAAGTACTTGCAATGGGTTAGTTAGAAGACTGAGTTGGAAGTCAAAGCATAAGTTTTAGGATCAGCCTCGGGAGGGGAAGCACTTCTACTGAGACAGAAAAGAGAAAAATACAAGGGTAGGCTTGGTTAGTTTTGTAGATATGAGAGCGGGAAGCTAAAGAAATTCTCATAGGATTGTCTGTTCATTCTTCCTGAAGTAGGAGGTGAGGACATATCTTAAGAGCCAGATAGGAGGTTTGAGGCATGCTGCCTGAGAAGACTGATGACGTTTTAAAAGTATTACTAATACTTGATAAGAGGAGATTGCTGGCTAGGAATATATGGTTTACAGGCAGTGCTAAAAACCAAGAGAAGATCAAAGATCTAGAACAAGAAAGGTCACCAATATGCACTGTGATTTTATGTTTTCCAGTACTGCCTGGTAGATCATGGAAGCTGAAGGTGGGGTTTCCTAGGATAGTGTGAAGAGAGGATATGGGGAAAGGTTGTTGAGAAGAGTATTATGAGAGGGGTGACATGATGGGTCCTGGGGCATAGACTAAATAAAAAATAGAGACAGAAAAGAACAGAAGTTGGAGAAGAGGTAGAGTAGGAATGGGACACTTTAAAGAGGTGAAAGTAATTATTAAATGTGGATATTAATTGGGATCTCTGGGTGAGATTTGGAGCAGAGAGGAGCATTATGATACAGAGGCCAAAATCTTTGATTAAGACCATGACCAGGTGGTTAGTAGTTAATGGTTTCGGAGGAGTTGATGATATATTAAACAACATGAATCTCAAAGGACAAACTTACCTTGTGAATGTAAGGACAGGGAAATGATGATTTGAAAAATGCACTGGTGAGTGAAACGAAGGGAGAGCGCATGCCTTAGAGCTATGGAATTCATTTCAGTCGCCCTTGACTCAGCTGACTGATCCTTCCTTCTCATAAGCCTTTCTGCTCTTGGCTACCAGAGCACCACCCTTCCTTGAATTTCCCCCTGCTTTGTTTGTTGATTGCTCCTTCCCGGCTTTCTGTCCTGTTTTCCTCTAAACTGGGGATAGTCCCAAATTCAGTCCTGGCCCCTCTTCCTCCCTCTAGTCTCCCTATGTGACGATTCAGCCCCCGAGGATTCATCTACCATTGGTTTGTTGATGACCTTCACAATCACAAGCCTCACCCGAATCGCACTTCCTGCTTGCCATCTCCCCTGGGATGCCTATTTCTCCCTGTTTTCTTGTAACCATCTAGTGCAGCCATCATTCTTCCTACCCCCACATTTGCAATAGCCTCTGAAATGCTGTCTGCATTACCCCTCTGGCCACGCCTCACACTACCTCTCTCCATTTTCTACCCAGTAGGCATAATAATAATAAAAAAAAAAGAACACAATTCAGAATGCATCCTTTACCTGTTTAAAATCCTCCAATGCCTTCCCACAGCTCCTGTGATAAAATCCCGAGCCCCAGCGGGGCCTACATGGCTGGCTGGTGCCTTTCTCTCCAGACTCACCTTGTACCACTCTCTCACCTCACCACCCTCCTCTGTGATTTCTGGTCCTCAGACAAGCCCAGCTTAGGCCACTGTCTGCCCTTGCTTTTCTCTCTTTCTGGGTTGTTTGCCCAGAGGCTGGCTTCTCATCGTTTAGTTCATTCAGTTTCCAGCTCAACGGTTACTTTTTCTAAGGGACTTTCCTGAAGAGACCCCACACAGCAGCTCTCTGTCACTTTATCCTGCCTCATATTTTTCACAGGAATCACTATGCCCTAGAATCACCTGACCATCTCTCTCCCTCCTTACAGTGTAAGGGGCCCTTGAATTGAAATCTTGTCTTTCTTACTCACTGCTCTATTTCCTTCATCTAGAAGAGTGCTTGGTGCCTACCAGGTGCTCAAAAGTTTCTCCTGAATAAATAAAGGAGTGAATGAGTGGTAATAGTGTTTAACTAACACTGAACTGCATTTGGTGTTTTGTGGAGTCCTTTCACTTTCATTACCTGGCATCATCCCCAGGAAAGCCTGTGAGGTAAGCATTATTGTTTAAGTTCCTCTACAGATGAATTGAATAATTTTGTGCTCTTTTACCTCCACATCTGAAAGAGAATAGAGTTGCATTTTTTTTAAGCCCCCAAAGAAGAAGAAAGTCAAGGAACCTTAGTAAAATTGTTCAATAGGCTAAGTTAACCGTCTGTGAACTTCTGCTTTTTTGTTCTCAACCAAATGTTAGAAATTGAACTACATGTGTTTCTAGCCTGAACACTACAAGCCATTCAAACAGAATTCTCTCTATTATTTCTGAGTCCAGATGCAAGTGGTCCATGGTAGTCAATGCTCTGTAATTAAATGAGATTTCAGGCTGAGCTTCTAATCCCCTGAGACACAGAATGCGCAGCTGTACTAATAACTTGGCCTATTATATGGAAAGCCAGCCGGTCCTGTATTTCCTTATGTGTGTACACGCACACACACACGCACACATATACATTCACATTTGTATTTTTAAAGCCATCAACAATCTAAACACAAGGTTCTCATTCTGTCTTTAAATATGGGAAATAATATTAGATTAAGTTAATGTAATCACTAACATCATGTTCTGAAAATTGAAAACTAATGCAGCTTTGTTCCACAACCCCCAAACTGCCCAAGAAATCAGAATTTCCAGAATACCCAGAACCATTCTTTTCAATGATAAAATATATGTACCCCACTTGGAGCAAGGTGCATAATTTAATATTTTATTATGTTTGATTTATAGGCTTCCTCAGTCCTTATTAAATTTAAGTTTTCACAATTGAGGAAAGGCCTTAAAGAAAACATATTTTGTGGTTAAAGATGTATCCCACATGTGCTGGGCTGGCAATTTAAAAGGCCTGTTAACTCCTCTCTGAGCCTTCACAGTGCTGCTGAAAATTCTGATTGCAAAGCTCAGGGTAGCAGAGCTGAGGCAGAAAGGGTCAGTGTTCGAATTCCAGGCTGAGAGCAATGAGGTCCAATATTACGTTAATATCCACCCCAGAACACAATCTGATATGCAGAGCTTTGAAAAATCGTATCAAAATGTGTCTCTTGTCTTTTTTTTTTAAGAAATGTTAAGTGTATAGGGAGAGTGATTTGTTTCTGACAACTTGGGCAAGGCTTTCACTAAGTACACTTTCAGAGCAGCAATTCCCTTGCTGACAAAGACCTGGACGTGACCTCAAATATCTGCAGCTTGGAAAATGTTACCCGGAGCCACAGATGATTTCAGGCAGGAGTTCCAGGTCCTGATGAACAGGTACGTCTGGACCCGTGACTGTCAGTGCCTTTTCCTGAAAGACTCACCTGCCCCCAGGACTCTAGCCATGGAAAAGGACCCAAGCTAGAAACTGCCATCAATGAAGAATGAAAACACCATTTTGGCTTTTCCAAACTAACAGGCCTGGCTAATCTTAATCCAACTCCAGTGCCCATTAACCTTGAAGATGTTTCCAAGCCTCTTGTCCCTAAGGAATTATTCTCTCATGCCTCTCCTGCATCTCTGCATCTCTATTATGTCGGTGATCATGTAGACCATGTAGATCATGTAGGCTTTGCCCTCTACTGTGTGTCCTCTCGTCTCAGAGTTGCCTTTGATTCTTCCTTCTCCTTTGCGTCAATCAGTAACTCCTACTGATTCTCTTTACATTCCCACTGTCCTATCTGAGTCTGGGCTACCTCCAGGTCTTGTTTTATCATCACAACAGTCTACAAGATTTTCCTGACTCAAGTCTGCCTCTTCTTGTCCATTTATTTCTTACTCTGTGGCCAGAATGATTTTTTTCCCCCTAAAATGCCTATTTATCTGATAATCTTATTCCCTTGCTTAAAACTTTTAATATCGTCACATTGCCCTTGTGATAAGATCCATACCCCTTGCCATGGCTTAGAAGGTTCTATCAGCATCTTCCCTCTAACTTCTACCGTAACTTCTAGTGTAAATTCCTTCTAATGTACTATACATTCAAGAGACCCTTAGCTGCTCTTTGTTCCTTCTTTGATGCCTGCTGGGCTCTTTCTTTTTAGCCTTTGCCTGTGCCTTTCCCAGTATTCTCCCTATTGCTTCACCTGACTTCACCTGGCTAATTCCTACTCATGTCTTCGATCTTACTTTAGATACCACTTCCACCTGGACACCGTTCTTGACCTCCTCTTCTTTTCTCTCATGGCATTTTGTTTTGTTTTCACAGCAGTTAGACTTTATTATAATTTTGACTTATTTTCTTTTCTCCCCTCTAGACTGGAAGCTCTCCAAGGACAGAAAGTGTATACACTTTGATCTCATATCTTCATCACCTAGCTCAATGCCTGGCACACAGAAAACCATCGAGCAGCCATTCAATGAAACATTCATCTTTATCCTTCCACACAATTTGACTCAATGCTTTCTAGATAATGGATGCTCAATAGCAATTTGATGAATCAGATCAAACTGACACATTGCTCAAATTATCTGATAGAGAATGCAGAC
This sequence comes from Muntiacus reevesi, assembly GCF_963930625.1. Classification (NCBI taxonomy): domain Eukaryota; kingdom Metazoa; phylum Chordata; class Mammalia; order Artiodactyla; family Cervidae; genus Muntiacus; species Muntiacus reevesi. Next base: position 13,186,895 of record NC_089254.1, read on the forward strand.
AAAGAGCATCACAATTAGCCAGTTTAGAAGGTTATTTGCTGAAAAATGGATTTGACTCTGCTGATCAATGACATCTGACCACTAAGGTGATCAGAATAAGCAGACCATGATATGGTTTCTGAAATCATCTGAAGATATTGGTGTTTGATTTTTACTGTTTTGCAATTTCACCTATGCCTAGAAATTGCTCACTATAGGGATTGGTAGGAATAAAAATGACCATAATCCTAATTATAATAACTATTAATAGGCATGTATGACGTCCTATTCATGTATGCATCAACTCAAATAATCCTCCCAATAACCCTGTAAAGTAGAAACTGCTATTATTCTACTTTACAGATAAAATAACTGACACTGAAAAAAGTTCAACAACTTTCTTTAAGTCACACAACTGGAGAATCGTAGAGATAGAATGTGAACCTCAGAAGTCTTACTTTGGACTCCATGCTTTAAAATATGATGCTATATTGCCACTACTTTTTGTTTCAATAACAAACTAGGGACTTAGATTTGGGAATATATGAATTTATGGACTACGCAAAAGCCTTACGAGTCTTTTGTGTGGGCAGCATGCATAATACTTAGGAAACAAGGTCAGCCTCCTGTCATACCTGCTGGTCCTGATTTTAATAAAGCTTTGCAAGCTAGTCATAAGAGAAATGGGAGCAATTTGGAAATAAATTACTTCCATTATGCTGCAGGATCTCCTATATACTGTGGCATTTAGGAATTATTCACAGATGTATGTTTACAGTTAAAAAATCAACTACACTGTGCTCAATTATATGGGGGGAAAACTCTAGTAAACAGTTTTTAATTGGATTGAAATTAAGATAAATTTAGGATAATGAAGGAAAATGTCTTAACAGCAAGATTTATAGACTGTGTGCAAAACTCTCATTGGAAGTGAAGGAAGTCCAGTATTTTGAAATGCAAAATTTACATGCACTTGAGGAAAAAAGATTATGTGTACAATCTATTTCCATGTAGTCATGAAATGCTTTCAAAACAACTTAAGGGATATGTGGGTTCTTCAACAGACACGTACAAGCATTTCCTGTGCACAAAGTCCTATGCTAGGTACTATAGGAGACAGAAAAGTCTCTGAGATCTACAGATTTTACACAAGTTACAGATTTCAAGTAACTTATTATCTACTTATTTTAAGACTTCTCATTAAAGGGACTACATGGTGTAGGCATAAAATGTTCATAAAATGAAAGAACTAAGGTATTAAGTGTTATTTTGGAAGAGATGCTACATTTGCTAAAAGAGGAAGTGAGACCCTAGAAGCACATACATTCTGAAAGAAGAGAAAGACATGAGATTTATTTTTTCCTTCTTTAATTCTAGGGCTTAAATGCAATGAAATGTATATGGAACATCCTCTACGAAGCTTTAAAAATATTCTTTAAAAGCATTAGTAATATGGGGTGAATTTTGAAGGATGGCACTAAACCTGTATTTAAATTTGTAGCAATGACTTAGGATAAATCATGGTATATTCTAAACCTTTGCTATTCAAAGTGTGGTCTGTGGATCAGCAGCATCAGCACCACTTAGAAGCTTGTTAGAAATGCAGACTCTCAGACCCACCACAGACCTACTGAATCAGAGCCTGCATTTTAACAAGACCCCAAGTAAATTTGTATGCACATTAATGTTTAGAAGCATCGGTCTAAATTAAAAATCTGTGGCACAGAAGATTTTGCATCTTTGCTCTTTTTGCAATAATCATGTCTTATTGTATCTTCACTTTTTTCTCTATTTCCATCTGCAAGCCATCTCCTCCAGATAAACTGATTTTTGTCACTGTCTCCTAACCAAAACTTAAAATTTTCTGTCTCTACTGCTTTCCACAAGTACTGCTCTTTACCTGAATGTCTTCCACTTTCCTTTATGGCTAAGCCATCTAGGATTATTTACATTTCCAAAATGTGCTGGGTTCTTCCATAACTTGGGCCCAGATTTCCCTTTCTATTCCATTTTGACATACTTGTCCTTCAGGACTCTGTGAAGATGTCTATGTTCCTTTCTTACTCTATTTTAAATCTTTTTCATTTTATTCTCCTAGTACTTGATAATATCTCTGCTCAATCATATCCAACTCTTTGTGGCCCCTTGGACTGCAACCACCAGGATCCTCTGCCCATGGGATTTTCCAGGCAAGAATATTGGAGTGGGTTGCCACTTCCTACTTCAGGGGATCTTCTTGACCCAGGGGATTGAGCCCTCCTCTCTTGCATCTTCTGCATCTGCAGGCAGAGTTTTTACCACTAGCACCATCTGGGAAACCCTGATAATACTTCTATGTGATCAGAAATCACATTGCAAAGTAATTGCTATGATGTCTCTTTCAATATATCATAAGTATCTCAGGGGAAAAGATGTTTTAGCTGCTTTTGTAGTCTGGGTGCTTAAAAAATATTTGCTGAGTGAGTCCTTTACTTGCAGATTAAAAAATTATGCTTGTCTATTCCATCAAGCACTGGTTAGTGAACTAAGTACTAAGAAAAGGATCCAAGTCTAGGATCTCTAAAATGTCAAATGCTTACACACACACACACAATTTCACCCTAATTTATTGATTTACACTAAGTGATAAAGCTTCTACAGAAAAAGTACCTGACCAAAGTCAGATGGTTTCACATTTGACAGGTATAAGTCAGATGATTCTAAAATGTATCAGGAGTAGTAGGACATTTACCCATAGGTAACATGGATAAATTGTAAGATGGCTTCCTACAGTCTCTGTCATGGGAATCTGTGAAAATATGATTTGCGATCTTATATCAAGTTGAATCTCTTTTTATATTGTAATTTCACCATCTATAAATTGCTTGTTACCCACCTAAGGGAGAAAGAGTAGTATGGATAATGACCTCTGATAACACCCTAGATATATGTTCAAGTGGTTATTGCAGATTTTTCTGGAAGATTTTTCAACTTTGGGACATCTAGACTGAAGGACAATATTTCTGCCAAACTCACTAGGATTTTCTGGTAAGATTTTTTTTTTCAGTTGATGCAAGCATTTGTCAGTTTTTATAGGACACTGTTACTTTAGGAAGATATGGCAGATTATAAAATTGACTTAGCTTATGGCAGTCAAAACAGTTTGGTACTGGCACAAAGACAGACATACAGATCAACTGAAGAGAAGAGACTGACCAGGAATGTACCCACACAATTATGGTCAATTAATGATGAAGAAAACACAGTCTTTTTAATAAATGATGCTGGGAAGATTGGAGAGCATTATGTAAAATAATGAAATCAGAACATTCTCTAGTATCATATACAAAAACTAAATTCAGAATGGATTAAAGGCCTAAATCTAAGACTGGAAAGCCTAAAACTCCTAGAGGAAAATGTAGGCAGAATACTCTTTGACATAAGTCATAGCAATAATTTTTTATTCTGTTTCCTAAGGAAAATAAAATAAAAGCAAAAAAAATAAATAAACAAATAAGACCCAATTAAACTTAAAATCTTTTACACATCAAAGGAAACCATCGACAAAACAAAAAGACATCGTACTGAGTGGGAGAAAATATTTACAAATGATACGACCTGTAAGGGGCTAATATCCAAAATATATAAATAGCTCATACAGACATTTCTCCAAAGAGGACATGCAAATGGCGAACAGGCACATGAAATGATGCTCAACATCACTAATCGTCATGAAAATGCAAATCAAAACCACAAAGACATATCACTTCACACCTATCAGAATGGCTATCACCAAAAAGTACACAAATAACAGATGTTGATGAGGGTGTAGAGAAAAAAGAATCCTTGCACACTGTTGGTGGGAATGTAAATTGGTGCACTATGGAAACCATTATGGAAACTTCTCAAAAAACTGAAAATAGAACTACCATGTGACCCCACAATGGGTATATATCCAAAACCTCAAAAACACTAATTCAAAAAGATTCATGTATCCCAGTATTCACTGGAGCATTATTCACAATTGTCAAGTGTCCATCAACAGATGACTGGATAAAGAAGAGGGGGTATATATATACAATAGAATACTGCTGCTGCTGCTAAGTCACTTCAGTCGTGTCCGACTCTGTGCGACCCCACAGATGGCAGCCCACCAGGCTGCTCTGTCCCTGGGATTCTCCAGGCAAGAATACTGGAGTGGGTTGCCATTTCCTTCTCCAATACATGCATGCATGCTAAGTCGCTTCAGTCGTGTCCGACTCTGTGTAACCCTATGGACAGCAGCCCACCAGGCTCCTCTGTCCACGGAATTCTCTAGGCAAGAATACTGGAGTGGGTTACCATTTACTCCTCCACAATGGAATACTACTCAACCACAAAAAATGAAATTTTGCATTTGCAACAACACAGATGGACTTGGAGGGTATTATGCTAAATGAAATAAGTCAGATGCAGAAAGACAAATACTGTATGATATCACTGATATGTAGAATCTAAAAAATACAACAAACTAGTGAATATAAGACAACAGAAACAGACTCATAGGTATAGAACACAAACTAGTGGTTTCCTTGGGGAGAGAGTCAGGGAAGGGACAACATAAGATTAAGAGATACAAACTATTATGTGTAAAATAAGTTACAAAGATATATTGTACAACACAGGGAGCATAGCCAAAATTTTTTTCATGATATGAAATAAGCCAAGTACCCAGAAACCTGGGCCAATATTTTGTAATAACTGTAAATAGAGTATAACCTTTAAAAATTTTGAATCATGAAACTGTACACTTGTGACTTATTATAATATTATACATCAATTAAACTTTAATAAAAAGAGTAATAATAATAATAATAAAGAGAAATTAGCTTGAAGGAAAGTAGAAACTGAACTCAACATTTTGTGTGGATGTTGGGTTAGAATTCCAAAATGTTCATGTAATTTAAAAACTGAAATAAAAATGACATACAACATTATATCAGTTTCAAGTGTACAACATAGTATGATATTTGTCTATATTGTGAAACGATTGTGACAATAAGCCTAAAATGTCCCTGTAATCTTTAGCAACCAAAATTTAAAAGTAGACCATTTTAAAAGATCTATGTGGGCAGAATTTTAATACTTTTATTTGCATGTGCATATGAAGTATTTATTCAAAAGATATGAGGACAGAAGACAACTAGATAACTTAATGTAAGATAGCAAATGTCTTAGTACATTCAGACTGCTATAACAAAATACCACAGATGAGTGGCTTATAATCAACAAAAATGTACTTCTTACAGTTCTAGAGGCTGAAGTCCAAGATAAGAGTGCCGATGGAGTTGAATTACAGTGAAGACCATTTTCTAGGATGAAGACCGCTGACTTCTCACTGTGTCCTCACATAGAGAAAGGGGTTAGGGGACTCTGTGGGGGTCTGTTTTACAAGAGCACTAATCTCACTCATGAGGGCCCCATCCTCGTGACCTAAGTACCTTCTAAAGACCCCTAATATCATTACATCAGGCTTTAGGATTTTACATTTTAAATCTGGGGGAGACACAAACATTCAGATCATAGCAGCAAGCAGATAGTAGAGGAATAGTACAGACAATAACTTTTAGCTTCTATTTCTGTTAAAATGGCAGACAAAGGTATCTTTCAAAGATACGGTAAGAATGACCAAAAATGCCTATTTAAACTATGGCTCAAAACACAAGGAGACTGTTAATAGTATCAAGCTGATTTAAAAAGAACCAACACAGTTTCTAGAAACTAAGACTATAATAATTAAACTAAATACACAGTGGATAAAACACTAGATTAGAAAAAAAAATGAAGGGAAAATTATTAAACAGAAAGTCTAACTGAAAAGATCATCAGAACACACCTTGGATATAGATTAAAAATATGAAAAATATGAGGTGTTGGGTAAGACATGCTGACACACAGGTACTTGATGTTTCAGGCAGAGGGTGGAAAAGAAGCTATATCTGAAGAGACAACATCTGAGCATATTCCAGAATTGAGGAATAATAGGTCACATAAAATGTAAGAGTTTACATAAATCTAAAGCAGTATAAATAAAAAGTTCTACTTTTAGACACATTTTAGTAAACACCAAAGGCAAAGAGAAGATTTTAAAAGCAGAGAGAAGAAATAAATCAGAAAGGCTACACAGTATAATGGTCAAGAGTGTAGACTGCAGCCAGACTACCTGAGTTCAAAGCTAGGTTCTGTAGCAAATGAACTGTGTGCCTCATTTCCTTACCTGTACAATGTTAGGACCTTCCTCACAGTAGAGGAAGTGGCAGACAAGCATATTAAAAAGCAGAGGCATTACTTTACCAACAAAGGTCTGTCTAGTCAAAGCTATCATTTTTTCAGTAGTCATGTATGGATGTGAGAGTTGGACTATAAAGAAAGCTGAGTGTCAAAGAATTGATGCTTTTGAACTGTGGTGTTGGAGAAGACTCCTGAGAGTCCCTTGGACTGCAAGGAGACCCAACCAGTCCATCCTAAAGGAGATCAGTCCTGAATATTCATTGGAAAGACTGATGCTGAAACTCTGATACTTTGGCCATCTGATGCGAAGAACGGACTCATTGAAAAAGACCCTGATGCTGGGAAAGATTGAGGACAGGAGGAGAAGGGTGCAACAGGGTATGAGGTGGTTGGATGGCATCACCAATGCGATGGACATGAGTTTGAGTAGGCTCTGGGAGTTGGTGATGGACAGGGAAGCCTGGTGTGTTACAGTCTGTGGGGTCGCAAAGAGTTGGACACGACTAAGCGACTGAACTGACTAACTGAAGTATAGCTGAAAATAGTCCTTGGTACATTATCACAATATAAGTTTTAGCTATTATTTTTTATCTTTATTATTATTACGTACACAGAAGAGATATCTTAAGAACAATGAGGCCAGAAGAGAACGAAATATTATCTAAAAATTTCTGAAAGAAATAATTATATGCAGTAACATTAAATTCAAGAAGTTAAATTACCTTTCAAGAAGTCAAAATTATCTTTCAAGAAGAAAATAACTGTATATCCAGTAAAATCATCTTTCATGAATAAGAGTGCATTACAGTCATTTTGAAACCAACAAAGAAGTTCACCATCAACATCTTACTAAAGTAACTTCTAGAAAAGTTACATCAGGAAGAAAGAATATGGTCCTATAGAAAAGTCTAAAGTGTAAAAAAAATTGTATATAGAGAAAATTCAAACATGTCAATAAATAAAAAAAATCAAGTGTATCAAATAATTATAAATGTTTAACATGTAAAACTAAAGAAATAAGGTAATACTCAGCAGTAGCATAGCTTTATCTGTGAGGTGGTGGTAATCAGGAAGGCAAGCATTATAAGGATCCTGTATTCTTAAAGAACATAGAGACATTAGCTAATGTTGACTAAATAGTCATGTTAATATTAACAGGAAAATCATTAAAAGAATAGAAATTCAAAAGAAATTGAAAAAAAAGTATAATTTTTGTACTAATGGTAAAAGTAAAATGAAAAAAGATTGAATTCAGGCAGGAAATAAGAAAACAATACCAGAAAAACCCAAATAAACCCAAATGATAAGATGGAAAAAATGAGAAGATAGTCTAAATACATCACAATTCAAAATAAGTGTAAATACACTCTCCAGCTAGAAGGTAATGATTATCATGCTGAGGTTAAAAATAAAATCCAATTTAGTGATGCTTTCCCAAAGGCACATGTAAAACAAACATTTCACCAGAAATGTTGAAAGTTAAAGGAAAGAAAAATATATACCAAGCAAATACTATTTAAGAGGAAGCTGGTATAATTATATTATATTAATTATATTAATATCAGACACAATAGACTATAAGGTAAAAAGTATTACTAGAGATAACTACATAATGACTAGTGATTTAACCTACTATGAATCTCAGCTCATTTCAGATAATGATTACTAACTAGTGATCATTAACAACAATTAAACAATGATTAGTAGTTAATTCAATAAAAAGTCTTCCCCTTCCATACATACACACACACACACACACATACTCATTTCTTTTTTTTTTGGCTGCAATGCACAGTTTGCCAGATCTTAGTTCCCCAACCAGGGATTGAACCCAGGGCCATGGCAACGAAAGTCCTAACTACTGGAGTGCCAGGGAATTCCTGAGATTCATTTCATTGAAAGGAAGTTTTTATAAAATTAACAAATGTAACTGTTAAATTCACCACCATAGTGAAAGATTTAATACATATACCCATTTCAGGAACTGATAGATCAAAAGACAAAAAAATTACAAGGTATGTAGAAAAACAGCAACACAATCAACAAATGTGATAGAATGGACTTGTATAAAACATTGCACTCAACAGTTTGCAAACACATGTTCTTTCTAAGAACAAAGAAATTGATGGGACGTGACCTACACTATACGACACAAAGGACCACAACATTTCGCATCCTTTGATCGCAGTACAATTAAGTTAGAATTCGGTATCAAAAAGATAACAAAGATATGCATGTAAATTTTTAAAAAACTTCAAATAATTTATGAATTGTAAAATTAATATAGTGGAAACCCTGATGTAAAGAGCTGACTCATTGAAAAAGACCCTGATGCTGGAAAAGATTGAGGGCAGGAGGAGAAGGGGATGACAGAGGATGAGATGGTTGGATGGCATCACCGACTTAATGGACATGGGTTTGGGTAAATTCCAGGAGTTGATGATGGACAGGGAGGCCTCGCGTGCTGTGGCTCATGGGGTCACAAAGAGCTGGACACGATTGAGCAACTGAACTGAACTGAACTGAAAAGATACTTGGAACTGAATGCTTGAAAATACTAGATATAAAAACTTAACTTGTAGAAAAGTTGTACTTAGCAGGAACTCCTTAAGTGATCATATTGACAATAGCTAAAGATTAATGAACTAATCATCAAACTAGAGAAATTAAAAAGGAGAATAGTGAAATAAAAAAAGAAAATGGAAGGAAATAATAGAGTGAAAATTAAGAAAATACGAAAAAATTAACAATGTCAAGTTTGGTTCCATGAGAAAAATTTGAAAACGAGCGAAACTGTGCCTGGTTTTATCAAGAAACAAAATAAGAGACAGATCAATAATATAAGGAATGAAAAAGGGGAGTGTTTGTTAGAGGCACTTGGAGGCGGGAACAGTGTTTTGACTCAGAACATAGGCTGAAGGATCAAAGAGCTTTGGGGATGTGATCTTGGGCCAGTCTCCTGATTTCAGTGACTCATTGGAAAAATAATGATAGACTGTGTTGCTGATGTTCAGTTGCTCAGTCATGTCCAACTCTGTGACCCCATGGACTGCAGCACGTCAGGCTTCCCTGCCCTTCACCACCTCCCAGAGCTTGCTCAAACTCATGTTCACTGAGCCAGAGAGGAGATTGTGAGGATAAATGACATAGAATAAAACTTGGCACCCAAAAGCACAATGAAAATCAGCTATACATTTAATTTATTTTATTATTAGCATCCTGAAGCAGTACCACTGGGAAACTTGACTGATCTGGGTGGATAAACAGGGTGTCAAGAGCAAGAAGTAGTGTTGCACAGGGAAGGGAGGACATTTTGAAGCGGGGAAAGGATGAACATGTGAGCAAAGGCAGAGAGAGGGATGTACAGGGTCAAGTGCTAAGTTGCTTCAGTTGCTCCCGACTCTGTGACCCCAAGGACTGCAGCCTGCCAGACTCCTCTGTCCCTGGGATTCTCCAGACAAAGATACTGGAGTGGGCTGCCATTTCTGCCTCCATTACAGAGCCACAGCAAGCCTTATGTGTAGAAAAATCGCTATGTCAAGTGCATTTTGTAACATCAGAAACTCAGGACACACACAGAAAAGTCTTTGTATTTCTTGGTAAGACTGCCTGAGAAAATATGTCGTCAAAGATGGTTTTGCCTACACCTTACCTCCACAGCCCCTCACTCTTCTCCTGTACGCTCCCCAAACACAATCACAAGCGTGAGTTTCCTGTGCTGGGGACCTCAACTCCAGGAGGATCAGATTTAAGCAGCAATACGAGGAAGACAATCCTGTTAGACTGTGTTTCTGTACTAAACTTCAGAATACCAAATTAACAGATTCAGTGGGCTGGGGCATAGAGAGGTTCTTTAAGCTCCCCCTCTGCCTTCAAACTGAATGGCACCTTAGCCAGTCCGTCTAAATGAAGTGTGGTTCTAAGCGTTCATCGATATTGTGATTTATTCACATTCTTGTATTTCAATTCTCTGGCACCTAGCCGGCCTCAACTAAATGTTTGTTAAATGAGCACAGGGATGAACAACATGAACAAAGATGGTACCAGGACCCGGATATTTTATGCACATGTTCACATGGCAATCAGGGTAGAGTATGGCAGGCTTTACTCCAGTGTGTGAGTCTGCTTGAGACATGGGCCATGTTCAGCTCTTGGCCCAGCACTCCGTGTCCTCTTCCTTAATTAATGCCAGCCTCCCAGACCACATTCTGTCTGGGTGTTGAGATTTCAGGCAGAATTTCCAATCCCCTGAGGTTGCAATCCCATCTCACATACAGTCTGGAACCCTGGGGAGTCCAAAGAATCCATCATTCCTCTCAAGGGAGACATTTCCTGGCAGCATGTTCCCAGAAGAAGAGACAAATCCACAGGCCTAGATCAAGCCTCGGCCGGGAGCCTGCTACGTAGGTAAGCTCCCAGAAAGGAGGGGTAAAAAACTAGAGAAGCCCAGCTGGCTTCATATGGGGGCTTCCCTGCTTCGAAGCCTTCCTCACCAGGACCAGACAACATCCTCCCCAGGCTTCTCCTTTGAGTTCCAGGGCTGGAGATTACCCTGCATAGACACATCTCGAGCCCGGGTTGCTCAAGCCTCTGTCATTATGTAGTCCAGGGAGCCCTCAGACAGCCGGAGCCTGGTGTTTTGAGGGATGGCTGGAAGCTTTGCCCCTGCTGGTCCTGGCAGCCTTTATGGCTGGAGATTGCAGTGCAATGCAAAGGGAGCCATTTGACAGTGTTTGCACCTTATCATTTCCAAAGAATCTCTGCTCTTGAGACAATCGGTGCTCTCAGCTGTCTGTCAAGTTCAAGCACTTTTTATCTTAAACATATCTGAGTGTTGGTGCTGAGGAAACAACTAAAGGGAGATCACCACAAGAAATATTTGTGGGGCTCAGTCTCCTCTGTTCTCCCATCTCTATGCTACACCTAACTAGGCCAGTCTGGGGACATAGTTGACTCTCTCCCTGTGGATTTGCATCCTAAGGCACTTTATAATTCTAGTTGGGAGCTGCTGGACAGTCCTTTTGGATTTCACAGTGAATCAAACACTTTCTCCAGGCCACCACTTCCTCTTTAAAAGGTCAGGGATATTACCATGGCGTTAAACTATATTTTATCTGGCATGGAGAGCAGATGGACACTCCTTCAACCATAGACCCAACAGGATTATTGAAGTTGCCCTTTCTGATGGGACTTTAGTTCTTTATACAAATTGGTAAATAAAACATATTCTATCCTCCTATCTTGACAAATATATTATCATAATGACAAAGTGGTTTCAATGTGTCTGACAAAATAGTAGATAGTCTGGCAAAATGTCAGACTACTAAATTTAATTATTACTGCAGGTATCTGATATATGTTAAAGGGTTAGTGATAGTTGAGTAGGTGATAAAGATTTTATTAACTTACAGATTATGTATTTTTTCATAAAATTAATTTTTCTTACCTTATTTCCACAAAATCACTGATTTTATTGTTATATGCAAGATGTTTACAAAATAACTCAGGCAATGGTCTGAAGTGTTTTAAAAATTATAATTATTTCAAAGCATATAAAAATCAAACAGATTTAGGAGAACATATAAATTAAGTATAAAAGTTACATTTCCAAAAGTTTTCTTTTAAAATATGCAAAACTACCTATTCAGTTTAAAAGGCAAAGTGCAAATTATAATTAATAAATGCCAAAATTTCATTGCGTATACTAATATTTTGATCAAATCTTATTTATTTTCATAGAGAAAAAAACCATTCAAAATTGAAACATTCTATGTCCATCAAGTTGCTGATACTAAGAACTGCTATCATGATACATGAATGCAAATTTAAAAGTAATTTAAAGTGTTAACATCAGAAAATGTTTGTAAGCCACCATTTGCAACTTTTGTGAAACATTGTGTGCTAATTGAATTGAGTACCTTGGGAACCAGGAATGGGATCAAGAGAAGTAAGAAAAAGGGTTCCTGATGTTATTGAGAAACGAAACTTTGATGTGAAAGAATCTCTTGCGTTCATGTTATCAGAGGAGGAATTTGACAAGCCTGACTTTTCTCCTAACCCAACACTCTTTTCCCTCACATCGTCCAAGCATTCCAAAGCAACGTCATCATCCTAACCTACAGTCTTTCACAGCTTTCAAACCCTATCACATTTTCTTTCGTGGAAAAGGGGCAAGAGATGTGGAAATGCATTTCCTGAGGGCCTGAACAGTGTGGTCACGAAGGTGGGTGTTAAGAGCTATTGAGCTGTGCTGTGCCAGCTCTGAGGGCAGATTCTGATAGAGGCACCCATGTGGTTTTAATAAATTTATCTGTGTGTGATTGTGGTATGTGGACAACTCTAAAATATCTCTTACCTAGGTCTAAAGGAGGTTCTGTATGTATCAGACATAGACTCCCCAGGAGAGCCGTAGGCTAACATTTTGGAATATTTCCTTGCAGCTATTTTCTATACCCTGTTTTCACATAAGAGAAAAGACCCTGATGCTGGGAATGATTGAAGGTGGGAGGAGAAGGGGACAACAGAGGATGAGATGTTTGGGTGGCATCACCGACTCAATGGACATGAGTTTGAGTAAGCTCCGGGAGTTGGTGATGGACAACGAAGCCTGGCGTACTGCAGTCCATGGGGTCACAAAGAGTCGGACACAAATGAGTGACTGAACTGAACTGAACTAATAGCCTTGTTGCTAAAACAGAAGTTACCAGGCTAACTTCTGTATTCTTTAAATACAAGGGCACATATTGCCCAGTCATGGAAGGAGGAAGGATCATCTTGTTCTCATTATGGTGAGTACAGCAGAAATAAGACCCCATTGGAATATATTAAATAAATAAAAATTCAGAAATATGTCCAAAGCACAGTGTTAGATGTAGCAGAAGGCATTCAAAGAAGTATAAGATACAGCCTCCATCTTCATGAGGGTAGCTTACAAGTCAGTTCCCTGGCTTTGTTCTCAGCAAAAAGGTGACTGAAGACTAAAACTGAGCAGGAGGGATTAACAGATCATTGGAATGGACTAAGCTCTTCTGCTGAATGGTCAGCTAGTCTTTAGCACAAATTTACAATGGAAATCTGGACCATTTAGAGATAATATAGTTCTAGAAACTGCTTGGGAGAATGTTACAGCTCTGTCAATTTCCCGTGTACTAGTATGAGGAGTTACTATTTACTGGGTATATCATAGACTATATGCTTTATTATTTCATTTAAAAGTTAACCTTGAAATATAAATTTGAAATTTCATTTGAATTGGTATTTGAATACCTCTTATACTATTTACTCCTCAGTTTTTAAAATAAAGACTATATTTTTAGATAGACTTTAAATTCACAGCAAAACTGAGCAGAAGGTGTAGAGATATTCTATATAGCCTCTTCACCCATATATGAATAATATCCCTCATTATCAACATCCCCCAGCAGAGTGGTATAGTCGTTACAAGTGGTGAACCTACACTGAGGACTTCCCAGCTGGCTCCATGGTAAAGAATCCACTGGCCAATGCAGGAGATTCAGGAGACCTGGTTTGCTCCCTGAGTTGGAAAGATCCCCTGGAGGAGGAAATGGCAATCCACTCCAGTATTCTTGCCTGGAGAATACCATGGACAGAGGAGCCTGGTGGGCTACAACTGATGAACCTATATTGACACATTACAATTACCCAAGGTCCATTGTTTACTTTAGGGTTATTTCATGATGGTATATATTCCATGGGTTCAGACAAGTATATAATGACATGTATCCATCATTATTGCATCATGCAGAGTAATTTCACTACCCTAAAAATTCTCTGTGTTCTATTTATCCTTCCTACTGGACAATCTCTGGCAACCATTTAACTTTTTACTGTCTCCATAGTCTGGGCCTTTTCTAGAATTTCATACACTGTGAATCATATAGTATATAACCTTTTCAAATTGGCTTCTTTCATTTTTGTAATATAAATTTAATTTTCCTCCATGTCTTTTCATGACTTGATAGCTCATTTCTTTTTAGCACTGAGTAATAATCCATTATCTGAATATACTACAGTTTATTTATCCAATAATCTACTGAAAGACATCTTGGTTGACTCTTCTTGTTCAGTTGCTAAGTCTTGCCTGACTCTATGTGAAGCCATGGACTGCAGCATGCCAGGCTCCCTTGTCCTTCACCATCTCCCAGAGTTTGCTCAGGTTCATGTGCCTTCAATCAGAGATGCCATCCAACCATCTCATCCTTTGTCGCCCCCTTCTCCTGCCCTCGATCTTTCCCAGCATCAGGGTCTTTTCCAAGGAGTCAGCTCTTCGAATCAGGTGGTCAAAGTATTGGAGCTTCAGCTTCAGTATCAGTCCTTCCAATGAATATTCAGGATTGATTTTCTTTAGGATTGACTAGTTTGATCTCCTTGCAGTCTAAGTTTTGGCAATTATGAATAAAGCTGCTATAAACATTCTTCTGCAATTGTGTGTGTGTGTGTGTGTGTGTGTGTGTGTGTGTGTGTGGACATAAATTTTCAACTCCTTTGGGTAAATACCAAGAAGACAATTGATGGATCATATGATACAGGTGTTCAGTTTTATAAGAAACTGTCAATTTATATTCCAAAATGACTATATGTACCATTTTGTATTCTTACCAACAATGAATGAAATTTCCTGTTTCTTGACATTCTTACCAGCATTTGGTGTTGCCAGTGTTCTGGATTTTAGTCACTCTAATTTGTATGTAGTGGTATCTAATTGTTGTTTTAATTTTAAATCTCATTGTTGTATTTCTGTGATGACATATGATGGCTTGGGGAATGGGATAGTGAAAGGAAAATTGAGCTGTCTTCCTGTTTGTGAGGCTATTCTCAGGTTTTCTTTGTTCAACTGTTTTGCTAAAGTTTCTTAAATGGTCTCCTGAACTCTCCCAGAGTTGTTTAATTCACAGCATGCCAGTATGCTAAGTCACTTCAGTCATATCTGACTCTTTGCAACCCTATGGACTGTAGTCCACCAGGCTCCAATTTCCATATGATTCACCAGGCAAGAATACTAGAGTGGCTTGCCATGCCCTCCTCCAGGGGATCTTCCTGACCCAGGGATTGAGCCCATGTCTCTTATGTCTCCTGCATTGGCAGATGGGTTCTTTACCACTAGTGCTATCTGGAAAGCCCTTTATCTGTGGATAGCTGTCTAATTGTTGAGCGTTATGAGTGATGGATGCTAGGGTCCCCTACTCTGCCATTTTTGGTCCACATGCAGTCTTTTTTATTTGTTTGCTTGTCTTATTTTTTGTTTTGCTGCTGCTGCTGCTAAGTCCCTTCAGTCATGTCCAACTCTGTGAGACCCCATAGATGGCAGTCCACCAGGCTCCCCCATCCCTGGGATATTCCAGGCAAGAACACTGGAGTGCGTTGCTATTTCCTTCTCCAATGCATGAAAGTGAAAAGTGAAAGTGAAGTTGCTCAGTTGTGTCCAACTCCTAGAGACCTCATGGACTGCAGCCCACCAGGCTCCTCTGTCCTTGGGATTTTCCAGGCAAGAGTACTGGAGTGGGTTGCCATGGCCTTCTCCCTATTTTTTGTTTTACCTTGTTTTAATTTAATTTAATTTTTTAACACCCAAAACATTTTGTATTAGGGTACAGCCAATTCCACATGTAATCTTAATGTAGAGTTTGGGTGGCTATATTCCCTAATATCAACAACACTGTAAGGACAGCATCCCAAACTTGAAAACTATTTGTCTTCAGAAGTTCAAATGGAAGATGATTGTTTGGACACACCTTTACTTGAAGCAATGGCTGGTATTGCCCATAACAACATGCAAATATTTTTCTATACTTTCTATACTTTCCTATTCCTTCTATACTTCCTATACTATTCTAATGATTTCTCCATTTCCACCTGGAGCATCTTCCACTGCCATGTATCTTCCCTTACCAATGAGAAGAGTAGTTTGCAAAGAGTAGTGGCATCACAATCACCCGGAAAGCTTGATAATCTACAAATTGCTGGACCTCACCCCCATACAGTTAGGGCTGTATGGGGCCAGATAATTTGCGTTTCAGTTAAGTTCTCAGTTGCGGATGCTGCCGCTTCTCTGGAGACTTTGAAAGTCAATAAACTAGAATGATGGTTCTCACACATGGAATCACTTGAAGAACTTTTTTAAAAGTACTGATGCCTAAGTTCACCCCAGACCAATTAAGCCAGACTCTTTGAAGATGAGGGCTTGCATTATATTCCGAGGGCTAGTATAACAAATGATCACAAACAGGGTGGTTTAAAATAACAGAAATGACTTCTTTCACCGTTCTGGAGGCTAGACATCCCAAATGAGGGATTGGTAGGGCCATGATCCCTCAAAGGATCTAGGAACGGAGCTTCTCCTAGCTTCTGGTCGTTGCCATCATTGCTGGACACTCCTCGACTTGTGCATGCAGCACTCCAGTCTCTGCCTTCACTCTCACATGGCCTTCTGTCCTGTGTCTGTGTGTATATGTGTCTCTGTGTCCTCTCCTCTTCTTATACAGAAACCAGCGATTGCCTTTAAGGCCCACCTAATCCACTATGGCCTCGTCTTAAATTGCATTTTAATTATATCTGCAAAGAGTTTATTTCAAGTAAGGGCACTTTCTGAAGTTCCAAGTGGACATGAATTTTGGGCTGGGGGACATTTCAACTCAATAATGGTCCCTCACCTAATTAGAATATCCCTGACCGCAAGATCCATATATTATAGAACTCCCATAAACAGTCTAGCATAGAATATGATGCCAGAAAAGAAAAATTCCTCAATGGATGAGTCTGTGTGTTCTCTTCTTCTAATTCACAGTCATCACAACACAACAGATACAACATACTCTTAATTTATCTTAAAAGCTTGTTAAAATAAACTGCAGATTCCAAGGACTTTAAAGTGTTTATCTGTATGACTAATTCAGCTCTAAATTAAAGACCTTTTTCCTTAAGCAATGGAAGATATTGAAGGTATTCCTTTGTAGAAAGAATGGTATGCTATTCCTCCTTTCATTTTATAGGGAACATACCTATAAAGAGCCCAGATTACACACTTCTGAAAGCTTTTAATTGTAAGAAACAATGTTTTTGAACTTCTCGTTATGAACTAGAAATAATATTTTCACATGAAGCAAAAACGCTAAATTACCAAACTGCGTCCCTCAGGTTTTGAATTTTGTACAGTGGAAATGATTGTTTTTCATGAATTAAGACCACAGGGGTGTCTCCTCAGAATGCCTATGATGCAAAGCAGAAGATAAGTGACCTGTTGCCTGAATTCAGCGTCGGGGGCTGTATTCACTGGGTGGGCGTGGGGACTGATGAAAAATGTGGTCACATGTTGGGAAAAGAAGAGTAACTGGAAATCAGGGGGTGAGTAAGGTTAGTACTGGATGAAATGGCCTCTGAGGGTCACAGAATTGTCCTAATGGCTCTGCACTTACACTGGCTCTGCTATGCTGAAATCAGGCATGGACGCTTCTGCTGTGCTGAGCTGAGTCACTCAGTCATGCCCGACTCTTTACAACCCCCTGTGGTAGCCCGCCAGGCTCCTCTGCCCATGGAAATCTCCTGGCAAGAGTTCTGGAGTGGGTTGCCATGCTCTTCTCCAGGGGAGCTTCCCGACCCAGGAATCAAACCGGGGTCTCCTGCACTGCAGGAGGAGAGGGGCAGGAGGAGGCAGGAGATGGGAGGAGTGTTTCAGGAGGAAGGGGACAGATGGACCTGTGACTGATTCATGTCAATATATGGCAGAAACCAACACAACATTGTGAAGTGATTATCCTCCACTTAAAAAAAATCAAACTAAAAAAAAGAGAATGAGGAGATTTGGTCACTCATTTATCTTTGGAAATATTTTTTCATTAGTGTGTAACTGGTTTTATTTTTTTTATTTTTTCACTTTCATGCTTGGATTTATTTCTGTTCATTGATCTATATGTCACTTTATTCTATATTATCTGGTTACTATAGATTTGTAATATAGTTTTTTTAAAAATTTTTTTCCATTTATTTTTATTAGTTGGAGGCTAATTACTTTACAATATTGTAGTGGTTTTTGCCATACATTGACATGAATCAGCCATGGATTTACATGTGTTCCCCATCCCGATCCCCCCTCCCGCCTCCCTCCCCATCCCATCCCTCTGGGTCCTCCCAGTGCACCAGCCCCGAGCACTTGTCTCATGCATCCCACCTGGACTGGCGATCTGTTTCACCCTTGATAGTATACTTGTTTCAATGCTGTTCTCTCAGAACATCCCACCCTCGCCTTCTCCCACAGAGTCCAAAAGTCTATTCTGTACATCTGTGTCTCTTTTTCTGTTTTGCATATAGGGTTATCATTACCATATTTTTAAATTCCATATATATGTGTTAGTATACTGTAATGGTCTTTATCTTTCTGGCTTCCTTCACTCTGTATAATGGGCTCCAGTTTCATCCATCTCATTAGAACTGATTCAAATGAATTCTTTTTAATGGCTGAGTAATATGCCATGGTGTATATGTACCATAGCTTCCTTATCCATTTGTCTGCTGATGGGCATCTAGGTTGCTTCCATGTCCTGGCTATTATAAACAGTGCTGCGATGAACATTGGGGTGCACGTGTCTCTTTCAGATCTGGATTCCTCAGTGTATATGCCCAGAAGTGGTATTGCTGGGTCACATGGCAGTTCTATTTCCAGTTTTTTAGGGAATCTCCACACTGTTCTCCATAGTGCCTGTACTAGTTTGCATTCCCACCAACAGTGTAAGAGGGTTCCCTTTTCTCCACACCCTCTCCAGCATGTATTGCTTGTAGACTTTTGGATAGCAGCCATCCTGACTGGCGTGTAATGGTAGCTCATTGAGGTTTTGATTTGCATTTCTCTGATAATGAGTGATGTGGAGCATCTTTTCATGTGTTTGTTAGCCATCTGTATGTCTTCTTTGGAGAAATGTCTGTTTAGATCTTTGGCCCATTTTTTGATGCGGTCATTTATTTTTCTGGAATTGAGCTTCCGGAGTTGCTTGTATATTTTTGAGATTAATCCTTTGTGTAACTGGTTTTAACACCCTTTGGGGCTTCCCAGTTGGAGCGAGTGGTAAAGAACCTACCAATGCAGGAGATGAAAGAGACATAGGTTCGATCCCTGGGTCAGGAAGATTCCTTGGAGGAGGAAACGGCAATCCACTCCAATATTCTTGCCTGGGAAATCCCATGGATAGAGGAGCCTGGTGGGCTCTTTATGATAGAAAATTACTTCTTACATTAACTAGGAACATGATAATGTTCAGAAACTTTGAGAATATCCAAGTGTTTTTGTAACATTTATGGTGTTTTAAAAAATACTTAGTCACACACTCAATAGTCATAATAATTTTTCACTTTGTTTTTTTAACCAGTGGTAGTGACAGCTCTCCAATAACACACTCTTACTCCTCTCTTGAACCATTTTCTCTGCTCATGAACTCCACTGAGAGGATTGAATCATCTGCCCATTTCTGAGCAGATTCTCTCAGTTTTCTGAGAACTTGGGAGTTCTACCTTAGTTCTCACATCTTAATACTTTGTTTAGTTATAAAGATTTTTCAAGATAAAAATCAAACACAAATTTATGTGACAGATGTTCCTGGGATTTGGGCAGGAGACTTATACTGTAGGGATAGTGGTTACTCAGAGGTGGCCTTGTGTTAACTGGTGCATTTTGTGTATTTTTAGTCTTTGCGTAAACCTAGCCCTTCTTTCAGAGAAGGCAATGGCACCCCACTCCAGTACTCTTGCCTGGAAAATCCCATGGACGGAGGAGCCTGGTAGGCTATAGTCTTTGTGGTCGCTAAGAGCTGGGCATTACTGAGCGACTTCATTTTCATTTTTCAGTTTCATGCATTGGAGAAGGAAATGGCAACCCACTCCAGTATTCTTGCTTGGAGAATCCCAGGGACGGGGGAGCCTAGTGGGCTGCCGTCTATGGGGTTGCACAGAGTCGGACACGACTGAAGTGACTTAGCAGCAGCAGTAGCAACCCTTCTTTGCTTGCTAACAGTCACCCTGTTATCTTTGAAGTTATTCTTTGTGTGATAAGAAAGATGTATAGTAATATACCCAAAGTCTAATTCTGCTGAGGGAAAAAAATTTCAAATTGTACAGTGGTTTTTTAACTGAAAAGGAAAATAATACTTATGGAACACCTACTAAGTGCTGAAGAGCTTTATATACATTATTTCTTTTAATCTTCATTAATGTTTCCATGTTACAGCTAGCTCAGTGGCAGAGTCTAAATTTGAACCCAGGCATATAGTCTACTTAATTCTTCAAACACTTCTTTCATTAACTTCGAACACTTCTTCGTACAAACTTTCCCTAAGATACTAATTTTTAAAAATTCTGGTAACCTATGCTTAACATGGGCTTCCTAGGTTATGCTAGTGGTAAAGAACCCACCTGCAAATGTAGGAGACATAAGAGATGTGGGTTGGATCCCTGAGTCGGGTAGACTCCCTGGAGGAGGCATGGCAACCCACTCCAGTATTCTTCCTTGGAGAATCCCATGGACTGAGGAGCCTGGTGGGCTACACTCCATAGAGTCACAAAGAGTTGGACATGACTGAAGCGACTGAGCATGCATGCATACATAATGTAAATTTGACCTTTGCAACAATTTTCAGTGTACAGTTCACTGGCACTACGTGCATTCAAATCATTGTGCAGTCATCACACTCTCCATCACCAGCATCTTCATCCTCCCAATTGAAACTCTGTACCATTAAATAAAAACTCTCCATTCCTCTCTCCACCCAGCCCTTGATAGTCACTACTTTACTTCATTAATCTATGAGTTTAACTATTCTAGGTACCTAATCTAAGATAAATCATGCAATATTTGTCCTTGTATCTCAGTCATTTCATGCAGTATAAGGTCTTCAAGTTTCATTCATGTTGTACCATGCCTCAGAATGTCCTTCCTTTTTTCAGGCTGAATAATATTTCATTGCATACATGACATTTGGTCTCTTTGCCATTGATATCCTCATATATTTAGTCTGTTATTACCATTGTTCATTTTGTCAAAGTGTCCACAGATTGGGTTCCTCTCATTAACTGCCATGACCTTCACTAGGGTCTGATCACTGTGGATTGCCTCAACAGCTGCATGACAGAGCTTTGTGCATTCAGACCACGCCTCCCAACCCTCCAATATCATCACTGTCAGAGTGATGTTCCATTATGTCACTACTGAAGATCACACAGTGGCCTTAAATTCAGGCTGCTAGGTCAGTTTAAAGGTAGTAAATTACCTGACTTCCTCTTATCTATGTAACATTGTTTTGTGCTTCTTCCCTGCTTTCTTCTCTGCTCCAAGGGCTCTCAGTGCTCACAGTAAGTCCCCTTTTTCTTGCTGTTTAATCGCTCAGTTGTGTCCAACTCTTTGCGATCCCATGTACTGTAGCCCACCAGGTTCCTCTGTCCATGGGATTTTCCAGGCAAGAATACTGCAGTGGGGTGCCATTTCCTCCTCCAGGGGATTTTCCTGATCCAAGGATAGAACCTGAGTCTCCTGCACTGGCAGATGAATTCTTCACCAAGGACTACTTTTTGAAAATCAAATCTTCTTTTTGTTTTATATTTTATCTCAGCTGGTAATAATTATACATGATCAATGATCATACATTTGCTTTCTATATTATGTTGAATGGGCCAATATGCCCATCTAAAAGGGCCAATATGCCATTTGAGCCACTTTTCAGTTAAGATTTTTTTAGTGTTGTCAGGAAGTAGAGCTTCTATTTTAATGTTGGTTGGAGTCAGTTAAGAAAAGGTTGGCGCTACCTCACAGGAAATAGGAAAGTGTCTACCCGGGACCCTGTGAATACTTGTAAATATGTATTGATGGCTCTGCTAGAATCTGGAACTTCATCTGTGTAATTACCCATGCATCTATTTGTTTACAATTCATTTGTTCACTTATGATTCAGCTTTTACAAGGGCAAGAAAAATTATGAATAAATTAATTTGTCAATGATTAAAAACCATGTTAGCCTTACCAAATGCATTCTTTGTCCAATCTATGCCATTGCTTTTCATTCATCTAATCCCTTACAAAGCCATTTCCTACTGCACTTCAAAGCATATATGGTCTCCATTTATTTCCAATGTTTATTAGTTTTTGCTTTCCCTAACCACATGCTAATGTTCTTGAATACAGGATCTCTGTCCTGTAATTTTGTGAGAATCCCATGATTTAGGGCTGATAAGTACTTGCTGGTTTATGAAATAAGAGAAAGTAACAGGAACATACAAATTTCAAAATGTGGAGATAGACTTTTATCAGAGCCCTTAGGAAGAAAATGCTTTGCACCCAGGAAGAAATCTCTTATAGAAGCTGTTAAATACCAGCATAGCAAGAACGGAGCTGTTTAAATAGTTCCTTGTGCATTTTTCACACTGTGGTATGCAAGCTCAGCCAGTGAATTTCAGGGCAAATGCTATCCAGGTGAGTCTGTTTCTCATTTTAAATAATTCTCAAAATATGTGAAATACTCAGTAAGTGTTCCCTCCTCTCCTAAGGGTCCAGATGATGTCCAAAGCCTTGACACACACTGGTCTAGGATATGTGAAATGTTCTTACTATTCCTAAGTTTAAGAGTTATTTTCAAAATGGGCTTTTAAGTCCAGTTAATAAACAGAAAACTTTCCCTTTAGGAGGGCTTAAGAGGGACAGTCTTACACCTTATAACAGTTGCAAAAATGGATAATTTGACACTATGTTGGGAACGCAAATCATACTTCTGTAAGCAGATATGACATCCAGAAGGTTGACCAGCATCTAGTATGCCCTCCTATTGCATTAGGACATGAGTGTTAGAATCACTACAAACATTAACCAACATATGTTTCAGAACAGAACATGTCAAGGGCAGATAAACTAGAGAAAATAAGAGAGAGAGACAGAGAGAGGTAGAGAGATGGAGAGAGAGAGAGAATACAACATTGGAAGAAAATTGCCATAATATCTCAGGTCACAGAAACGCTGAGAAATTTTATAGATAAGTACATAAATTAAAGGCAGCCAGGATTTTTTCATTACGAATAATGAATAAACAACATCATACAGTCTATTAGCTCATTTCCCTCCTCTATCTCGTTCCCCTATCTATAAATAAATAATTTATAGACTAAATTAAAATTTTTTAAATTTTAAATGTTTTAAAAATAAATTTATTTATTGATATTTATTTATAAATAAATAAATCTAAATAAATAATTATTATTTTTTCACAAATAAATTCTGAATTTGGAGCCAACATGGCCAAGTGCATCCCTACTTTCTATTCTTTTCATTTTCACCAACTTTAGGTGGTTAAATAGACATGCAGGACTTTTACTTTAAAATGATATTCCTCAAATTCCTGCTAACGCAATTTGGAAGAGAGTTGTATTAAAGTATTTACAGGAATGCTGATAGTAATATGCTATTATACTTGCTGTTGTAGTAATGAAAGTTAAACTTAAAAATATTCACAACTGCACCAACATTTAATTAGCAATGTTGGCACCAGAAAGCCCGGAATAAACTGCTATTGTGGGTTTGCTGATAGACAGCTTGTCAGGAAATGATCAGTATTGGCAATGATTTGGGGCTAATTTCATGGATGTTTTCCAGTTTCCGTGATCTTCCTTTCCCCTTTTCCAAACAAAAGTGCTTCTGAAAATTTCTGTTTAACATCTTTCACTTTGAATAAAGAAAACACAAAACATTCCCCTTTGCAGCTGGTATTGGTGAAATTACTTCTCTGGAGGGACCGGCAGATGAGGGGTCTTGTTTGAGAAGCACCAGGCGGAAGGTTGCGTGCTGTATCAGAGCCCACACTCAGACTTGCAACTTGAGATCTGTCCCTCACCCCCCTTTCCACCTACACACACACACACACGCACACACACATACACCCCTAAATGAACACAGATGGCTGGCACCCAGAGTAGGCATCTAGAAAAACAGCCTCAGGTCTCTCTGGTTGCTGTCATTTCATTCTACAGAGAGCCTTCCAGATGCCTGTGTTGTTTCTTGAACTGAGATCACTCCTGTTTGGGTGTTTACCCACTTCCTTTTGGGAAATGTACTAGAAGTATCAGAAAGATACCCAGAGATTGATTTGACTAAAACAAAACATTCCTTTAAACTCACCGGTTGTATAGTATTATATTTAATGAAAGCCATATTATGATAAAAATATGTATCAGTTTCTAACAATTTTTTTTCCTCCAGAGCTGTGTAACATCACCTGATCTATTTGTTTCTCTGTGTGAAATAAATTAATTTTTCAAATGTAATACAAAAGAGGATAAAGTCAAACTTCATAAATGCTGAAAAACAATCTAAAGCTTATACCCCCCCCCACAAATCAAATGGAACATATGTTTTTCCCCATTTTTTTCTGTATAAAGTATGTAAACAATTACCTGGATTTGGCGGGCATAATTATGAAGGGGTTGATATCTAAAAGGTTATTATTGATTTATAGAGTTCTCTAGTTTAATCGAAGACAGATTTAGGAATAAGGAAAAAAAAATACTGCTTTCCCCAGGAACAATAAATGTCTCAAAGGGGAAATGTAAGATTTAAGGGTAATTTTTATAAGATACATATACTGCAGTTTGTGGATCTGGGAAGTGTTTCTCATTTGAACAACTTCTATATAACGAACATTTTGTAGAGCCATCTCACTCATTGTAGCATGTGTTATAAGCCTCAAAATGCAGTGGTTAAATTCCCAGGATAAGTTTTGTTAAGTCTAAATTCCTCATTTTCCATTATGGATTTATAATCCTCAGTCTGCAGATTAAATACATACAACAAGTATAAAATATTTATTTAAACAATAAATTTAGTTTAATTCACTCCCCATCGTGTATGAATGCTTTTTCTCTATCTCCAGTGCGTGTGTTCACACACCACAAATTCATTCATCTAACATTAGGCAATGTGATACTACTTAATATTAGCATGTGGTTGTATAATAAAAATTAAACCTTGCATGCGGAGGATTCCTATACTTTACTTTTCTATGTATGTTTAATTATCATTGTAACCTATTTATGTAAGAGCAGTCTAATCATTGTGTGGTATCAATATTCAGAGTAAAATAAAAATTTTTTAAAAACCAAATTTCTTCCTCTAGGGAAAGATTTAATTTATTGAGTCACTCACAGAAGGCTTAATCAGGACTTCCCTGATTAAGTGGGTAAGAATCTGCGTGTCAATGCAGGGGACACAGATTCAGTCCCTGGTGTGGGAAGATTCCACATGCTAAGGAGCAACTAAAGCCATTGCAGCCGTCTACTGAGCCCAGGTGCTGCAACAGCCAAAGCCTGGGCACCTGGAGCCGGAGCTGGCAGCAAGAGAAGCCACCGCGGTGAGAAGCCTGTGCATCGCCGCCAAGAACAGGCCCTGCTCGCCAGAACTAGGGGAAGTGTCGCACGCAATGAAGATCCAGTGCAACCAAAAAAAAGTTAAAAAGGCTTAATCATGCCTTAAACTGGATTTTAACTTATGCAAAAGCTTCCCATTTTGTGACTTTTACATAAAGACCGGGCCTTCGCCAATCATCCAAAAGCAAAATGTCAATAAGGAGTGAAAAAGAGAAACAAGATGCAGACGTATATTTGTGCTGGGTATTTAATAACATCCTGTAACCACACACATAAAGTTCTACATGTGCTACTCGTTGTAATCTGACTTATACCTGAGCACTTTTTTATTCCTAAAACCGGCATTGGCAAAGATAACAGTAGACAAGGACTTCTGGCCAAGATGGACTAACTTAGACTGGACTTACCTCACACCTCTAGCAAGTTGAAAACTGGACAAAATATGTGAAACAATTTTCAGATATTGGATGACAGGCAGCACAGGACAGTTAAATCCCTGCGAGAAGAGGAAAAAATAAGATGAGTCCTGTGATGGCTGCAACTTAATGGGTAAAGTCAGCTGCAGCCTGGAGGGGGAAACCCAGCATCTGCGGATATGGCTGAGTTGAAGGAGACAATGTGGATGTTCAGAGATGCCCAAACATACAGAGCCTGTGGGACAGGGTACTGGAGAAAGAGCTACACAGGGAAGAGGGGAGGGGAAGAGAGGGGAGAAGGGGGGGCCACTCTGGAGATCTGCAGAGCGGTTCCCTTGAGTCTTTGGTGGAGAAATGATTTGTGCATGTGTAAGGGTGAGCTGCCTGGCATCAAGGAAAGAACCACTGAAAAGGAATAAGGAATCCAATAGGAATGGGATTAGTTATGTTCCCACCAGCTAAGTAGAAGGAACTCATAACACAGGAGATAGAATCCTTACAAAGGTATTGACTCAGTAGGAGACTAAATTAGCTGTAGACCAAAGTCTCAATGAACCACCCTAACAAAGTTTAAAAGCTAGCTTTGAAAAGACCCAACCTGTTCCAAGTAACTTAGCTGCATGCCAGCTTGAAATCTAACACTAATTAAGGAATACAACAGCCAGCAATCAAAAGCAAAATTTACAATGCCCAGCATGTAATAAAAATTTACCAGGTGTGCAATAAAGCAGGAAAATATGAACCATGACTAGGAAAAAAAAAATCAATGGCTAGAAACAGACTTAGAAATGATAAAGAGGATGGAACTAGCAGACAAGGGCTTTAAGCAACTACTATGTTCTCTACATGCTGAAGAATTTGGAGGAAAACATAAGTATGATGAGGACAGAAATAGAGGTATAGAAAAAGACTAAATAGAACTTCTAGATATGAAAATACAATACCTATAATGAAAAGTAACAATAGCTAAACTTAGTGAGCATTTCCTAGGTGCCAAACGCTGGCTGAGAGCTTCACATGCATTAACTCATTTAACTTTAGCTTCACCTGTACAGAGCAGATGCTAAAGGTGAGGAAATCGAGGATTAGAAAAGGTAAATAATTGTACATGATCATAGAGATGAAATTTGAAACCATGCTGTCTACTCCGAGGTTCATGCTTTTAAGCAGCATTCCGAATTGTTTACAGCATTATTTGCAATAAAATATAATTTAAAGAATGAACCTTATCTGAGGAAGTTTAGTGAAATTAAAGGGTCCCATTAAACATGACATTCTGTTTCATGTGCGTTTTGTGCATATGGGGACACATATGCCTGCACGATTTAGGTGTAGATTTGTTGGAGATCAGACAGATTTTTCTGAAAGTGCTATATGATTGGAGATGGAGAAGGACTGTATTTCTATCCTGCCATTTTCTCAAAAAGATAAGATAGAAATGAGATGAATGGAACTTGCAATTTAATAGAACAAGATGCTGTTAAAATTGTTCATAGCTCTAAAGCATTTTACAATTGGTATTTCAATTAAAGTATGGCAATAATAAGGAGATGAATATAATCACATTAGGCAATGTTTATTGAAAGACTGTCATGTGTCATGCTCTAGGCTAAAGTACATGTATTAACACATTTAATCCTTATAGCAGCCCTTTGAGGTAGATTCTACTCTTTTTATAGAGTTGAGGAGCAGAGAGAGGTTATCTGACTTGCCTAAGGTTATATGGACAAAGGTCACGGAAAGTATTTCTTGTACAGAATCATCTGTGTAAGGGAGTTAAATAATGGTTTCTGTTCCAGTACAACTTTCTGCATGATATTCACTTTAATTTTTTTCCTTATAATAAGATTTTATATAAAAGATATTTAATAAGCTAGCCTTGACTGTAGACAATACACTATCCAACTGATAAAGAATGAAAGCATGTAGATTTTCTAAAATGTCTTAATATACTGGTATGAATGCCATCAATTCAGTAATCATATTTATTCTCAAAAGTACATTAACTTAAATACATGGGTCAATCT
The DNA here is from genome assembly GCF_963930625.1 of Muntiacus reevesi. NCBI lineage: Eukaryota > Metazoa > Chordata > Mammalia > Artiodactyla > Cervidae > Muntiacus > Muntiacus reevesi. The sequence continues at coordinate 13,214,967 of NC_089254.1, forward strand.
ATCATTAGATAAAAATGGTTGGGCTCCGCAATTCCTGGAGTCCATAATTATGTCAAGGAATTATTTTTTCCTGAATAATGCCCACATACTTAATTAACTTTAATGCTCTCATACCAAGATTGTTAGGTAACAGAGACAATTTGACACTTTTTCACTCCTTGCAAGTAGAACAGAAAGTCCACTTGGATGTCTCGGAATGTCAGGTCACAGAATAAGTAAGCCTGTAATAATATCAGAACTGAGATTCTCATAAATGGGTCTCGCTCAAAAACCTTAGCCCCTCATATAAGCTACATTCTACTCCTGGAGGTAAGTAACCCTCTACTGGCTCGGCAGGACTCACCATGCTCAGGAAGGAACTGAGTGAGGACTCTAAACCTTGCATAGTTCAATTTAATTCCATTTTCACAATCATTCACAGAGTACGTACAAAGTTCCAGATGCTATTCTAGTTCTCTAATCCAGATATCTACTCAACAAATAAACAAATCAGGCTGTAATGCCTACTTTAGTTGTAACTCTACTCTGGAAAACTGGTCAAATGAGTAGTCATGAGACACACAGTAGAAAAAACAACCATCTGATCTGATGATAGTATTGACTTGCAGGCAAGGTGCATTCCTGTTGAGCTGATCAGGAATTCGATTTCACTGGCTAGAAAATGTTAGGATTGTAACACAGATCAAGCAAACTAAAAATCAAGGAGCAAACCACCAACTATCACCGTCAACAAACACACACAATATAGGATCTAGCATCAAATAAGTAATCAGGACATAATCTTTTGTCCATATAAGAATAAAGGGTAGTCATTTAAATTGAATAAATTTAGGCCTGTGAAAGAAAATTCACTACATTTTTCCTGTTCTCATTTCAAGGTGGGCCAGTGAAAACCTTGTCAGACTGGTAGGTACCTCTTTGAAAATAAGTTTAAGAACCATTTCTGTGGGTGTGTTTTAGTATCACTGGTATGAACAACATTTCATTAGAAAAGAAAGGTTCAGCAACAACAGGGGGCAGTTTTGAAGGACACATAGCATTGCTCCTTCTGCAGTATCCCTCAAGTCACTAGTGGCTCTCACTACCAGATGGGTCCTGTTTGGAAATGAAGATCTGCAGCATGTAGAAAGGCTATGATTTCATTAGGCATTCAGTTCAGTTCAGTTCAGTCGCTCAGTCACGTCCGACTCTTTGCAATGCCATGGACTGCAGCATACCAGGCTTCCCTGTCCATCACTAACTCCCAGGGATTGCTCAAACTCATGTCCATCAAGTCAGTGATGCCATCCAACCATCTCATCCTCTGTCATACTCTTCTCCTCCTGCCTTCAATCTTTCCCAGCATCAGGGTCTTTTCCAATGAGTCGACTCTTTGCATCAGGTGGCCAAAGTAGTGGAGCTTCAGCTTCGGCATCAGTCCTTTCAATGAATATTCAGAGTTGATTTCCTTTAGGGTTGACTGGTTTGATCTCCTTTCTGTCCAAGGGACTCTCAAGAGTCTTGTCCCACACCACAGTTCAAAAGTATCAAGTCTTTGGTGCTCAGCTTTTTTTTATAGTCCAACTCTCATCCATACATGACTACTAGAAAAACCATACCTTTGACTAGATGGATTATTGGCAAAGTAATGACTCTGATTTTTAATATGCTTTCTAGGTTGGTCATAACTTTTCTTTCAAGGAGCAGGTGTCTTTCAATGTCATGGCTGCAGGGACCATCTGCAGCGATTTTGGAACCCAAAAAACAAAGTCTGTCACTGTTTCCATTGTTTCCCCATCTATTTGCAAGAAGGGATGGGACCAGATGCGATGATCTTAGTTTTCTGAATGTTGAGCTTTAAGACAACTTTTTCACTCTTGTCTTTCACTTTCATCAAGAGGCTCCTTATTTCTTTGTTTTCTGCCATAAGGTGGTGTCATCTGCGTATCTGAGGTTATTGATATTTCTCCCAGCAATCTTGATTCCAGCTTGTGCTTCATCCAGCCTGGAATTTCACAAGATGTACTCTGCATAAAAGTTAAATAAGCAGGGTGATAATATACAGCCTTGACATACTCCTTTCCTGATGTGGAATCAGTCTGTTGTTCCATGTAAGGTTCTAACTGTTGCTTCTTGACCTGCATACAGATTTCTCAGGAGGCAGGTAAGGTGTCTGGTATTCACTTCTCTTTAGGAATTTTCCAGTTTGTTGTGATCCACACAGTGAAAGGCTTTGGCATAGTCAATAAAGCAGAAGTAGATGCTTTTCTGGAACTCTCTCGCTTTTTTGATGATCCAATAGATGTTGGCAATTTGATCTCTGGTTCCTCTGCCTTTTCTAAATCCAGCTTGGACATCTGGAAGTTCATGGTTCACATACTGTTGAAGTCTGGCTTGGAGAATTTTGAGCATTACTTTGCTAGTGTTTGAGATGAGTGGCATTTTGCGATAGTTTGAGCATTCTTTGGGATTGGAATGAAAACTAACATTTTCCAGTCCTGTGACCACTGCTGAATTTTCCAAATTTACTGGCATATTGAGTGCAGCACTTCCATAGCATCATCTTTTAGGATTTGAAATAGCTCAACTAGGATTTCATCACCTCCACTAGCTTTGTTCTTAGTGATGCTTCCTAAGGCCCACTTGACTTCACTTTCCAGGATGTCTGGCTCTAGGTGAGTGATCACACCATCATGATTATCTGGGTCATGAAGATCTTTCTCACATAGTTCTTCTGTGTGTTCTTGCCATCTCTTCTTAATATCTTCTGCTTCTGTTAGGTCCATACCATTTCTGTCTTTTATTGTGCCCATCTTTGCATGAAATGTTCCCTTGATATCTCTAATTTTCTTGAAGAAATCTCTAGTCTTTCCCATTCTATTGTTTTTCTCTATTTCTTTGCATTGATCACTGAGGAAGGCTTTCTTATCTCTCCTTGCTATTCTTTGGAACTCTGCATTCAAATGCATGTATCTTTCCTTTTCTCCTTTGCCTTTAGCTTCTCTTTTTTCTCAGCTATTTGTAAGGCCTCCTCAGAAAACCATTTTACATTTCTTTTTCTTAGGGATGGTCTTGATCACTGCCTCCTGTACCATGTCATGAAATTAGTCACTACTTGTGTTATTTTTATTTGTGAGGTTAAAAAGTAGGTAAATATGGGTAATTTTCTACTTCATTTGTACAACTACCAAATTAGAATGTCTATATAGACTTTACTCGCAGAAGTGGTTATAAATGGTTTCTTGATACAGTCTTCCTTCATATCTTCCCAAACATGTTCCTGGACTGGAGATTTGATTTTTATCTTGGTTCACAGTTTGCATGCCTTCAAGCTCCCTGTCCAGGCCTGGATCGTGTTTGGCTGGGGCCCTGACAACCTGTCTAGCTCCTATTATCTTTTCCTCAATTTCTGCATCTTGCTCCTATTCCCCTTACCGTGGTTTATAGCCAACTGCAACTGGATGGTGTGAAAGAACAGTCTGCTTCTTAACTATGAAACTCAAAAGGCCAAGATACTATCAAATGAGCTTTACACATTACTGCTGTCCAAGACTATTGCCATGGTGCTCCTACTCTGAGATCAGATTTCTTGCGTATCACTGCAAGCTGGAATTACACCTGAGGTCGCCATTACTCCTGAGCATGTCCTAAGTTTAAGAACTGGCCAAGACTGTCAGGTACTTGGTAGATATGGGCTTCCTAGGTGGCACTAGTGGTAAAGAAGTCGCCTACCCATGAGGGAGACACAAGGCATGGATTTGGTCCCTGGGTCTGAATGATCCCTTGGAGGAGGAATCCATGGGAACCCACTCCAGTATTCTTACCTGGAGGATCCCATGGTCAGAGGAGCCTGGCAGGCTATGGTCCATAGGGTCACAACGAGTCAGACACAACTGAAGCAACTTAGCACGTAGCCCTGACTTAAACCTTTCTCTATCCTGCCTTGCATAGAAGTACAGTATACCTGAGAGCTACGATATCATCAGAGTTGACATATGGCTACTTCTCTATGTGGAAAGAAATAAACGCAGATCTTGAGATATTTCCTCACTGGTCATTTAGCAGTATTAACTCCTAGTCAATAGGGAGTGGGTTTGAGCAAAGTTTAATGGACCAGCTTTCTTCAATTCTCTGGTTAGGGTATCCTAGTAGCTTATAGATCTTTCACAGAAAGAATCATCATTTTAGATTAACTATTAGTTTGAGGTTAATGAGGATCATTCCATAAATTTGAATTCAGTGATGATAAATATACCCCCATTGTTAGAAAAGACTAAAAACCATCCAAACATGGTAAACATTGAGCTGTCATTGAGTACACTGAGCTATTTTAACTAAAATTTATTGGATGTTTAATAAGTGCATAGAAAATGCTCAATGAGTGTGAGTGAGTGAGTGAAGTTGCTCAGTCATATCCGACTCTTTGTGATCCCATGAACTGTAGCCTACCAGGCTCCTCTGTCCATGTCAATGAGTGCAAGTCATATTACAATTACTACAATTATAATTTTGTGTGTGTACCAAACATTGTGCTAAGGCCCTTATATGAATTATTTCATTTAGTCCTAAGAAATGTTCCCCGCAATAAGCACTGTTACCTCTAGCTTAAAGTCAGCTTAGAGAGGTCTCTCAGGGTCATTGGAAGAACCATAATTTAACCACTGTATAATATTGCATCTCTATCATAAAGAAAATTTTCCTTGAAATGACTTCAAAAATAAATGAAGATTTTTAACAAAGCTTCTATTCTCTTGTCATGAATAAGGAGAGGCAGTTTAGAATACTGGTTAACATTGCAGATTCTGAAAAGACAGGCTGGGTTTGAATCTAGGCTCTGTCACTCACTACTACATGACTCTGAGTAAATAGCTTAAATTCTCTGTGCCTCAGTTTTCTATCTATAAAAATGGATCATAGACTTGTGAGATCCATTTAATATGTAAAATGAATTAATACATGTAAATACACATAAACCCAAAATGTATAAACATATATTACACATGTAAAATGTTTAGAATAATACCTGGCTTACATCAGATATTCAAAAAAGAAACACAAACTACTATTATTTGAAAGTGAAAGTGAAAGTCACTCAGTTGTGTCCGACTCTTTGCGACCCCGTGGACTATATAGTCCGTGGAATTCTCCAGGCCAGAATACTGGGTGGGTAGCCTTTCCCTTCTTCAGGGGATCTTCCCAACCCAGGGATTGAACCCAGGTCTCCTGCATTGCAGGTGGATTCTTTACCAGCTGAGCCACAAGGGAAGCCCTTTGCTTCCTTTACACAGCAAAGAAGATAATAAACAAAATGAAAAGACAACTTACAGACTGGGAGAAAATATTTGCAAATGATGTGATCAACAAGGGCTTAGTTTCCAAAATACACAAACAGCTCATATAATTTAATAACAGAAAGAAAGCCCAATCGAAAAATAGACAGAGACCTAAATAGACATTTCTCCAAAGAAGAGATGTAGATGGCTAATAGGTACATAGAAAGATGCTCATTAGAGAAATGCAAATCAAAACTACAATGAAATACCACCTCATACTAGTCAGAATGGCCATCATTTAAAAATCTACAAACAATAAATGATGGAGAGGGTGTGGAGAAAAGGGAACCCCCTTGAACTGTTTGTGGGAATGTAAACTGATATAACCACAATGGAGAACACTATAAAAGCTCCTTAAAAAACTAGAAATAAAACTACCATATAACTCAGAAATCTCACTCCTGGGCATAAAATCTGAGAAAACCATAATTCAAAGAAACATATGTACTCCAGTATTCATTGCAGCACTATTTACAATAGCCAAGGCATGGAAGCAACCTGGATGTCCATCGACAGATGAATGGATATAAATGTATATATATATATATATATACACACACATGTATATATATACACACATTTGTGTGTATGTATATATATAAAATATACATATATAATACACATATATACATATATTATATATATATATACACAATGGAATATTACTCAATTGTATAAAGGAACAAAATTGAGTCATCTGTAGTGATGTGATGAACCTAGAGCCTGTCATACAGAGTGAAGTAAGTCAGAAAGAGAAAAACAAATATTGTATGTTAAAGCACACATGGAATCTAGGAAAATGGTACTGGGGAAGCTATTTGGGGAGCAGGAACAGAGATGCAGACGTAGTAAGGAGACTTGTGGACACCAAGGAAGCAGGAGAGGTTGGGCGAGCTGAGAGAGCAGCCCTGATACGTGTCACCTCCATCTGTGAAATAGACGGCTAGTGGGGAGCCACTGCCGGGCACGAGGAGCTCGGCTTAGTGCCCCGTGATGACCCGAGGGGTGGGCCGGGGGTGGGGTGGGAGAGAGGCTCTCGGGGGAGGGGGCATATGTCTGTTTAGACAGCGGAGTCACGCTGTTGTAGGGGAGAAACAAACACAGCACTGTAAAGTGGTTATACTCCAATTAAAAAAGAGAGCGATGGGGGAGCAAAGGTGCTTGGGATTGGAAAAATGAACATTAACGTAGAATCTACAGTAACTTATAAAATTTATAAAATGTGTTATGTATTATTTATATAAAACAAAATTAATAAATAGGGAAGGTGGGGAAAGAGAAAAGAAGCAGAAAGAAAAGGATGAGGGGCAGTAGTTGTAGCACAACTGAACATTGTAAAACAGGTTTGGTGGTGGGGCAGGGTGGGAAACAGTTTGGGGTCAAGAGGAACAGTGCAATTACAACATTCTCCACTCATGCATACATGGCCTAAGTGACGAAGCCAGGAATGAAGGCCAGATCTCCTGATTCCTGGCCCAGGGCCTTTTGTATTAAATCATGTTGCCTCTGTTGTCAGATAATCATCTTGCATCTGGAACATAAATACAGCCAATTCAAATATGCATCTTGATCTTATCATGTGGTTAGCAATCCATGCTGCTATTATTGTCTAAAGGGCTGCGTCCCATTAATACCAGTTCATTTTTTGGCAACAAATCTCATGGCATAAGGTGCATAAGTACAATATAGAATGTGGTTAAAGGAAATCATTCTCATTCCAAATACCACAAGACATGAGAGGAAGCTCCTAGGTAGTGCTACTGTGGAGAATCTTGAGGAAGTCAAAGGGGAAATGGGGAAAATTTAAGTTTTGTTCAGCTTTGGTAACTCTAAATTAGGTGGGATTTTTTTTTAAGTGTGATGATTTGATTACAAATCTATTCTTTTTTAAATTAACTTACTTTTTAATTGCAGGATAATTGCTTTACAGAATTTTCTTGTTTTCTGTCAAATCTCAACACGAATCGGCCATAGGTATACCTATATGCCCTCCCTTTACAAATCTATTTTTTAAATTAAAAGACAATCTTTACTATAAGAGGTAACCTTTACTACCCTCAATACACAAGTGAAGTCCACATGATCCCCATGTATATTGCTTACACACCAATTCCTTTTCACACCAATGGGCACCGCCAGCCACACACACCAGAGAACTGATGATCAGAATTAGCTGTTTGATGCATGATGAGTGATCAGCATCAATGCAAATTTTGACATGAAATAATAAACTCTATGGCTTGCACTTCCCCTCCAAACACATTGAAACTCCATGGTCAAAATCCTAGATTGTCTTAAAAACCTAAATTAAAAATTGTATTACCCATGTTATAGCAGTATTATTTACAATAGCAACCCAGTGTCCATGTGGGATGAATGTGTAAACAACATGTAGCATATATAGGCAATGAAACATAATTTAGCCTTAAGAAGCAAGGAAATTCTGATACATGTTCCATTAAGTGAAATAAGTCAGTCAGAAAAGGGTAAAGATAATATGATTCCACATATGTGAGGTACCAGGTGTAATCAGATTCATAGAGACAGAAATTAGAATGATGCTTTCCAGGGGATTGGGCAGAGGAGACTGGGGAGTTAGTGTTTAATGGGTACAGCATTTCGGTTGGGAAAGATGAAAAAATAGATGGATGATGCTAATGGTTGCAGAACAACATGAATATATTTAGTGTCACTAAACTGTACACTTAAAATTATTTAAAATGGTAAATTTTGTGTTATGCATAGGTTATTGCAATTTAAAAAAAAACCTTAAAGTACATTTTATCAATAATTTTTAATTTAAATATACAAGCTCTTCAGTTGGACACAGGAAATTTGATTTAGCTGTTTATTATATTGGTATTCATGTTACAAATAATTTCTCAATGCCACATAGCCTTTGAAGTGTTTTTTGTTTGCTTGTTTATGCAAAGGAAACCAATACTTAATAAATCTCAAAAGAGAAGCTGGGAATTGGGTCAGAATTCAAATGATGTAATCTGGGCTACCATATAGCATGCCAATATCAGGGAAGGTGAAATCACTGTGAGGTAATTTTATAACACAAGTTCTGTCTCTGAGATTCTTGCCTGGAAATGCTATTTTTAAAGCTCAAATGAAAAATTTTGGAAGTGGTCATTGAACACAGTTAGGGTATTTCATCTCCTCTCTCTGCCTACCAACATGCAACCCTCTTCCCCTCAGTGCTCCTTTGGGATATTTTCTGCATTAAGAAGACTATTGTTTGGATGAATTTGTGTTCTAAAAGCTGATTGGCCCACAGTAACTGGATGAGCTAAAAGGGCTCTCAGTACACAAATCATGCAAAGATTGCCTTTTCCTGGAGCCCTTGGAGCCGCCATCAGTCTGAGGAAAATTGACATTATCTTGTGTTTTTGATTCAAGCAAGTATCCTTGGTAGAGTCTCATCGCTGTTGAGAGTTTTATGTGAGAAGGTACTGAATATCAACACCTTAGGAATTAGCAAACAAGTAAGACTCATAGTTCTTAGAACTTAACTGGTCTCAAGGAGTAATTTGCTGAGGCTCTGACTTCACAGATTGACTCATTCAGTCAGTCAGTCACTCATTTGATTATTATTAATCACCTGGACACTGCGTTGGTGCAGCCTAGTGGGGAGACAATGGCTATAATAAAGTCAATATAAACAGTTTAAGAGAGGTGTCACATTTTATAAGAGTTCAGAGAGATATCATTTTTTGATTGGAAAATTATGAAGGGGCTTCATGGAAAGGGCAATTGCAATTAGGAGAGAGTGTGAAAAGATTAAACCCAGGAAATCTAATGAGGAAGATTACATGGTGTTTGTCCAATTTGTCCAAGGAATATACCCATGGGCTGAAGTATACACTAAAATTTGGAAGTAGCAATACAGTTAGAAAAGTAAGCTGGGGGCGTAGAATGTCTAATTGAAGATTTTTGGGGAATACACAGGGTTTGTCAAAAGACGAGAGATTATAGTCAAAGGTATAGTCAGGTTTTTATATCAAGGAGCAAAGCTGGAAGAGGGACTGTAATTGGACCATGGCCTGGGGTGTTAGTGGGTAAAATGGAAGCATTGCTCTTTGTTTCCCTCTTTTCTGGGTCTCACAGTCTGACCACTGACATGAGAATCACATGCTGAACAGACTGACCCTTGCTTTCACAAAACAAGTCTTCCTCTAAAACAGGGCTGGAGATCTTGTTAAAATGCAGATTCTGATTCAATGGCCTGGGGCAAGATTCTGCATTTCTGGAAAGCTCCCAGGTGATGCTGCTGTGGCTTGTGGGTGAACACATTGAGTAGCCAGGCTTTGAAATCATATCATCAGTCAAGTACTTAACAATCGTCTCAGTCACATACTCCCTTACAATTTGTTGAAAAGACGCAACTTTTGGAGATTGCGCTCATGGGTCACAGTCATTCCTCCTACACACACAACAGCTCCCCCTCCTCACTTCCAGCTTCAAATTACTGTCTATTAGTGCATTCTGTGTTGGAAAAATGAGTGGGGCTTTGGTAGAAGGGACTAGAGTTGGAAGGGCCTGACCGCAGGGACTGGCCTCCTGGTGAGAGATGACAGAGGCCCTTGATGAGGGATTGCAGAACCATGTATAACAGGGGATGCTTGGAAGAGGTGAGATTCACCTGACTCATGGTAGGATCCATCTGAGATTTACAACAATTTTAAATATCAAATTAGCTAGCACACATCAACTACTATGCTAATGAGTTCTCACACCTGCCTCATTTCACCTCAGGCTGCAGGTAGCCTGTGAGAGCAGGCTTGGATCAATTAGTCAATGTAATTGAAGCCAAATATAATTAATTATATAATTTAGGGCTGTTTGAGTTTAATTTCACTAAATCACATTATGAAACTGGGGCATTATGAAGGATTAGTGAGAAAAGGAAAACAGGCTTGAGTAAAGCTTTCCCAGGAGCTATAATACATGTATTATTTCTTGTCCTGACACCCACGAAAGAAGTGCAGACACTCTAAATTCCCCCACTATTATTGATAAAAATCCCTGTGCCCTGCACATTAGGAGTTTGTGGTCAAACAGTTGCTAGAGAGAAAGCATAAAAGGGCTGCTAAACCTGATGGGACGGGCAGCTGGTGGGTAGAAAGGGCAGGAGAAAGAGTCCGAGAGGGTACCCAGATTTTGATTCTGACTCACAAGGAGCCATCAGGAGAAATATAGAAGGAAAACTAAGAAATCAGAGTGAAGGTGAAGAGCATAAACTGGATTTTCTTAATTGTTTTCACTACATAAACAGCGCTAGGGATGGAATTGTGTGTCCCCCTCTAAAAGAGGTCGAAGCCCTAACTCCCAGGACCTGTGAACATGACCTTATTTGGAAAGAAGGTCTTTGTGGATGATCAAATTAAGATAAAGTCATGAGGTGCAACCTAATCCAACATGGCTTTCTCTCTACAGAAAGGGTAGATTTGTACACAGAGGCAGGCAGACACATAGAGGAAAGGCGATGTGAAGACACAGGGAGCGTGCCATCAACACGCCAAGCGATGCCTGAGGCTACCAAATGCCAGGAGAGGCATGAAACAGCTGTCAGAAGAAACCACCCCAGAGGGGTGAACTGGGAGTCTGGGGTTAACACACACCCACTAGTATATCAATAGATAACCAGCAAGGACCTACTGGGTAGCACAGAGAACTATACTCAGTGCTCTGTAATAACCTATAAGGGAAAAGGATCTAAAAAAGAATAGTTATAGGTGGGAGGGAGGGAGGTTCAAGATGGGGGAGACATATGTATACTTAATGACTGATTCATGATGATGTACGGCAGAAACCAACACAATATTGGAAAGCAGTTATCCTTCAATGAAAAATAAACACATGTTAAAAAGCATAGATATAGATGTATTTATTACTGAATCACTTTGCTGTACACCTAAAACTGATATAACATTGTAAATCCACTATATTTCAATAAAAAATAATTTCTTAAGAAGAAACCAACCCTGTCAACACCTTGATTTTGAAGTTATGGCCTCCAGAACCGTGAGACAGAGATTTCAGTGATATTCTGTTGTTTACTCCAATTTGTGGAAGTTTGTTATGGTGGTCCTAGGAAACTCATACAAGCAAGATATGTTACCATACAGAAAAATCCAACGCTACCGAGGTATGAAGCACAGAAATAAAAGGGAAACTCTTTGTCATTATCAGATAGCTGGAAAGGGTTGGTGCTTTTTCCAAGACCTTTTTCTATGTACATAAAAAAATATGTTTGTTGTAAACATGAGATTACACCATAGACATTATCTTTAACTTGTTTTTTTTTCATTCAGTAAATATACTGTGGACATCCTCCCACATCAGTCCACACAGATCTGCTCCTTCACTTTAATGGCTCCATGGAAGGCGGCTCTGTTCACCCCATACCACCAACGCTGTACTAACAGCTATGTGAATTTCATTTTATGAATGTATTGTGATTTATGATACACATTTAGGGAATTTGCTATTACAAACAATTTCACAGTTAGTATATTTAAACTCTTCTGAGAGCTTTGTTTCAGGATGGATTATGGAAGTGGAATTGCCAAGTCAAAGCTTTTCACACTTAAGAACTTGACAAGAATTGTCAGACGCTTTTTAAAAATGTTGCAGCTATTATCCAGCCATGGTATTTGATGACCTTTCTCCGTACTGTTTTCAACATAGTAGTCACTCAGTTGTGTTCAACTCTTTGTGACCCCATGCACTCTTGCCCACCAGGCTCCTCTGTCCATGGGATTTTCCAGGCAAGAATGCTGGAGTGGGTTGCCATTTCCTCCTCCAGGGGATCTTCCAAACCCAGGGATAGAACCCTGGTCTCCTGAATTGGCAGGCAGTCTCTTTACTGTCTGAGCCACCTTACTAATCTCTTGAAATTTTTACCAACCTAAAATAAAGAGAATTTCATTATTTTTAACAGTATATGTCCATGGTCACTAATAAGATGGAGAAACTTTTCATATTTTTGGCCATTTGAAATATGAGAATTGCCTATTCACACCCTTTGTTCTTTTCTAATAGCTTTCTTTTTTTCCTATTAAGTATTTTTATATTTGGGATAGTAACAAATAGTCAAGATGAATATTCCTCCCATATTTATTAAGGTTAATCGACTAAATATATGCAAAACATTTTCTTCCATCATAACGTTTTATAAACTTTTGTGCAGTGTCTTCTGCCTCTAGTAAATCTAATTTGACAGTAGTCACATCTGTCAGTAAAATGTAAATATCACAATTAATTTTTGATATTTACATTCCATGTCATACTTGGGCTTTAAACAGATACATATAGAGCCAAAGGCATACTTGCATATTTCTTAAATGTGTAACTACCTGTACTATATTTAAGGAACTGGAGGCATTACTATAGGTGGTACAGGGACAATCATCACAAAGGTTGGTGTTAGAAATTAGAGAAACAGTACAGGCTGGTGCCGGAATGGTGATTTCTCTGGCTGAGGCAAATCACAGTTTACCTGACCTGTGTAAATGTATATTAGCAATCCATTCTCTAGTGTCATTGAATACATGTACTGAAGATATGTATTGAAAGCAAGTTACTCCATATTCCTCTTACTCAAATGAGGGTCTGGGAATAAAGGGTCTACTACTGCCTACTGTCACCAGTTAGCAACAGGCATAAAGTTTACCAGCCTATATAGTAAACTGGGAGGTTATAAACTAAAGTAAGTAAAATCCATGTACATACTAAAATGAGGAAGAGTGATAGAAGGACGAGTGTAACAAAAGTGTAATGGTATTAAATAAAAAACTAAGGAGTTGAAGCTGGCAGCCAATGTCACAACATCTGTGGCAGTTGCAGACACAAGCAAGTGACTCCTGGTGCAGACATCTGGCCCATTGTCCGTACCTCTAGCTACTGGAATTGCGATATCACCACTGCCAGTCAGGAACAACCAAGTTCCTTTGCTCTGAATTTATATTCATCATGCAACCTTCAGCTCATAATTTTGTTTCCTAAGTAGATTGCCCTACTGGGAAGGCAGAGCTCAAATTAACCAGTATCAATATTCTGATTAGCTTGGCAGATTTGTGTCTTTCTGTGAATTATTCAGTTCCTTAGTAAAGGAGGTGATGCTGTGCACCATTGTTTTTTTTCCCTCCACAAATTTTCCCACAGTGACTGGTTTATTTGGCCAGGAAAAATTTACAGGTTAATACATGCAATTTCCTGTATGGTCCGTTCGTTTTGTGCCTCCATCATCCATATGTCTCTATCACCTGTTACTCTGTCCTTATGCTAACAACATTGAATAGCTTTTCTTTTTCTTGCTTTTACACAGCATTCTGTGTAACGCAGGGGCTGGAGATTATTGTGAAAGAAAGTAGAGAAGAGAGAAGGGTCATGAAGGACAGAGGATGTAAAGAATTTCATAGTTTATCAAGATATGAAAACTGCCACCTAATTTTTTGTGCACTGGAATTAATAATTCTTGGTCTCATGATTGGGGGTCCCATAAAAAGTTTTTCCAAGGCCTAAGAAAATGTATCTCAATAAAAATTCCTACTTTGACAGAACTGAGATACATTCTAGTTCCTTGGTAGTCCTCATAAATGCCCTACTTCATCTAAAAGGTACCACGACTAATTGGCCTGGTAAAATATACATGCGAATATTCCCAAGTGGAGGCAAATCAGTGATTTGGGGTGATTTGGTGTAAAGAAATGAGTGATTGATGAAAACTGTAATGTGAACACAATCTGAAGGCTGAGAAAGGAGGGGTAGGATGGAAGGAAAGGAGGAGGAAATTTCGTTGTTTCAACAAACACTTTTTTGAGCACTTACTATGTGCCCGGTACTGCTTTAGATGTTTGGATACAACAAAGAGCAATAAAAACCTAACTTCTTCCCCTCTTAGAACTTAATTCTCACAAAAGAGATGAACAATAAACAACATAAATATATATCAGTAGATTATATGAGCTGAAACATGCTATGCCAAAAAAAAAAAAAAAAAAGTAGAGCAAGACAGGTGGGATCAGGACTGTCAAGTGGGCACGAGTGGGTTGAGACTTTTAAGTGGTGGGGAAGAGAGGTCTGCTAAGAAGATGACATGGGAATGGCTATTCGACTGGAGGTGAGACAGGGAGTCATTTGGGTATGTGGAGGCAGAACATTCCAAGCAGGAGGGCCACCAATACAAGACTGCTGCATATCTGTGAGTATGAAAGTGTTAAGAAACAAACTATTCTGCAAAGATCCCCCAAGTCTCCCTGCGCTGGCCGAAAAGGTAAAGGTATGTACAGGTGTACACTTATCCACCCAGGTAATGGATGGTTATTCCTTGAGTTTTAGATCACATGCAGAGACTAAAAAGAGCAAGGCCATTCGGTGACTGATAGTGAAAAGGGTCACCTGAGAGCTGTAGGTTTGCAGGGAAAGGAGACGGGTAGGCAGGAAGGGGCCTCTTGACAGACTTTTAATGAACAATTTGACTTCTGTCGAAGTGAAACCTGCTCCAGTCCAACATGGTCTGCCAGGAAGATCCCGCTAGAAAGGATTCTGAGGTACTGCGAGGGGTGAGACGGCATGTTATAATCACCCTAGTTGAAAGGACCACCGTGGAAGCAGAGGTGACAAAGGATGCCATGGGTCACCCACATCTCCTGTTATTCCGCAGCCTGAGATACGGATTTGGCAGAGGACTAGGTGGAATGACAAGGTCCCCAGAGTACACCTGCTCTGCCGTGTATTTTCTGGATTTTAGAATCGGTCTCTATACTAACCTGATTCTATTCTCTTCTAAACTGGGGGCTGTTTCTTCATCTGTGGAATTGGGAAACGCCACCTGACCCACTCACTTCACAGGGCTTCTGTAAGACTCAAATGAAGTATCAGGGGAAACCGTCCCCGAAGTAATCAAATGCTTTCCAAACAGAAGATATTATTATTCTCAAGGCTTTTATTCTCATCAAATACCAATTTAATATTTGATTCCTTTTAGTTCACATCTGGAAATAATCTGCACCTTCAGAACGACAGTAACCTCAGTCCTGCTGGTTTGCTATCCAATCTACAAGAACTGGTGATGGCCAAAGGCGGGGAGAAGGTTCAGGAGAAAAGACAGTGCCATTATACCGGTCAGGAAGCGGCATGGGAAGAAAATCCACGCAGGAGGCGCCAGTGGTAAAGACCTCACCTGCCAATATAGGAGACGAAAGAGACACGGGTTCAATCCCTGGGTCAGGAAGGTTCCCTGGAGGAGGAAATGGCAGCCCACTCCAGTATTCTTGCCTGGAGAATCCCATGGACAGAGGAGCCTGGTGGGCTATAGTCCATAAGGGAGCAAAGAGTCCATAAGGGAGCAAAGAGACTCCATAAGAGTCACGACTGAAGTGACTTAGCATGCACCTCTTTTTCTTCTAGATCAGAAATAAAAAGGTGCATGTCTTTGTTTGGGGGAAATCTTCCAGCATCTGCTCCCAGATTTTTCTTTTTCTGTGGCTCAGGAGAAGACAGAGGCCCTTAGGCTGGGCTCACCTTTGCCCTAGCTCTCCTCTTCCGGGTCCTTATCAGATTTGAGCTTGGCCAGGTGATCTTGGCTACAGGTTTGCCTTTTTCCTGCACGGCTGATTTTCCTGAGAGCCCCATCATGCCCAGGGTCAGGCCTTGCCATGTGATGCTGAAGGTGACAAATCTAATCTCTCAAGAAAACAGGTTATTTTCCTGCAAAACCTCACAAAGAAAGGGGAGGGACATTACCCTTGGCTTGAAATTTTAAGCTACTTTGAGTCCAAGCTCACAGAGTCTCCATGATTTTCTTCAAGGGGGCCTAAGGGCAAAAAAAGGAGCGCTTTCTTTGTGTCTCTTGTTGAATAGCCCCACTTCTAGCCTCAGTCAGACCACTTGAAAAACACTCCCTCCAGCTTTTATCAGCTTAAACCTGGCACAGACATGTGGTGTGTGCAAGGATGTAGGTTGTTATTCAGTGCCTCTGGCATATCATGTTAAGATGAAAAACATAAGTTAGCTACTTAAAGGGGATCTGTCAGTCCAAGGTCATCATTCCCCAGCAGGCCACAGAAAGAGCCACACCACAAATAATGTTCTGGGTGTGGGACAAGCATCTGGTTAGTGTCTCCATTTGGGAGAAGCAAAGAGAACAGCATTTCCTCCAAATACCAGATCAATCATTTAGGGGCAATCCATCTTCTGCAAAAATGATCTCAAGTTCACGACTAATAAGACCACAGCTGCCTTTTTATGGTTGAGTTACCCACACACAACTCGGCACCGTATTCTAGGTCAGGTCACAACTGCGTAACTGGCCTCAGACTTGGCAGTTTCATGTTCTTCGGTCTTTTCCTTGCCCAACCCACACTGAATTACACACTGACCAAAGCGCCCCTGGAGTCACATGGAATGAGGATTTGGCTCTAAATCTCCAAATTTACAGCCCAAAATGGAGGCCTCCCTGGGCCAACTAAGTTTTTCCATCTCACTCTCAGAGCGCTGCCATGCTCTTCCCAGAGCACTGCACAGACTTCACGAGGCTGCATTTTCCTGCTGATGGTCCAGGCTATGCATACATAGATAGGAGAATCGCAGGTGGCCCTTAAGCTGTAAAGTTACCCCAAATTCAAGAGAAAAATGAGACCCATTTGTTTACAGAACAAACTTGAACTGCAAGGAGCATAGAGGGAAACAGATCTTAGAGAGAGAAAAGGAAAAGAGTAAATAAAATTTTGTCTTTGCTTCCCCTCTTTTCAAAATCAATTTTGCCAAATTGTTAATTATCCTTGAAAGGATGTGAAGTGTGGTAAGGAGGAAGTCAGTGTTAGCAGTTCGGATATCCTGGCATATGTCACATGTGGTCTCTGGGACATCCAAGATGACATGGACTGACACGTTGCTCCAACCACATGCTCTACATTACCATTATATTTGCGTAATTGATCCATTCCTGGCATGTAAAGCCCTGACCTCTGGGTGCTGAGGGATTAAAATATCACTCACAGGGTTTAAACTGTTGTCTTTATGTGGGTGGATGTTAACTTCTGTTTGCCTAAGTCCCTGGACTTTTAGTATGCTGTAACAGTGTAGCCCTGGAGTCAATAGTGGGCACTGGCATTGGGGATCTCTGCTCTCCTTCCTGCCTCCTGCCTTTTATCTCATATTTCTTTATTACACCATTAGCACTCCACACTGGGACAAGTACCATAGCCATGTACACATGCAGAGCTAACCACAGTGCCTTGTAGAAAAAGATGCTGAGTGAAAGACACTGACATGATTACACCTTTCTTCTTGGGTCCCATCTTTATCAAGAATCCATCCTGCACATTTCCACTGTATATCTTTTGCTTAAAAATCTATAATGAGGTACAGCGGCTTTGCTCTGTGCTATTTGCCTACAGGAGAAAGTGAAAAAGTGAAAGTGTTAGTTACTTAGTCGTGTCTGTATCTTTTCTGACCCTGTGGACTGTAGCCTGCCAGGCTCTTCTGTCCATGTGCTTCTCCAGGGAAGAATACTGGAGTGGGTAGCCATTCCATTCTCCAGGGGATCTTCTCCACCCAGGGATCAAAGCCAGGTCTCCTGCATTGCAGGTCTGAGCCACCAGGGAAGTCCTTGCTTACGAGAATCTCAATCAAAATTAATTCAACATGAATTTATTGATATTCAGAAACTTGAATAAAAGAGGAAAACATTGTTCTAAACTTCAAAGACCTTATAATCCGATGAGGGTATGTATGTATGTGTACATCAGGTAGAGATGGGAGTAAGAGCTAGGGGGAGGTGGGGAGGTGAGGGGCAGGGGAAGTGTTTAGATGAGTGTATGAACAGCCACAGTTTACCAAAGAAGTGCAAAGTGCTTCAGAGTTCAAGAGAGGAGAAAGGTTAGGTTTGATTGAAGAAAAAGAGAGCAGCTTTATGAAGCAACATATGACTTGCTTCCCACATCACTTCTGATCATCATTTCCATGTCTTTTCTGCACAATTTTCTGGGGGGGTTCTGATCATCAACTTATTTCAGCCTTTCCCTTTCCTGACCTCAGCACCTACCTAGTCATTCTTCCACCTTCAGCACCTAGCAGATCTCTCTCTGTTTTACCAGCTATCCTCCTCAAAAACTTTAACAGTCATGTTGTTAACACTGTGTTATGTTGGCTCCACCCTATATAATCAACTCCAAACTCAGCTACCCACTTGATGAGTCATACCTTTGTCTATATCACCACTTGAAATTGTTCCACTCCAATAATGCAGACTTCAGAATTTTTCTGTTGTATGGTATCTCTCAAACTTCTTCCATTTCTCTTATCATTTTATATTTAATAAACTTTCATTCTTGTCCACACTGTCATCTTCATTCTGTCCTTTGTATCCATCACCATTTTCTACTGCCTCCACCTCAATTTTGGCATTAGTTATTTTCTTCCTTAGCCTAGAGTTTCTAGTTAACCTGTTAAACAATGCATTTGCTTGCCAGGTAGAATCCCTTGATCGGCTGCCATTATAGCTCTATCAAACTTCAACTGCCTTGCTTCAGTGAGGGCTTCATAGCTACAACTCCAATTGTTTTTATTCATCTCTTGAATACTTGGTGAAATGTTTCCAGCATCCGCTGTTTCAGATCTTTAATCCTCTCCTCAAAACTCCTGGTATCATCTTTAAGAAAGAATCTTGCCTGTCCATTCATTGAAAACATGTAGATCAGAGCTGTTCAATAGAATCTCCTATGCTGTTATCAATATTCTATAAATGCAGTCTCCAATATGGTAGCCACTCAGCGTGTACAGCTGTTGAACATGTGAATGTGGCTACTGAGACTGAGGTACTGAATTTTAAATTTTATTTGATTTTAATAAAAATTTAAATAGCACCATGTAGCTAGTGTCCACTCTGTCGGACATCACATTGACAAGCATTGTCCAACAGAAATATAATAGCCTCATAAATAATTTCAAATTGTCTACTAGCTATGTTAAAAAGTTTTAAAAAGTAGAAATTAATTTTAGATAACTAATAATATTATTTTCACATAATTAATGTATTTTATTCAACCAAATACTTGAAAAATCTCATCATTTTAACATGTAATCAATATAAAAATTATAATGAGATATTTTAATATTGAAACCAAGATTTCAATATTTGATATATATTTTTTGTTTCTAGCACATCTCAATTCAAACATTAGATTTTCATGGAACATATTTGATCTGTACTAGAGTTCATAAAATTTACGATTGAAAACAGAGATTCACATACCAAGTTGTTACAAACATGTTTAAAAGCTTTCCATTAATTATCTGCTTTTGGTTTTCAATTTTAATGAATTAAAATTAAATAAAGTTTAAAAATTTATTTCCTCAGTCATATTGGCTACATTTCAGGTGCTCAGTGGCCACGTGTAGCTAGTGACTGCTGTGGGGGATCTAGTAGAAAGGATGGTGTGGTGTTCTCCCCAGACTTAAGGCTCTCAACACCTTCAGTCTTGCTTTTTCTTTACCAGATTGTCTAAGGAAGCCACATCTTGCTCACCCAACCTCAACCCCACTGTTTCTCTAAACCTTCCCTACCAACCTCAGGATTTTATTTAAATTTACTAGTCCCCGTGGCCTCATTCAAAGTGCCATCCGTGATTTCTCCTTGCCATGATTCCTTCTCCTTTTTATAGCAGTGGCTCTAACAGGCCAACAGCATCATCGTCCCCTGAAGACTTGTTAGAAATACAGTTCTCAGCCTCTCCCCACACTTATACTGAATCAGAAACTACGGGTGAGGCCTGACTGTCTCTGTTTTCACAAGCCCTGTAGGTAATGCTGATCCATGTTTGAAAACCAATGATTTACAGAAAAATACACTTGAAAGATACACAAAAACTAATAAAAGTGTATAGCATGGGGGCAGAGGACAAAATGGATGGAGAGAAGGCTAGAAGTGAGTATTTTTTATATTGTGATTTTGGAATCATTTAAATGTTCAACTAAAATTTTTTAAAAAGAAGAGAATATTTACAATATACTGATGGGTTCTAACCCATGTTTTTGCTTTGTTTGGTTTTGGGTGGGGCTTTGACTTTAGTAAATTTTAAAAGCTCTCTAGGTGATTGTATAAAATACACAATTCAATAATTTTTAGTATTCTTACAGAGTTGAGCAGACATCACCTCAATCAATTTTATAACACTATCATCACCACAAAAAGAAATCCCATAACTACTAGTAGTCACTTCCACTGCCCAAAAGCTCCCCCCAGACTTTGATTATTTCTTAGATTTCTTAGATTATTTCTTATTTTGTAACTAGCAATTTGAGAAATATTTTCATTCACCAAATATATTTTCAGACATTCACATTAATTTTGGAGATAATAAAATAAGTCTCTGGATCATAGGTATCTCTCTAGGCCTAAAACTTTAAAATTTTTCAAAATATATAGAGTATGCAAAGTTTTTGCAAACAATAGTCAAAGGCACTTTTGACTTGGAGGTGAACTGGGTCCTCACTGTAGAAAGAAAAGAATCTTCCTATTCCCAACTACTAGTAAAAGATCCAAATTTACACAAAAGCGAGTGAGGGAATGCTGAATGAAAGGCCTCTAACCAAACCAAAAAAAGAAAAAAAAAAAGCAGGGGGTTGGGGAAGTGAAATGGACTCCAGAAACTTCCTTTGACTCAGCCTATGCTGAGAATCCTAGAAAAAGGCAGAGGAAAGCCACTAGGACAAACAAAAGACTGGAATATTTAACTCAGCCTTGACGGGAACTTTCCAAACAGCGCCTTCCTTGATCTTGTAGGACCGGAGGATGATAAAATGGTTTGTGGGCTCTGGCTGGTGCCACGGGGATGAGAGGCTGCACATGACCCCCCACCCCTCCCCACTCCTCTCTGAGGATGGCTTTGTTCTTCCCAGCCCTCGGGGCCTGTGTTCTGTGGGAGGCTAGGACAGTTTTTGTTATCGACTAGACATATCAGTTTCAATGACAATCATCCTCCTCAAACACACACACACACACACACACACACACACACACACAAGCACACACACACACAGATTATTTCTTATTATTTCCTCCCTAGCTCTGAAAATACAAGGTTCAAAGGAAAAGGAAAATAAAGATGTGGGTAAGAGAAGAAAAAGCTATATTATCAGAGCAGTTAAATGTTGACCCTACAACCATCTCTTAATCTTTGCCAGGGAGTTTGCTTCCAAAACTGTATGTGCAAAAAGAAATATACTTCTTCAGAGCACGTGCCAGGAAAGTTAACACATAAGGAAGTTGGGGCATAAGGAATCTTGAGAGGAAAGATATAATAGATATCTTGGGAGGGAAGGGAAATACCACATGCAATGAAATGCGATGAGAAAGGAGGGTGGTGGAGGGAGAAGAAAAAAATATCCTTAGCTAATAACATGTTCTTTCCTTCCTTCCTAACACAATGACACACATGACTTAATGAAGCCAGTGAGTTTTGAGACTGATGTAAAAGTTCCAAAAAAAATACTCCTCAGCAAAGGCCCCTGGGTAAATGGTGTCATTTCTAATTTCTCCAGTTTCCATGATTTAGAGCAGACCCAGGATCTGAAATTCACACCAGCTCTTTGTGCACCAGGGTCTGGGGCAGCCAGGGCCCAAGCCTGGGGAGCAGGAACGCAGACTTCCTATGTGATTTCACCACCGCGGCCCTGCTTTGTCTCACGTTTAAAATAATTTGCCAGGTAAAAATAAACTTCTCAGAATCACAGGGTGAAAAATGTACTTAACAATTCAATCCCTGTAAGTTTGGGATTGACAGAGAAAGTACAGCCAAGGCTAATTAAATTACCCAACATGTATTTGAATGGTGGTTTCACTGGTGAGTTTATTAATTCACATCATTATCATTGTTATTATTACTGCAACTCTGTAAATTACACTTTTCATGAGATAGCAAAATGTGCAGGCTCTTAGCTCTTAGACATACCCTGCTTAGCTGTTGGTTTCTCCCCTGAGTACCAGTCTTAGAAAGCAAATTTCATTTGTCCTCAGTCCTGTGTCCCCAGATGACATGTCTGGAGTTATTTTTGTTTACTTTTTGAAAATAATTAAAATCTACCAGTATTTTTCATCCCCCCCCCCCTTTTTTCCAGTAACTCACAATAGAAATAAGTATGGTTCACAATGCCAGCTCCTTGTGGGGTAGTTTTCCTATACTTAGCTGATTTGCAAAACAGATTCTACGTTTAAATCCAGTGCAATCAGAACTGCTCTTTAGCCCTTACGGACAATTTATGATATATATATAGGAGTTATAGTCATCCAGGTTATCAAAGATTAATTGTCAACTGCATATATGCTCATTTGCCCTAAAATTTCGGGCAAATTTGAGAAGACTTTACTGAAATGAGCAAAATTTAGCTGTAAATATAACAGGCAAGCATGCCAAGTCTTCTTGATTCAGGAAGAATCTCCCCAAATTTGTGAAAGATGATTCTTAACTCTGAGATCAAACAATTTTGACTTCTGAGCCATGCTCCTCAAAGTGTGGTCTCTGGACCAACAACCTTGGCACCACCTGGGAGCTTGTTCAAAATGCAGAAGCTTAAACCCATCCCAGACCTACTACACTTTATCAACACCCCCAGCTGATTCCCACGAACATGAAAGTTTGAAGAGTGCTGCTAGAGTGTGGAGCGGTAGAGAGTAGAGTGTGGGATAGAGTATGGAGAAATGTTCCCATCCCTGCCCTCCCCACCAGCAGCATCCTGACACAATGATTTTCTACAGCAACCCTTGAAATACACTACATTGGCAAACTTAGAAATTATGCTCTAATGTGTAGTCCCATAAACAAGAAATTCATGCAATCTACCCAGTATCTGGGCTTCCCTTGTGGTTCAGCTGGTAAAGAATCCACCTGCAATGTAGGAGACCTGGGTTCAATCCCTGGGTTGGGAAGATCCCCTGGAGAAGGGAAAGGTTACCCACTCCAGTATTCTGGCCTGGAGAATTCCATGGACTATATAGTCCATGGGGTCGTAAAGAGTTGGACAGACTGAATAAATTTTACTTCACTTCACTTTGGTTCTTCACCCAGTATCTATCTCAAACATCTATTGTCTAGATGGTTTAACTGGCAACTCATGCTGGTTTGGAGGGAAAAATGAATTATGTTGTATGATCATTAGATAACTGACCTCATACCTTATGATTCAATCCCCTTTATCTCCATGACAAATAGATTACTAATGTTACAAAATGAAAAAGCCATTAGGATATAGGTGGCTGCAAACATCACTTTTCTCCCCAAAAAAACTTTTTTAGAAAAAAAACAAAAGAATCAATCAATCAGTCAGTTCAATCACTCAGTCATGTCCGACTCTTTGCGACCCCATGAACCACAGCACGCCAGGCCTCCCTGTCCATCACCAACTCCTGGAGTTCACCCAAACCCATGTCCATTGAGTCGGTGATGCCATCCAACCATCTCATCCTCTGTCGTCCCCTTCTCCTCCTGCCCTCAATCTTTCCCAGCATCAGGGTCTTTTCAGATGAATCAGCTCTTTGCATCAGGTGGCCAAAGTATTGGAGTTTCAGCTTCAGCATCAGTCCTTCCAATGAACACCCAGGACTGATCTCCTTTAGGATGGACTGGTTGGATCTCCTTGCAGTCCAAGGAACTCTCAAGAGTCTTCTCCAACACCACAGTTCAAAAGCATCAATTCTTTGGCACTCAACTTTCTTTACAGTCAAACTCTCACATCCATACATGACTACTGGAAAAAACATCCATACATTATTACTGGAAAAACCAACTAGATGGACCTTTGTTGACAAAGTAATGTCTCTGCTTTTTAATATGCTGTCTAGGTTGGTCATAACTTTCCTTCCAAGCCGGAATAAAAGAGTACATCAAATAAACCTTAAAAAGGTTTCTTCAAATATTTAAAATATTAATTTGCAAAGTGAAAATACTAATTTAAAATCTACTTTCTTCTCTATCATTAAGGCTTTGACTATCACATCATGCCAAAAGTAGCTTTTTCCAGGATCCACTTCATTGAGAGCAACACTGTGTATTTATTTGGTGGATCAGTTACAAGCCACTTTTGCATATGACAATGACATTTCTCTTCTAATTTTCATCTTAAATTAAGACAAGTTAATTTTTCTCCCTCATTCATAAAAATATTTGTGTCAAATAATTAGGTATTTCAATAATTATAAGTATGATAAAAAGCTTTGCATTGTAAAGAACTCACTGTAGTCCTTGGCAAAAAAAATATGTATATAGTTCTCGGAGAAAGGTTCTTCTCACTTAGAATTATTTTAAGCACAGAAAAGTAGCATTTCTAGAAAGTACCATCACTTTACAGGAATAGTTTTCTGGGTGTTTTACATTATCTTCAACCATCTTCAGGGAGATACAAATAAATGTTTTTTATGTATAGTAACTGTGATCCTCTTCTAAAAACAAATACACACT
Source organism: Muntiacus reevesi (assembly GCF_963930625.1). Taxonomy (NCBI): domain Eukaryota; kingdom Metazoa; phylum Chordata; class Mammalia; order Artiodactyla; family Cervidae; genus Muntiacus; species Muntiacus reevesi. The sequence goes on from NC_089254.1 coordinate 13,239,745, forward strand.
TTGAGTTTAAAAAAATCTCTTCGTGACATGAACAGGAAGAGCTTTCACTGTAGTCCTAATGCATTTTGAATCACTGTGGAGGAGTTCTGGGAATCCCTAGCTCCTAGCATAAAAATAGTTGTTCTGCTCCTCTCTGAAGCACTTTACAGAAGACAGTACTTTACTAATGCAAAAACTCTCAATTAAGATGCGTGAATATTTGTGGACATTATGTTTTGGTTTGTTTCAGAATTGTTTCTAGGATGGTTGCTCTTCATGGCTACAGTTGATGCTACAAATGCAATATGGCAGTGAGCAAAGACCAAGGTCAGGATGGGGTTAGTCTCTGGGCTCACAGCCAAGGAAGAACAAAACTGTGAGGAAAGGCTCTGCAAGACCAGTTTTGTCTGGATGGAGAGAAACAGGCTAGAATGGAGGGGAGGCGAGCATAGTGACTGGGTGACAGCTGGAGGATGGAGGTGACAGGGAGGCAGCCTGGAAGAAATTAGCAACAACTTAAGCGAATATACGGAATGAGTTGCTGCTCTGGTCAGGGTGGTAGTGGTTGTTGTTTAGTCAGTAAATCACGTCCTACTCTTTGCAATCCCACGAACTATATAGCCCCCCAGGTTCCTCTGTCCGTGGGATTTCCCAGGCAAGAATACTGGAGTGGACCACCATTTCCTTCTCAAGGGGATCTTCCCAATGCAGGGATCAAATCAGTGTCTCCTGAATTGGCAGGTGGGCTTTTTACCACTGAGCCACCAGGGAAACCCTTGGTCAGGGTTAGAGTAGTTATAAAACAGTGCCCAGAAAGTATCAGAGCAAGTCCATGCCCACCACAGTGAAGGCTTTGTGGAAGGTCCCCAGGGAACTTGGGAACAAAATCTAGGTTAAGGACTGCTGGATGGAGTCAGATAGGTTCTGAGAAGTCTGTCTGAGGAAACATGGGAGGGAGATGGAAGTTTTCCTGTTGGGAATGGGTTAGAATAAAAAGGATGACAAGCTCCAGAAGTTTGCTTAGGAGTCATAAGACATACCCTCCAGTATCAGAGTCTAAACAGACAGACAAACAATCCCATTCCCAGTGACTCCTTTTCTCCAGTGGCCAAAAGCCGGAAAAATAGTTCAGTGTAGCACTCCTAAGCAGACACAACCCTCTTGAATTCCACCAGAACTCCTGATGGAGCTGGAGAAGTATTGGCCCATTACACACCCAGTAGAACACCTAAGAGTAGATTTGAAAAAGCTGAAATGGACTGGGAGTGGGCAAAAGCAGATGCAAAGAGGTCAAGCTGTGTAAACTTAAAAGAACATCCCATGTGGGGCAGAGTAGGGTAAAACTATTCCTAGTCCTGCTAAGCTGTGCTGGGTCTTCAGAAATGTGACAATCATTGGAGGAAGGAAAAAGAAGCCTTTATTTAGCACACAGATGTTTCTTAAGATCCATGATGGATGCTCATAATAAGCAAAACTGTTGTAATATTCTGGATCTGTATCATAAAATTTAGCTGAGAGGGTAGGGAGAAAGCCTATCTTCTAGAGATATTAGTATCTTAGAGCTAAAAGACATGTTGGAGATATTATTGTGGATAAAATGGTCATAAGGGATAAAAGGCTTCCCAGGTGGTGCAGAGGTAAAGAACCTACCTGCGCATGCAGGAGACACAGGAGATTCGGGTTCGATTGCTGGGCTGGTAAGATCCCCTGGAGGAGGAAATGGCAACCCACTCCAGTGTTCTTGCCTGCGAATTCCCACGGACAGCAGAGCCTGGCTACAGTCCATGGGTTACAGAGTCAGACATGACTGAGCAACTGAGCACACAGGGGATAAGAAGATGACCAAGCAATACAACATGAAAACACCTTGAAAATTACAAATATGGGATACACATGTGAACGTTCACCCTGTAATAGGAGAAACAGAAGTGAGGATTCTTTGTGTGAGATCCAGTCTAATGGCTTTGCATTGAAAATGCATAAGTGCTCATGTGTCTATCAATCCTTGAAAGAAAACTTCCTGAGAGTTGGAATAAGAGTATGTGACAGGGATCAGAACTCATAGATTCTCAGAGTTAAAGAAATGTTGACATTTATCCTATTATTACTGATAGTTAATAATACGGCAAGAATGTAGCCATTTCAGCATTTTCTGTGTGTATTTTGAGAAAACATTATGAATGGCAGTCCTATACTTTCTATGTCTATAAGAATCAAGGTACTATTCAATACCCAATATTTTTATCATTTGGATTTTTATCTCTATTAAGTGTTTTTACAGATAAAATTGAAATGCCAACCTCTCCTCTGTGATGACTGTTACTTCTGAGAATTTAGTCTCCTCTTTCTCAGGGGTCCATGACCTCTGCTCAGCCTTCTCTTGCAGCACTGGAAGTTATTTACTCACTGTCTGCATCACCCATTAGGATTTGAGCAACTTGCTACAGGGACTATGTTAATACACCCTTATATCCTGGCAATATGTAGCACACACTGTGTAGTCAATAAATACTTGTTCAGTTCAGTAGCTCAGTCATGTCCGACTCTTTGTGACCCCATGAACCACAGCTCGCCAGGCCTCCCTGTCCATCATCAACTCCCAGAGTTTACTCAAACCCATGTCCATTGAGTCAGTGATGCCATCCAACCATCTCATCCTCTGTCGTCCCCTTCTCCTCCTGCCCTCAATCCCTCCCAGCATCAGGGTCTTTTCCAGTGAGTCAACTCTTCGCATGAGGTGGCCAAAGTATTGGAGTTTCAGCTTCAGCATCAGTCCTTCCAATGAACACCCTGGACTGATCTCCTTTAGGATGGACTGGTTGGATCTCCTTGCAGTCCAAGGGACTCTCAAGAGTCTTCTCCAACACCACAGTATTAACAAATACTTGTTAAATAAATTAATACAAAGGTAAGTTAGTGTGAGACGTGTGTAGCTAATTGAAACCAACTGCATAGACTCAAAGCCTGAATCAATTGGAAAGTTTCAAATACTATGACGACTGGGGAAGATATTTTCATGGGTAAATCCCTCCTCCTGCAGCTAAGTGTCATCATCCTTTTCTCTTGACTACCCTCACTAAGACTGAACTCCCTACCCCAGCCCAGCACTCACATTCCTCTCTGACCCTGTTCTATTTGCCCAACAGTATGTATTATGCTTGCTTATTGTTTTTCTTCCTCAATGGAATAAAGCTACGAGAACAAGAGGGTTGCTTTTTTTTTTTTCCTGTTTTCTTCACTTCTACATCATAAATACCCAAAACAAGAAAGAGCAGGAACATAAGTAGACGATTAATTCATATTTGTTGAATAAATGTATTAATGAATAAAAGCTTGGTCAGAAGCATTTGTTTCTTGTTTTGTTCACTGGGAGAGTAGTTGCAAAGATTTAGGTAAGTTTATAGATTTGCACATTGTGGGTTGTGAAGACATGGATAGGATTATCTTATGACCTTCAAAGTGAGCATGAAGTGTCAGAATATATGACATGTACATAATAAAACATTATAAGTCTAATGCAGTGTATACTGATAAAGATGTTCCACAGGACAGAGCCAGTTCTAATAAGACTTAAAAAAAACCAATAATAGATACTTCTGATGAACATTTTTAGGGTGACACCCTGGGGTGCTATATTTTCTCTTGTAAGTGTGTTTTTGCACCAACTATTTTAGTTGAAGGCTTTAATACAAGTATAATATAATCATTTAGTATTTGCTGTTTTATAGCCATTATTGAGGCTAAATCCATCAAAGCAAAGAGATGTGACACACATTTATACTGCCTAAACTTTTGTGAAATTTTGGTTCACCTTGTCAAAAATAATTTTCCTATGTCCCTGAGCCAATTCCACAGACATGCACTCCCTTCTCTTATCTCATCATTGCATATATGCGCTATTGTAGATAATGGTGCTAGCCATTAAGAATGTCAAAAGAGATCAACTGTGGTCTCTACTCTAGCCTATTGGGGAGATAGAAACTGCCAATGAACAGCATCAGGGTGCCAGGTGATAGGAGTAGTGCATATAAGAAGAGCATAGAATCTCAGAGGAAGAAGTGAGAATGACAATGGGTGGAGGTTATGCTAGAAGAGTTAAAATTTGATTTAAATTTTGAAAGAATTTTACAAAGTGAAAATGAGTTTTTCTTCTAGACCAGCTGTATCTTCTAACAGGTGTGCTGATTTATTGGGGTAAAATCTTCATTCTCATACTTCTTGATTTTTTTTTCCCCTACAAAATAGCATGAGTACAATCTGCCTTCAATGTGCCAACTCCCTGAACTGTTTTACATGATACAAATTTCTAACTTAGGAAAGTTGGAATTTTTTCTCACATCATTTTAATAAAAAGTAGAATTGAGCTTCTTGATGAGGGTGCAAGAGGAGAGTGAAAAAGTTGGCTTAAAACATTCAAAAAACTAAAATTATGTTATCTGGTCCCATCACTTTGTATAAGTGGGGAAAAAGCGGAACGTATGACAGACTTTATTTTCTTGGGCTCTAAAATCACTGTGGATAGTGACTGCAGCCATGAAATTAAAAGACATTTGCTCCTTGAGAAGAAAGCTATGACACACTTAGACAGTGTATTAAAAAATAGAGACATCACTTTGTTGACAAAAGTCTTTATAGTCAAAGTTAATGGTTTTCCCAGTAGTCATGTATGGATGTAACAGTTCGAGAAGAAAGAAGGCTGAGTGCCAAAGAATTGATGCTTTTGAAATGTGGTGCTGGAGAAGACTCTTGAGAGTCCTTTGGACTGCAAGGACATCAAATCAGTTAGTCCTAAAGGAGATCAACCCTGAATATTCATTGGAAGGACTGACACTGAAGCTGAAACTCCAATACTTTGGCCACCTGATGCAAAGACCTGACTCATTGGAAAGGGACCTGATGTTGGGAAAGATTGAGGGCAGGAGAAGAAGGGGGTAACAGAGTATGAGGTGGTTGGATGGCATCCCTGACTCAATGGACATGAATTTGAGCAAACTCCAGGAGATAGTGAAGGACAGGGGAGCCTGGATGCTGCAGTCCATGGGGTTGCAAGGAGTCGGACACAATTTAGTGACAGAGCAACAACTACAATTTTTTTTAATAGGTTCCACATGACCATACAAATGTGAGAGGATTTTATTTTCCCAAATACAAATAGACTGAGGCATATTTAAAAGAATAATTCATTAACACTTAAAAATCTTTTCTAGCAGTGACCCCACAAGACACTGACCCAACTTACCCATGAGTGTCCACGAGTCTCTGGCAGAAGCATAGGTCGACCGTGGCCTGCTACAGGGTTGGGGGCACTTTTGAAGGAGGTCACCATTATCTTCATTACCTCCACCATAGTTTGGCCTCAGGTCAAACAACAGGGAGGGAACACAGCTCCACCCATCAACAGAAAATTGGATTAAATTTTCTGGATTTATTTTTTTCCATTGGATTTACCCACCCATCAGAACAAGACCCAGTTTCCCCCTCAGTCAGTCTCTCCCATCAGGAAGCTTCCATAAGCCTCTTATCCTTCTCCATCAGAGGGACAGACTGAAAACCACAATCACAGAAAACTAACCAAACTGATCACATGGACCACAGCCTTTTATGACTCAACAAAACTATGAGCCATGCCATGTAGGGCCACCCAAGACTGACGGGTCATGATGGAGAGTTCTGACAAAACATGGTCCACTGGAGAAGGGAATGGCAAACCACTTCAGTATTCTTGCCTTGAGAACCCCATGAACAGTATGAAAAGGCAAAAACATAGGATACTGAAAGATGAACTCCCCAGGTCAGTAGGTATCCAATATGTTACTGGAGATCAGTGGAGAAATAACTCCAGAAAGAATGAAGAGATAGAGTCAAAGCAAAAACAACACCCAGCTGTGGATGTGACTGGTGATGGAAGTAAAATCCAATGCTGTAAAGAGCAATATTGCATAGGAACCTGAAATGTTAGCTCCATGAATCAAGGCAAACTGGAAGTCATCAAAGAAGAGATGGCACGAGTGAATGTCGACATTTTAGGGATCAGTGAACTAAAATGGACTGGAATGGGTGAATTTAAGTCAGATGACCATTATATCTACTACTGTGGGCAAGAATCCCTTAGAAGATATGGAGTAGCCATCATAGTCAACAAAAGAGGTCAAAATGCAGTACTTGGATACAATCTTAAAAATAATAGAATGATCTCTGTTCATTTCCAAGGCAAATCATTCAATATCACAGTAATCTAAGTCAATGCACTGACCAGTAATGCTGAAAAGCTGAAGTTGAACAGTTCTATGAAGACCTACGAGACCTTCTAGAACTAACACTGAAAAAAGATGTCCTTTTCATTATAGGGGACTGGAATGCAAAATGAGGTAGTCAAGAGATACCTGGAATAACAGGCCTATTTGGCCTTGGAGTAGAGAATGAAGCAGGGCAAAGACTAACAGAGTTTTGCCAAGAGAACACATTGGTCATAGCAAACATCCTCTTCCAACAACAAAAGAGAAGACTCTACACATGGACATCACCAGATGGTCAAAATTGAAATTAGACAGATTATATTCTTTGCAGCCAAAGATGGAGACGCTCTATACAGCCAGCAAAAACAAGACTGGGGGCTGACTGTGACTCCTTGTCATGAACTCCTTGTTGCCAAATTCAGACATAAATTGAAGAAATTAGGGAAAACCACTAGACCATTCAGGTATACCTAAATCAAATCCCTTATGATTTTATAGTGGAAGTGAGACGTAGATTCAAGGGACTAGATCTGATAGACAGAGTGCCTGAAGAACTATGCACAGAGGTTCATGACACTGTACAGGATGCAGGGATCAAGACCATCCCCAAGAAAAAGAAATGCAAAAAGGCAAAATGGTTGTCTGAGGAAGCCTTACAAGTAGCTGTGAAAAGAGAAGCAAAAGGCAAAGGAGAAAAGGAAAGATATACCCATTTGAATGCAGAGTTCCAAAGAATAGCAAGGAGAAATAAGAAAGCCTTCATCAGTGATCCATGTAAAGAAATAGAGAAAAACAATAGAATGGGAAAGACTAGAGATCTCTTCAAGAAAATTAGAGACAGCAAGGGAATATTTCATGCAAAAATGGGTACAATAAAGGACAGAAATTGTATGTACCTAACAGAAGCAGAAGATATTAAGAAGAGTTGGCAACAATACATAGAAAAACTGTACAAAAAAGATCTTCATGACCCAGATAATCAGATGGTGTGATCACTCACCTTGAACCAGACATTCCAGAATGTGAAGTCAAGTGGGCCTTAGGAAGCATCACTAGGAACAAAGCTAATGGAGGTGATGGAATTACAGCTGAACTAATTCAAATCCTAAAAGATGATGCTGTGAAAGTGCTACACTCAATATGCCAGCAAATTTGGACTACTCAGTAGTGGCCACAGGACTGGAAAAGGTCAGTTTTCATTCCAATCCCAAAGAAAGGCAATGCCAAAGAATGTTCCAACTACTGCAAAATTGCACTCATCTCCCACACTAGCAAAGTAACGCTCAAAATTCTCCAAGCCAGGCTTCAACAGTACATAAACCATGAACTTTCAGATATTCAAGCTGGATTTAGAAAAGGCAGAGGAACCAGAGATCAAACTGCCAACATCCATTGGATCATCGAAAAAGCGGCAGCATTCCAGAAAAGCATCTACTTCTGCTTTACTGACTACACAAAGCCTTGACTGTGTGGATCACAACAAACTGTGGAAAATTCTTAAAGAGATGTGAATACTAACCACCTTACCTGCCTCCTAAGAAATCTATATGCAGGTCAAGAAGCAACAATTAGAACTGGACATGGAACATCAGACTGGTTCCTCTTCAGGAAAGGAGTATTTCATAGCTGAATATTGTCACCCTGCTTATTTAATTTATATGCAGAGTATATCATAAGAAATGCTGGGCTGGATGAAGCACAAACTGGAATCAAAATTGCTGGGAGAAATATCAATAAACTCAGAATTGTAGATGACACCACCCTTACGGCAGAAAGCAAAGAGGAACTAAAGAGCCTCTTGATAAAAGTGAAGGATGAGAGTGAAAAAGTTGGCTTAAAACTCAACATTCAGAAAACTAAGATCATGGCATCTGGTCCCATCACTTCATGGTAAATGATGGGGAAACAGTAGAAATAGTGACAGATTATTTGGGGGGGGGCTCCAAAAATCACTGCAGATGGTGACTGCCGCCATAAAATTAAAAGACCCTTGCTCCTTGGAAGAAAAGTCATGACCAACCTAGACAGCATATTAAAAAGCAGAGATATTACTTTGCCAACAAAATTTTGTCTAGTCAAAGCCATGGTTTCTCCAGTAGTCATGTATGGATTTGAGAGTTGGACTATAAAGAAAGCTGAGCACTGAAGAATTGATGCTTTTGAACTGTGGTGTTGGAGAAGACTCTTGAGAATCCCTTGGACTGCAAGGAGATCAAACCAGTCCATCCTAAAGGATATCAGTGCTGAATATTCATTGGAAGGACTGATGCTGAAGCTGAAACTCCATACTTTGGCCACCTGAGGTGAAGAACCGACTCATTTAAAAGACTGATGCTGGGAAAGATTGAAGGCAGGAGGATAAGGGAACGACAGAGGATGAGATGGTTGGATGGCATCACTGACATGATGGACATGAGTTTAAGTATCCTCTGAGAGTTGGTGATGGACAGGGAAACCTGGTGTGCTGCAGTCCATGGGGTTGCAAGAAGTTGGACATGATGAGCGACTGAACTGACTGACTTTGGATGAGCTCAAAATTTTACTTTTACTTGCTTTTTCAAATAATCTCAATATTTTTATGAATATTAAATGTAATATGAGTAAACTATCAAAATACAGAAATGCTTTTAAAAAGTCTTTGATCCCACTTCATACTCACTGATAATATTTTGGTAAGAGTAACCAGCAGTCAGTTATCTGAGTATATGCTTGGACCCTAAATAACACTTAAGTCTGTCTTTGTGGGAGCTTTACAAAGTAAGCACTAATGTTTACTTTGAGAATCTGAGTGCTGCTCCCAACTTTTCCTCCTTAATTCCTCAGATGAACTATTTCTTAACCTTCTTTTTAGAGGAGCCTTTAAACAATGGTGCATGTTCATTGTCACCAGCATTCCTGACTGGTGAGCAGATAAATGGATCATCCTGTCATCCTTGCACCTGCGGGAGATGGTCCTCTCTAACGTGCTTTGCCAGAGTGTAGTGGGTGCATCTGCTTTACAAGTTAACCGGCAGAATTTGTTTATAAATCCACTGAAGAGCTAAATGAAGCAAACTGCATTATCGTGGTTGCTAATTAGATTTCATTTCAGCTGAAAGCTTATTACAGATCCAGCCTGAAAACCTGACTTTTTAATTTTGTTTACATCCACTTCTGCTTTTACTTCAGACCCTGGAAGATGTTTTCTTTCTCAAAAAAAGAAAAAAGCAAAACTGAAAAGGAGAATTAAAGCAGTTAACCGGAGGAGGCTGTGGTTACTGATTCATCATATCCTCTCAACCATGTTTGTGAATAAGAAAAGGCCTTTATTCCTGCAATAGATTGGTATTATTATTACTGGTTGTATTAATGGGCTACTCAGACATCCGGAATGCACAGATATATTTCACTTTCCTTTAACTCATCATTTCCAGAGCAAAGGTTATGTTTCTTATAGATGTAGCAATATGACCATTAAGGGCAAAACAAATTGGTAACCCCAAACCACATGTATCTGAACAAGTCACATTTTTAACACTGTCAAGTCAGCTGAGGTGTGCTCTCTTTTTTTCATCAAAATGAAATTTTGCCAACATTCCATTAACTTCTCAGTCAGTCAGTTCAGTCACTCAGTCGTGTCCGACTCTTCACAATCCCATGAATCGCAGCTCGCCAGGCCTCCCTGTCCATCACAAACTCCCGGAGTTTACTCAAACTCATGTCCATTGAGTCGGTGATGCCATCCAGCCATCTCATCCTCTGTCATCCCCTTCTCCTCCTACCCCCAATCCCTCCCAGCATCAGGGTCTTTTCCAATGAGTCAACTCTTCGCATTAACTACTCGCTTGCTGTGTATTCAGGAGTGGCAGGACCTGTGCTAGCCTCAGCTCCATTGCTAGCTCATCTTTCCGTATTTCCCCTAAAAAAGCAGTTTCTCCCTCCTCCATCTTGACTGATCCACAAAAGTGAAAGATTATCATTACCCACTACCTTCTAGAACAGCCATCTACAATATCACCATACTTACAGTGACCCTGAATCTCTAGGCTATTTAGATTACTACAGGCGTATCTCCTTTATTTGTGTTTCACTTTATTGTACATGACAGATAATTGTGTTTTTTAAAAAAAAAAAAAGTTTTGTGGCTACCCTGCATCAAGCAAGTCTGTTGGCACCATTTTTTCCAACAGCATTTACTCACTCTGTGTCTCATTTTGATAAATTCTCATAACATTTCAAACATTTTTGTTAATATTATATTTGCTATGGTGATCTGTGATCTGTGATTGCAAAAAGATTATGATTTGCTAAAGGCTCAGAATGGTTAGCATTTTTTAGCAATAAACTATTTTAAATTAAGGTATACACATTGCTTAGACATGATACAATTGCACACTCAATAGACTATAGTGTGGTGTAAATATAACTTTCATAAGTACTAGGAAACCAAAAAATGTATGTGATTTGCTTTATTGTAATATCTGCTTTATTGCAGTGGTCTGAAACTGAATCTGCAATTATCTCAGAGGTATGCCTGTATACTCATTAACAATTTTCTACCTAATAAAATTAGACTTCCCCACGTTTGTGTATTTTGGTTACTTCCTCCTTAGCTTCTCCATTCCACCATGCCTATGGATGCTACCTCAGATTATCACATCTTTACAGTGGTGACAGACGCATCAGGTACTGAATTTTTGGGATATGAATGACAAAGGCCTTTTAAAATTTTCTTCATACATCTCCCTTGACAGCATTTTTAACGGTCTGTGAGGTTCGCTTCCAGAGGCCCATAGGGTCAAAATTATTTTCATAAAAATACTAAGGCATCTTCTGCCTTTTTACATTGCTGACCTTTGAACTGATGGTATAAAAGCAATGGTGGATATAAGTGCTGTGCCTTAGTCCAAATAGAAGCAATGGCACCAAATTGCTAGTGGTTCTATTTTTCATCACCAAGGACTTGCAGAAAAAAAAAGCCAATGTCATTAAGAGTATCTTTGATGAAGTAGTAAAAATCATTTTATTAGATCTCAACCCTTGAATATGCTTCTTTTCAGTGTGACCAAATGGTAAGTACAAATAAAGCTCTTTCTTCTGTATACTGAAGTACACATGCATCTGTGAAGATTTGTGAGTTGAGAGCTAAACTAACTGTTTTCTCCCCATAGAATGACACTTTTGCTTGAAAGAATGACTGACAAACCATGGTTATTCAGACTTGGGTATTCGGCAGACATTTTGTCAGAAATGAACAAAACGAGCTTGTCACTTCAAGGAAAACAACTGACAGTATTTGTTGCCGACAATAAAAATCGAGGTTTTGAGCAAAAATTAGAATTTTGGAAAATTTGTATCTGCCTCTGTGAGCTTGACAGCTTCCCCATACTTAACAGCTTTTTTTTTTTATAAGACTAGAATGATATTAATGAATGTGATTTGTTGATACTTACTATATTATAAAATGTATCAACATTTAAAAAATCTGTATAACTCAGTAAAGCAACATTTTCCAAATGACCAATGCATGATGTTACAAAATCAAACTTGAGAAAAAATCCATTCAAGGTGCAAAATTAAGGTGTTAAGTCCATCTGATTTAATACATTGTTCAAGGTTAAAGTTTCCTTGCTGTTTTTCTGATGTGATGAGCTATCCATTGATGCAAATGTGGTATTAGAGTCCCTTACTATTATTGTTTATTTCTCCCTTTGTATGTTCACTCAGTTGTGTCCGACTCTTTGCAGCCCCATGGACTGTAGCCCATCAGGCTCCTCTACCCATGACAATTTCCAGGCAAGAATACGGAGGGGGTCGCCATTTCCTACTCCAGGGGATCTTCCTGACCCAGGAATAAAACCCATGTCTTTTGTGTCTCCTGCATAGGCAGGCAGATTCTTTACCACTAGCGCCATCTGGGAAGCCTTTAGTCTGTTAATATTTGCTTTATATGTTTAGACACTCCAGTGTTGGATGCATGAATGTTTACAAATGTTAAATCTTCTTGTTGAATTAATGCCTTTATCACTATTTAAGGCCTTCTTTGTCTCTTAATTACAGTCTTTATTTTAAAGTCTATTTTGATTGAAAAAAATACAGGCACTCCACCTTTCTTTTGGTTTCTGTTTTAATGGAGTATCTTTTTCATCCCATTACTTTCTGTCATTCCATTACTTTCCTTTCATCTAAAGTGAGTCTTCTGTAGGCAGCACACAGATTTTTTAAATTACATTTGCATGTCTTTTGATTGGAGAATTTAGTCCATTTACATTTAAAGTAATTATTGATAGTTATGTGACATGTTGTTATTTTCTTGCTATTTTTGCAGTTCCTCTCCATTTCTTTTTTCTTCTCTTGCTCTCTTTCTTTGTGATTTGATTACTTTCTTTAGTGGTAGGCTCACATTCTTTTCTATTTACCCTTTGTGCATTTGATACACATTTTTGCTTTGCAGTTATCATGAGGCTTACATATAACAATTATTATCTATAATAGTCTATTTTAAGTCAATAACAACTTAAGCTTGATCCCATTGTTAAACTCAATATTATTCTCTCCCTTCTTTTACGTTTTTGATGTCACATTTTAAAATCTTATATATCCCTAAATAATTATTAAAATTATGCTTTTTTTTTTTTTACTAATTTTGTCTTTTAACTTTCATACTATCTTCAAAGTGATTAATCTACTACCTTTACTATATATTTACCATTCCAGTAAGATTTATTCTTTCATGTGTTCCTGTAACTAACTAAAAAAAAGCCCTATTTTTTTGGCTTAAACAAGTCTCTTTAGCATTTTTTTTTGTAAAACCACTTTAGTGGTGATGAACTCCTCTAGCTTTGCCATGTCTGGAGACATCGTTATCTCCCTTTACTTCTGAATGATTACTTTGCCAAATAGTGTGTTCTTGGTTGGCATTTTTTTTTTCTTTTAGTGTTTCTAATACATTGTGCCACTTTCTTCTGGCCAAAGTTTCTGCTCAAAATCTGCTGATAGTCCTATAGGGATTCCCTTATATATAACAAGTTTGTCTTTTTTTTTTTTTTTGCTGCTTTTAATATTCTCTCCTTGTCTTTGCCTTAGTGTGGGTCTGTTTGGGTTCATCTTAGTTGGAACTCTCTGGGATTCCTAGATCTGGGTATCTGTTTCCTTCCTCAGGTTAGGGAACCTTTTAGCCATTATTTCTTCAAATAATGGACTTTCTTCAAATATTTCTCCAAAATTTCTTTCAAATTTTCTTTCTTCAAATAATGGCCATTCAAAAAATAATTGCCTTTCTCTCTGTCTCTCTTCCCCTCTAGAGCCCTATGATGTTAATATTAGTTCATTTGATGCTGTCCTATAACTGTTAACTTAGCTTCACTTTTATTCACTATTTTAGCTGTGTGCTACTCGATTAGGTAAGTTCCACCGCCTTCTATTCACGTTAACCAGTTCTTTCTTCTGCTTCGTGTCCTCTGCTTGTGAACCCCTGTAGTGAATGTTTCAGTTCAGTTATCGTGTACTTCAGTTCCGTAACTTCTGTGCCGCACTTTCTCATATTTTACATTTTCTACGTTAGAGTTCTTATTGTGTTTACCATTCCTCTCTCCAGTTTGGTAAGCATCTTCATGACTACCACTTTTAACTTTTTATCAAGTATATTACTTATTTCCATTTCATTAAGGTTTGCGTTCTGAGATTGTGTGTTGTTCTTTCATTTGGAACATGTCCCTCTGCTTCTTCATTATGCTTGATGCTCTGAGTTGGTTTCTATACAATAGATGAAACAGCCTCTCCTAGCCTTGAAGGAGTGGTTTTGTGTAGGAGATAAATCTCGTCTTTCAACTCTCAGATCTTGGTTGCCTGTCAAATCTCTGTACTTGTCCAAGCAGGCTATTTTATCTTAAATAGCTCCCAGCAGTTGAGGATGTGCCAAGACCTGTCAGTGTCCCAGAGAGGAGGATCTCAGCACCTAGATTCAGGCTGACCAGAAGCTAGATATTTAGATACCAGTTTTTAAAAGCATGCAAATATATACAGTCCTGGGACACCACAAGCATAAATCCCACTGACCACCAGAACCAGATAAAATGCAAGTATCCTCTGGGTTGCAGTCAGAGATCAGGGCTCCAAACAAGTGGATAAGCTCTTTTCTGGGTGATACAGTGAGCTGGAGTGCCCAGATGACAGCTATAGCCTATCTTCCTTGAAAGCAGCTTTGTAGGCTACTGAATGTATGCTAAAAGCCTGCCCCTCAGGCTAAAGTTTCAAGACAAGCAAAGAAGTCCCTTCACAGAAAGACTGGGGAATGTGCTCCAGTCTACTATTTGTGCAGTGCCCTGGGGTGGTAGCCTGCAAAGAACTATCTTTCATATTGCCAGTCCCGTGGAACCCAGGAATGAAAGCCTTCCCTTACTACCTATCACCAGAGCCAAGTGATAAAGGAACATTCCTTGGGCAACAACCACAAAAACCAGGATACCAAATATAAAAACTAAGGCCCCAGAGACATTTAATCTCCCCTCCAATAGACACTGGTGCTCTGTAATGTGACAGAGGATGAGTGCAAAGCTAAACCCACCTTCCAAGATCTCTGGTAATGATTGTTTGACCCCAAGATGTGTATTTAATTAGAAGCCTGTCTCTCAGGCCACAGTCGTAATAATTAGCTAACAGGTCTCCTTCACAGAATAATTAAGTTCCTCAATCTGTTGTCTCTTGCCGTGCCCTGGGAGTGGCAGCTATTCAGTAACTCTGTCTCCTTTGGTTATAGTCCTACGAGACCCATGAGCATAAGCCCCACTGGCACGGGAGCCATTCAATGTAGAGAGGTCTCCTGGCAGCAGCAGTCACAAAATTCAGAGCACCAGCCAGGGGCAAAAGGTCTTTTCTGGGTGATACCAATTATTACAGTCCCATGGGACCAGAGCCATGGCCTGGTGCAAGAGCCCCTGGCCTGCAGAGCCAAGAGATCAAGAGGCATTCCCCTAGGTGTTAGTCACAAAAATTAGACATGTATAAACCCTCTCATCTAGTAGACATTGGAGCATAGCAAAGGGAGAGTGAAAAGATGATGCTCATCAGATATTTATACAAAACATTCCAGTCAAAAGTAGCAGAATACACAGTCTCCTCAAATGCACATGGAACAACTTCCAAAATACATCACATGTTAGGCCACTAAACAATTCTTAATAGGTTTAAGAGAAGTGAAATTATATACAGCCAACTTTCATAACCACAATGACCTTAGGTATGACGCTAGAAATTAATCACACAAAGAAAACTGGAAAATTCACAAATTATGTGGAGATTAAACAACACACTACTCAGAGGGTAAAGCATCTGCCTACAAAGTGGGATACCTAGGTTTGATTCCTGGGTAGGGAAGATCCCCTGGAGAAGGAAATGGCAACCCACTCCAGTATTCTTGCCTGGAGAATCCCAAGGACAGAGAAGCCTGGTAGGCTACAGTCCATAGGGTCGCAAAGAGTCGGACAGGACTGAGCGGCTTCACTTCGTCTTTTTTGTCACTGAACAACCAATAGATCAAATAAGAAATTTAAAGAGAAATTAAAAAGCACCTTGAGACAAATGAAAATGGAAATATAACAAAGTTTATGGGATACAGCAATAGCAGCTCTAAGAGGGAAGTTCCTAGTGCTAAAGGCCTACCTCAAGAAATAAGAAAAGTGTCTAACAACCTTACTTTATACCTCAAAGAACTAAGAAGAAGAACAAACTAAATCCAAATTTAGTAGAAGTAAGGAAATAATAAAGGTTAAAGCAGAAATAAATTAAATTGAGACTGAGACAACAGAAAAGATTGATGTAACTAAGAGGTTCTTTGAAAGGATGAAAAAAAATGTACAAACCTTTAGCTAGATCCACCAAGAAAAAAGAGAGGTCTCAAATAAAATCAGAAAAGAAATAGATGTTACAATTGATACCATGGAAAAATAAAGGATAATAAGAGACTACTATGACCAATTGTGTACTTACAAAATGGACAACCTAGAAGAAATGGACAAATTCCAAGAAACGTACAACCTACCAAGAGTGAATCATGAGGAAATAGAAAATCTGAACAGATCAATGACTAGTAAGGACATTTAATCAGTAAGCAAAAACCTCCCCAAAAGCAGAAGTTCAGGACCAGGTGACTTTCCTAGTGAAAGTGAAAGTGAAGTCGCTCAGTCGGGTCCCACTCTTTGCGACCCTATGGACTGTAGCCTACCAGGATCCTTCGTCCATGGGATTTTCCAGGCAAGAATACTGGAGTGAGTTGCCATTTCCTTCTCCACTAAATTCTGCTAGACGTTCAAAGAAGAAATAATACCTATCCTTCTCAAACGCTTCCAGAAAATAGAAGAGAAGTGAACTCTTCCAAACCCATCATCACCCTAATACCAAAACCAAATGAGGATGTCTCAAGAAAAGAAAATGACATGACAATATTTCTGATGAACATAGATGCAAAAATCTCAACAAAATACTAGAAAACAACCAAATTCAATAGGCATTAAAAGGATTATACACAATGATCAAATTGGACATATTCCAGGATGCAAGGATGGTGCAACATCTGTAAATCAGCTAACGTGATACATCACATTTATAAAGTGAAAGAAAAAAATTATACTAACATTTCAATAGATTCAGAAAAGCATTTGACAAATTTCAGTATCAACTTATAATAAAAAATAAAGCATGTATAGAGGAAACATAGCTCAACATAATAAAGGTCATATATGATAAGCCCACAGCTAATATCATACTCAATAGTGAAAAGCTAGAAGCTTTTCCCGGAAGATAAGGGACAAGTAAGGATGTCCACTCCTGCCACTTTAATTCAACATAGCATTGAATTGCTCTTGAGCAATTAGGCAAGAAAAAGAAACTGAAGGCATCTGAATTGGAAAGAACAAGTAAAACTGTGACTATTTGTAATAGACATGATATTTTATGTAGAAAACCCTAATAACTCCACGAGAACACTGTTAGAACAAACAAATTTCGTCTAGTTGCAGGATATAATATCAATATATACAAATCTGTTGCATTTCTATACACTAATAATGAACTATCAAAAGAGTATAGTAACTAAAAAAACAACATCATTTAAAATTGTATCAAAAAGAATAAAATATCCAGGGATGTATTTAACCAAGAAGTGAGACCTGTACATTGAGAACTACCAGACATTAATGAAAGAAATTAAAGAAGACACAGAAAAATGGAAATATATTCTATGTTCATGAATTGGAAGAATTAATACTGTTAAAAGTGTCCATACTACCCAAAACAATCTACAGACTCGATGCAATCTCTATCAAAATTCCAAAGGCATTTCTCACAGAAATAAAACAAAATCCTAAAATTTGCATGAAACCATAAAAGATCCCATATGACCAAAGTAAACTTGAGAAAGAAAAATGGAGATATAAAATTCCCTGATTTCAAACTATGTTACAAAGCAATAGTAATAAAAAGTGTGATAGTAGCCTTAAAAAAGACACATAAATCAGTGGAACAGAATAGAGAACCCAGAATCAACACATATATGATCAATTAATCTATGACAAGGGAGCCAAGAATATACAATGGGGAAAGAACAGTCTCTTCAATAAATTATGTTAGGAAAACTGGACACCCACATGCAGAAGAATGAAACTGGATCACTATTAATCCATACACAAAAATTAACTCAAAATGGATTAAAGGCTTGAATGTAAGACATGAAATCATAAAACTCCTTGAAGAGAATATAAGCAGTAAGCTCCTTTACACAGGTCATGACAAATGATTCTTTGAATCTGACACCAAAAGCAAAAGCAACAAAACCAAAAATAAACAAGTGGGACTACATCAAACTAAAAAGCTTTTGCACAGTGAAGGAAATAATTAATAGTATGAAAAAGCAACCCACTGAATGACAGAAAAAACTTGTAAATCATATATCTGATAAGGTGTCAATATCCAAATATATAAATAACGCATGAAATGGCAAAACCCTCCAAATAATCTTACTTAAAAGGGCAGAGGAACTAAATAAACATTTTTCCAAAGAAGACAAATAGATGACCAAAAGGTACAAGGGTATCACTTCACACCTGCTGGAATGGCTATTATTATAAGATAAGAGGCAACGTTGGTGAGCATGTTGATAAAAGGGGAATTTTGTACACTGTTGGTGGCAATGTAAATTGGTGTAGCTACTATGAAAAACAGTAGGGAGGCTGTTCAAAAAATTAAAAATAGAATTACCATATGATCCAGCAATTCTACTTCTGAGCATTTATCCAAAGACAACTAATTCAAAAAATATATTTACAATAACAAAGATAAGGAAACAACATAAATGTTCATCAATGGATACATGAACAAATATACATATGCATACATATATATGTGTAGATAAACATGTGTATAATATATGTGACATATATATAATATATTTATATCAGTTCAGTCAGTTCAGTCACTCAGTCATGTCTGATTCTTTTCAACCATAGACTGCAGCATACCAGGCTTCTCTGTCCATCACCAGCACACAGCACTTGCTCAAACTCATGTCCATCACGTTGGTGATGATGCCATCCAACCATCTCATCCTCTGTCATCCCCTTATCCTCCTGCCTTTAGTCTTTCCCAACATCAGAGTCTTTTCCAATGAGTCAGTTCTTCACATCAGGTGGCCAAAGTATTGGAGTTTCAGCTTCAGCATCAGTTCTTTCAGTGAATATTCAGGACTGATCTCCTTTAGGATGGACTGGTTGGATCTCCTTGCAGTCCAAGGGACTCTCAAGAGTCTTCTCCAACACCACAGTTCAAAAGCATCAATTCTTCAGTGCACAGCCTTCTTTATAGTCCAAATCTCACACCCATACATGACCACTGGAAAAACCATAGCTTTGACTAGACAGACCTTTGTCAGCAAAGTAACATCTCTGATTTTTAATATGCCATCTAGGTTTCTCATAGCTTTTCTACCAAGGAGCAAGTGTCTTTTAATTTCATGGCTGCAATCACCATCTGGAGTGATTTTTGGAGCCCCCAAAAAGAGTCTGTCACAGTTTCTACTCTTTCCCATCTATTTGCTATGAAGTGATGGGACCAGATGCCATGATCTTAATTTTCTGAATGTTGAGTTTTAAGCCAACTTTTTCACTCTCATCCTTCATTTCTATCAAGAGGCTCTTTAGTTCCTCTTCACTTTCTGCCATAAGGATGGTGTCATCTACAATTCTGAGTTTATTGATATTTCTCCCAGCAATCTTGATTCCAGCTTGTACTTCATCCAGCCCAGCGTTTCTCATGATATACTCTGCATATAAGTTAAATAAGCAGGCTGACAGCCTTAACATACTCCTTTTCCGATTTGAAACCAGTCTGATGTTCCATGTTCAGTTCTAACTGTTGCTTCTTTACCTGCATACAGACTTCTTAGGAGGCAGGTAAGGTGATCTGGTATTCACATCTCTTTAAGAATTTTCCACAGTTTGTTGTGATCCACACAGTCAAGGCTTTGGTGTAGTCAATAAAGCAGAAGTAGATGCTTTTCTAGAATGCTCTCGGTTTTTTGATGATCCAACAGATATTGGCAATTTGATCTCTGGTTCCTCTGCCTTTTCTAAATCCAGCTTGAATATCTGAAAGTTCATGGTTTATGTACTGTTGAAGCCTGGCTTGGAGAATTTTGAGCATTACTTTGCTAGTGTGTGAGATGAGTGCAATTTTGCAGTAGTTGGAACATTCTTTGGCATTGCCTTTCTTTGGGATTGGAATGAAAACTGACCTTTTCCAGTCCTGTGGCCACTACTGAGTAGTCCATATTTGCTGGCATATTGAGTGTAGCACTTTCACAGCCTCATCTTTTAGGATTTGAATTAGTTCAACTGTAATTCCTTCACTTCCACTAGCTCTGTTCATAGTGATGCTTCCTAAGGCTCACTTGACTTCACATTTCAGGATGTCTGGTTCTAGGTGAGTGATCACACCATCGTGATTATCTGGGTCATGAAGATCTTTTTTTGTATAGTTCTTCTGTGTATTCTTGCCACCTGTTCCTAATATCTTCTGCTTCTGTTAGGTCCATACCATTTCTGTCCTTTATTGTGCCCATCTTTGCATGAAATGTTCCCTTGCTATCTCTTAATTTTCTTGAAGAGATCTCTAGTCTTTCCCATTCTATTGTTTTTCTCTATTTCTTTGCATTGATCACTGAGGAAGGCTTTCTTATTCCTCCTTGCTATTCTTTGGAACTCTGCATTCAAATGGGTATATCTTTCCTCTTCTCCTTTGCCTTTTGCTTCTCTTCTTTTCACAACTATTTGTAAGGCCTCCTCAGGCAATCATTTTGACTTTTTGCATTTCTTTTCCTTAGAGATGGTCTTGATTCCTGTCTCCTATACAATGTCATGAACCTCTGTCCAAAATTCTTCAGGCACTCTATCAGATCTAATCCCTTGAATCTATTTCTCACTATTGTATAATCATAAGGGATTTGATTTAGGTATACCTGAATGGTCTAGTGGTTTTCCCTAATTTCTTCAATTTAAGTCTGAATTTGGCAATAAAGAGTCCACGATCTGAGCCACAGTCAGCTCCCAGTCTTGTTTCTGCTGACTGTATAGAGCGTCTCCATCTTTGGCTGCAAAGAATATAATCTGTCTGATTTCGATTTTGACCATCTGGTGGTGTTCACGTGTAGAGTCTTCTCTTTTGTTGTTGGAAGAGGGTGTTTGCTATGATCAATGTGTTCTCTTGGAAAAACTCTAGTAGTCTCTGACCTGCTTCATTCTGTACTCCAAGGCCAAATGGGTCTATTACTCCAGGTATCTCTTGACTTCCTACTTTTGCATTCCAGTCCCCTATAATGAAAAGGACATCTTTTTTCAGTGTTAGTTCTAGAAGGTCTTGTAGGTCTTCATAGAACTGTTCAACTTCAGCATTCCAGCATTACTGGTTGGGGCATAGACTTAGATTACTGTGATATTGGATGATTTGTCTTGGCAATGAACAGAGATCTTTCTGTCATCTTTGAGACTGCATCCAAGCACTGCATTTTGGACTCTTTTGTTGACTATGATGGCTACTCCATATCTTCTAAGGGATTCTTGCCCACAGTAGTAGATATAATGATCACCTGTATTAAATTAACCATTCCAGTCCGATTTAGTTCGCTGATTCCTAAAATGTCGATGTTCACTCTTGCCATCTCCTGATTGACCACTTCCAAATTGCCTTGATTCATGAACCTAACATTTCAGGTTCCTATACACTATTGCTCTTTACAGCATTAGATTTTACTTCCATCACCAGTCACATCCACAGCTGGGTGTTGTTTTTGCTTTGACTCTATTTCTTCATTCCTTCTGGAGTTATTTCTCCACTGATCTCCAGTAACATATTGGACACATACTGACCTGGGGAATTCATTCAGTGTCCTATGTTTTTGCCTTTTCATACTGTTCATGGGGTTCTCAAGGCAAGAATACTGAAGTTGTTTGCCATTTCCTTCTCCAATGGACCATGTTTTGTCAGAACTCTCCACCATGACCCATCAGTTTTGGGTGGCCCTACACGGCATGGTTCAAAGTTTCATTGAGTCAGACAAGGCTGTGGTCCATGTGATCAGATTGGTTAGTTTTCTGTGATTGTGGTTTTCAGTCTGTCTCCTGTGATGGAGAAGATAAGAGGCTTATGGAAGCTTCCTGATGGGATAGAGTGACTGAGGGGAAAACTGGGTCTTGTTGTGATGGGTGGGGCCATGCTCAATAAATCTTTAATCCAATTTTCTGTTGATGGGTGGGGCTGTGTTCCCTTCCTCTCAAGCTAAGTGAAGTAAGTCAAAGTCAGATCTCTTATATATTTGAAATCTAAACATGTGTTGTGTGTGTGTGTGTGTACATTTTATATAACCAACCTCGTAGATACAGAGAACAGGTTAGATTAGCAGTTGTCAGAGGAAGGTGGTAGGGGTTAGGAGAAAAGTGTGATTTTTTTTCCAGTTTCAATGAATTGAATTTAAAACCACATACATCTACAGTGTCACCAGAAATGTATAAGTATGCACATGTATTTGAAGTCATATTTTAACATATTAGGATGGGTCCCTATAAGAAGAAAAGAGTAGAGTAGCAACAAGGAAGAAAAGATGAACAAAACAATCATAAAATTAAAAAAGAAAAGGTAAGTCATGATTGATAATAGACTAAATTTCAAAAATTTTATTATGTATCTTAAAAAGTGCACTTTGAAAAGCTGAATTTGTGAAATCCTCTTTTATTTAACGCAGGAACATGTGTCCTAGACCACTCCAGTTTTTAATATATTAAAAATAATTATTCTTATAAACCAGATCACATGGAATATTTATTCACTAGAAGAAAAAAGAAAAGCATCATATTATGCCACTTATCTGTGGAGTCTAAAATAGGACACAAATGAACTTATTTACAAAACAGAAAGAGACTTACAGACTTAGAAAAAGAAATGTATGGTTCCCAAAGGGGAAAGGTGTGGGAGGGATTATAGGGTTAGCACATATATACACTAATATATATATAAAATATATATATAAAATCGACAATCAACAAGGACCTACAGTACACATGCCATTTCCATCTCCAATTACATGTATATGTGCAACTAGACCACTTTGCTATACACCTGAAACTGTCACAATATTGTAAATCAATTATACCCCAATACAGATAAAAGTTTAAAAGTAATAAATAAATGGAATCATTTGGCATGCTCAAAAACCCACAAAGTATCTTTAATGTTTAATCTTAGTGTTAATGACATTTTGAAAGCTTGTTCATGATCCTTTACCCTTGACTTCTTCCCTATAATGTCCCAATTACTCAACCTCACCAAGGTGTTTTCAAGACTTGAATTTCACAGATGGGACAGAATTGCCTATTAGTCCTGTTAGTGACATGGGCTACTTGCTTGTCAAGAGGGAACATAAATTTCCTTATATTTATCATTCTGGAATCTATACAACCAAGGTGTTTGTATTTCCAGTTCTTAATATTTCCTATCTACCAGATGTTTCATAAATTTTCTATGTCACATTTATATTATAGTCTACATGGACTGTCCCCATGCAAGGCAAACATTCCACTTGGAATAGCAAACATTTTGTTCTTTTTCCCTCTCTTTTCCAATATACCACTCTCTTCCTTTTCTTGCCCTGTTCAACTTTATTCTGTCCTTCTTAACTATTACTCATACTTCAAATATATTTGAAAGTAAATTAACTTTGGGGAAATTTTATTCAATTTCTTTATCCTTTTCTCAGATTTTTAATGATTTACTACAAAAATATTTAGATATTAAGATATCATAACAGTTATTAAAAAGAATGCATTTGAGTCAGTTCTGATGAGGTGGATGAAACTGGAGCCTATTATACAGAGTGAAGTAAGTCAGAAAGAAAAACACCAACACAGTATATTAACACATATATATGGAATTTAGAAAGCTGGTAACGACAATGCTATGTGCAAGACAGCAAAAGAGACACAGATAAAAAGAACAGACTTTTGGACTCAGTGGGAGAAGCTGAGGGTGGGGTGATTTGAGAGAATAGCTTTGAAACATGTATATTACCATATGTGAAATAGATGACCCGTCCAAGTTTGATGCATGAAACAGGGCTCAAAGCCAGTTCACTGGCATGACCCAGAGGGATGGGATGGGGAGGGTGGTGGGAGAGGGGTTTGGGATGGGGGGGGGGACACATGTACACCCATGGCTGATTCATGTCAATGTGTGGCAAAACCACCACAATATTGTAAAGTAATTAGGTTCCAATTAAAATAAATTAATAAAAAAATGAAAAAATAAATAAAATTCAAAAAAAGATAACATAATAAAAATAAAGAGGTTTCCCTGGTGGTTCAGTGGCAAAGAATCCACCTGCCAGTGCAGGAGACACAGGTTCAATCCCTGGACTGGGAAGATCCCCTGGAGAAGGAAATGGCAACTCACTCCAGTATTCTTGCTTGGGAAATCCCATGGACAGAGGAGCGTGGTGGGCTACAGTCCATGGGGCTGCAAAGAGTCAGATGTGACTTAGCGACTAAACAACAATAAAAATAAATACATAAATAAATACTAATAACACAGAGTAAAACAAGGGCCAAATAATGAAGGGCTAAAGATGGTTCAGTTAAACAGGAAAATCTTGAAGAAATGAAATTTAATATGATTGAGCTGAGAATTTAGCTGAGCTTCAAGGTAGCCAGATTAAAAAAGACATTGTGTTACACACTTTGCATTGGTTTTAAAGGAAATGTAAGTTTTATTTTCTAATGTGAGGCTTGGCCTAGAAGTCTCTATGGCATGAAATTATTCCTTAGATGGTGGATCATCACAGAGTTACTCTAGGACTTATAAGTTGATTTAAACATGCATCAAGTTGTTGCTTAATGCCAGGCTGGGGATGTATAGAAACAGAAAAAACCTGCCTCTAAGTCCTCCAGAATCTTTTTGGCCACCTGATATGAAGAGCTGACTATTGGAAAAGACCCTGGTACTGGGAAAGATTGAGGGCGAGAGCAGAAGGGGGCAGCAGGGGATGAGATGGCTAGGTAGCATCACTGACTCAACGAGTTTGGGCAAACTCTGGAAGATGGTAAAGACAGGAAAGCCTGGTGTGCAGCCCATGGGGCTGCAAAGAGTCGGACACAACTTAGAAACTGGAAAACAACCACCTACTAATAACGATAGTAGTAAGATGGTGCAACAGTTAAAGCTTTTCCCAGATAGAGAGAAATATACAAAGGCGGAGTTTAGCTAGGTGGGTGAGGGAAGAGGAGTGGGGGCATAGGGAGGGGGGTGTGTCTCAGCAAGAACATCCCAGATGAGGTGATTTCTGAGGAGACTTTTGCGGCAGAGGAAACAGCTTTGAGAAGCCATAAGGACGGAACTGCAAGACACTTTGCGGGGCAGGCTGCAGGTCTTCACCGCCGAGGCATAAAGGCCCTGGGCAAGGCGGGAAAGGCGAGGCCTGGACCAACTCTGCACTATGCTCAGAAGCTTGGAAGTTTCCTTTTGGCAATGAGGAGCCAGGGAGGAAATTTTGTTTGTTTGTTTTAGGCCAGAAAGACACATAGCCAGACTTTTCAGACTGTTTTGGTGGCATAGTAGACGATAGAGGCAGGGAAACGGGACAGAAGCCTCTCCTCACTCCTCCGGAGCAGCGACGGCAGGAACGGGGTACAGAGGGCAGATATAGGAAGCTCGGCCGAGCGGGCTGCGTGGTGAGGCTCACCCTCGGCTCACCCTCGGCTCCACCCTGAGATAGCCTCAGTGCGGCTTGTGTCTGTTTCATAACTTACATGGGGTCATACTCTTGTAGGGCCTTGGCTGGTCCTACCAGAACCTCCGGGTGAAGGAGACTTAGAAAGTGGATATGAACCCAGGTGGCGCTAGTGGTAAAGAATCTGCCTGTCAATTCAGGAGACTTAAGAGGCAGGTTCCATCCCTGGATCAGGAAGATCCCCTGGAGAAGGGAATGGCTACCTGCTCCAGTATTCTCGCCTGGAGAATCCCATGGACAGAGGAGCCTGGCGGGCTACAGTCCATAGGGTTGCAAAGAGTCAGACACTACTGAAGCGACTTAGCAGGCATGCATGCCCTTTTCTAGACTCAACTTATGGCATTTGGAGCTTTTATTTAAGATTCAAAAGGAAATCCAGCTTCCAGATCCTGGGGTGGCAGAGGTACTGTTTTTTTTTTTATTATTATTATTACATTGGTATTTCAAAAATTTAGCCCAATGTTTTCTAATTTCCTTACTGATTCTATTGAAAGAATAGTAACAGTTTGCATTTTTTTGAGAAAGATTAAATGAAGGAAATCACAAGCTGCTCAGAGTTCCTGATGTTTGGGAAGTAGCAGTTCCTCAAGCTAAAGTAGTAAAACTCAACAGCTTGCTAAAATACTGCCATGTGAAAGAAAAAAAAAAAAATTTAAGACCGAGGAATTAGTGTGCTGCCAGCAATAAAAGACTATTTGTTAGCACTTGGCTGGCACCACGTTTTATGCTATTGCTAACAAGAAGCTGATAACATGATTTCTGAAAGATTTTCAGTGCTTGGGAAGTACATTCACTCCTTACTATTTCATACTTCCATGCTAAGTATTTGCAGAAAAGCAAGTCTTCTTAAACTCTTGTCTTAGATACTTTGGAGCCATGCGCACCACCCTGAACTTTCAGTCTTTAGCGCGTACGCATTCCGAAGGTGAACCACGTTTGGCCCACGAGATAAATGCAAACAGTCGGATGAATGTTTCTATTCTCCGCTCTAAATCCTACAGCTTAATATCTGCAACAACGGATAAAGCTGGAAAGAGGTTTGGGATCCAAATTGTCATTGCTTACACTTCAGTGATTGGTCTAGCAATGCTGTGGACTAACGAGCAACTTTGGCCAAATAGATCCTCTTCTTGCCTCCTTCAGAAGGCCCCTGAAGAGTGAGACCTGAGAATCTAATTAGCACGCACATTTTTGCCTCATCCTTTAAATCAGCTTGTGGGATGAGCAGCTGCTCTGCAGACTTGTCTGTTCCTTTGCAAAGCAGTTTGCTCTTGAGCAGGGAGTTGCTCATTAGCCAAGCCTGTCAATCATATTGAACCTGAGAGGGATCAATGAGGCAAATTCACATAAGGAAGACCCTACAAATGTCAAAATTGATTGTACCTACTGCTAAATGCAGGGATTCAATAATGTATAATATGGGGAATAAAATGGATAAGATGGCAAAATGGGTGAAGGTGGTCCAAGAGTACAAATTTCCAGTTATAAGATAAATAAGTTCTGAGGATGTAATGTGCAGCATGATGGTTATAGTTAGTAATACAGTACTGTGCATTTGAAAGGTGTTGAATGAGTAGATCTTAAAAGATCTCATCACAAGGAAAAACATTTGTAACTATATCAGGTGATGGGTACTAAATTCATTATGGTGAATGATCATTTCATAATATATATGTAGCAATCAAATCATTTATGTTTTACGCCAAAAACTAATGTAATGCCATGTCAATTATATGTCAATAAAAAATAAAGATAAGAAGTTGGATGTGGCAATGGGAGGTGAAGGGAAATGCTTTACAGATCAGAGAACATCAGTGGGAGAGATTATTCAATTGTAAGCTTCTTAAAGGCACGGTACTATATTTCACTCATCTTTCTCTCTTTCATAGGGCCTATTTCAGTGCTCTTCAAATTAAGAAAGAAACAAAAAAGATGAGTAACATGGTTCCTGTCTTCAAGGAACTCACTATTTGAGAGGAAGAAAATAAGTAAATAATTGCAATACAAATTAAAATGCTACACATAGGTTCCTCATCTAGAACTGAATACACACTCCTTGCACTCTCAAACCAATTATCACATTCCTCCTTTTGCTTACACAAGCATTTCTAGAACTTGTGAAGTAATATGACCTTTGAAAAATATTTATGTAGTTCTCTACCATCTTTCACATGAAGAAAATGCTGATCGTTTTTAGTATCTACCTCTTCTGTGCCAACAAGAGCCAGCAGAGTTCTCTCAAGTGTTTCTGGATTTATGTTTAGGCTTGACTAATTAACTGAGCAGAAGAAAGAAAGATTAATCACTATATAGTTTTACAGCTCATCAGCAACTCCAAGACTCCATTAGTAAAAGCTGGAACATTCCACAGGCACGATCTTCACAAGGATACTGAATAGATTTCATTCTGTGACCTGTTTCAGAATGAAATTCTACCTGCCCTTCTTTGCTGATAAATGTTATCCAACACAATTTGAAAACTTTAAAACATCAGATGAGGAGGTAAGCTGTTGTTTAAGATAAACTGCCATGCCCTAGCTCAAAGCACATTCCCCCAGTGCTCACAACCCTCCACCTTGTTGGTCAGAAGCCAAGGAGTTTGTTTGCTGTCACCAGTAACCACCTACCTACCATGAGTGAACATCCTTCCCATTGTTCCAAGCATGAAGTATATACGTACCGTGTGGGGAAGCTGCAAATTCTCTAAAGCAAGTTGCAGTGGAGGAGGCAGAAATGTGAGTTTAGCCGGCAGGAACTGATGAAGTCTTCTCTGAACATCTGTTTTTTATTGAGACAGCAATTACTTCCCTGGGAAGCCAGAGAAGACACCCCAACTCACTAAAACTTGAATGTTAAAGCTCAGCCACACAGTCATACACATTTTAGAATTGAGGTTTCTTACATCTCCATGTTAGTTTTTCTGTGATTGACAGTCCAGAAGACATCAAGGAATCCTGTCAACAAAACTGATCCCTTAATACTGTTAAGTTAAAGACAGTCTTTTATGTATGAAAAGGGGCTTGGAGACTTTGGTTATGCTTTCATTCAGCTGCTTAGATTCCTAGGGATGAAGGGTATTGTGGTCAGTTTCGTCCCATGTCATTCAAGGTCCCAAGGAAAAAACATGGCATTTTCACATTTGAAAACTGGCATATGTTTTCCTAGTAATTACATCTTATATGTTTACTATTCAAAAATGCAGGTGTGAGTTTTTGAACAGTGGCCAATGACAATGTGCCTGACTGGCAGCAGTTCCTAAGTGAGTCATGTTTCACTGTCTGTCGGTTTTTATAACTGTTTTCACTACTAATTTAGTTCTGTGATGCAGTGTGCAATTAGTTCTATTATGGAAGCAGCTGTCTTCAGTTTTACAATGACGCTTTCCCCTTTGGCTTGCACAGAGCGTGTTGTGGTTCTGCTGATGTGATGAGCGGAGTTGTAAAGAGGTACCTCGATGAGCCACAGTGGGCCCGGATGTTCCACACACATAGGATTCTTGCTTACTGACTCATTGCTGTTCTAATGCTGTTTCTCACAGTTCAGTTGAAAGGGGCATTGCAAAGGAAGTTATTCCTTGAAAGACATGTTCTGTGGAGACTGGTGGCCATCTCAATTGTATGCCCTCCAATCCTGTTGTTCATAAGTGATGTATTAGGTCAAAGTTGAGGTGGGGAGATCCAGTGGGCAGAACAGGAGAGCTGTATCTGGTTCCCTTTCTAACTTTGAGCTGTGGTTTTGAAGAACCAAGGATAAGCCTGAATGGAGCAAATGCCATTATATGAACAATAGAAGAACAGAAGAACTGGCTTAATGTTTATAGCTAGAGGGGATGGGTTAATATTCTATGGCTTTCCCTGCTCTCTGGAAAAGCATCCTATCATCTCAAGAGTTTCTGTGTTTTTAATTTGCAGTCCCAGGTCCCTTCTGTCACCCAGAATTCTCCAGGAAACCCAGAGCAATGCTCATTCTGAGCCTGTCTGCTCTAAGTAGGGTCCGTAGTTTGAGCATTCCCTTCTAGGTCTAACTCCAAGCATAACTTTCCAGTATATCTTTAGAACCTTAAGCATCCTTTGCAAACTGGGAGTATTAACTTCACAAAAAGCCTGTTAGAAACACAGGCCCTCCAGCCTCACTTCTGACCTACCTAGTCAGAATCTGCATTTTAACAATATCCTCAGGCAATCTGTATGCACATTAAAGTTTGAGAAGCTCTGCTTTAGAACTTTATTATTTGGCTGCTACTTGTTAGTGGTTGCTAATGAGCATGACCAAATTTTATTGAATTCAGAACACTTATGATCACCTGAAGTATCTGCTTCCTTTATTTGTCTCTATATTTTATTGACCACACCTCCCTCTCTAAAACAGAAGCTCTTTGAGCACAAGTACGTTCTCTGTACTGCCCCCTACATATTAACATTCAACAAATATTTGTTGAGTGAAACAAATTAACAAATGACCCATTGTAGACAAAGGTGTGTGTAGTAACAGAGACCTGGCAGATCAAATTCCATAATCCCTTGGTGTTGCCTCAGGACCTCAGCACATCCTGCCTGGGGCAGGCAGATGAGAGGAAAATTGAGACAGGCAGTTTAGCAGTTCAGAGACCATACTGCTATGATAGCCTCAGAGAAAATCTTGGTTGTCTAGCATAGGATTGGTGGCTCCAGCTTTCTTCCTTTGATTTTTTGAGAATGGGAATCATCAGTCCTGCTGCAGAATGTCCTGCATTCCAGCAAACCAAAACAGTCCTTTAAAATCCTACTCCGCAGTGGTGGTGGAGATTTAGTCACTAAGTCGTGTCCGACTCTTGCGACCCCATGGACTGTAGCCTGCCAGGCTCCTCTATCCATGGGATTCTCCAGGCAAGAATACTGGAGTGGGTTGCCATTTCCTTCTCCAGCATATTTTCCCAACCCAGGAATCAAACCCAGGTCTCCTGCATTGCAGGCAGATTCTTTACCATCTGAGCTATGAGGGAACACAGGGACTGCTGGAAAAGCAGCCAATGAGGTACAAGAGCCTGAGGCTTGGTGGGCTGACCAGCTGGTTTGTCGGAGACTGTTTTGGTTTCAGAACTGGAAGTCCCATGTCTCAGAAAACCCTGCAAGTCCTGGGGAAACTGGAACCACTGATCACCCCACCTGACTGCTTGCTGAACTGCCATATCTACTGAGCGTCTCTGCTAAAGGTGAAGGACTTGGAGTCTCTGACAGACAATTATGTTTTTAGGGCACTTTTGCGATCTAACCAAGAATGTCCAACAGCAAAAACTTACCTAGAGGCAGATCTCTTAAGTCCACCCACAGGATGGTGGCTTAATTCCCACTAATTTCACACAGGAATCCTTTATTTTTGTCCTTTTTATAAATATGGAGAGGGACTGAGTTTTTCTTTTTTTCACAAAAGGATGGCTCAGTTAAATGCACCATCTTAGAAATCTTAGCTTTTTTTCCCATCAGGTACTACCCCAAAGGTGCTAATATTTGAATTATCTTGGAAGTAAATGGCCCCAGGACCAGAGCAAAACCTTTCCAGAAATGTTTTCATATGGGAAAGGCACAGGGGTTGTTTTCCTAAATCAAATTCACTTCCAGACATAATTTTTATGACTGTGATTTCCAAATATGCTCATTTAGTTCTTTCTACCTAAAAAATAGAAATACAGATGGTATTGGATGGGATTGGACTGTGGTGTTATAAATCCAGGACCAGATGATTTCATTGTAAAGTACTACAATTCAATTGGAATGCTTTTATATACATATAGCATTATTCAGCTATGTAACTAAATTATATTACCTAATGATTTAATCTATAAATGGTCTGAGTGTCCCTTTTTGTCATGACACTATTGCCATGGTGGGCAGTGGTCACCATTCAAAAAACACAGGACTGTTCAAAGCTGGACTTTCTTGAATTCAAAAATGGGTTTTTTCTTCAACATCCTGGGTTTAAATATTTTAATTTATTCCTTAAAATGTGTCCCACAATACAGTATATAAATTTAAGAAATGGATAGGGAAAATCATTTAAAACAACTGTTCTGTTACAACTGTTGTGAGAAAGTGATTATTTTATATATTCCCAACATTCTTCTTTAAAATACTATTGTATCACAGACTTTACATAGAAAACACTGAACATAACACATGGTTCTGTAATTTAAAAAGACTAAATAAAGCTATTCCCCAAACTCTTATTTAATTGTTTAACATACCTGAGTGACTTTAGAATAGCTAGGTGCTACATTACAGAGTACTTGATCATGACAAATGCAATTACCAACTAAAGTGCATTAGTATTTTCTGAACTGCATTTATTACTTTGATTGCAAAATAGTTTATGTTTCCATTCACAAAGTATGATCTTATTCTTACTCACTTACTCATCTGTTGGACTTGTAGACTGTTTGCTTGTGATTACAGCAATATTCTTAACTGTGATGTTGCAGCATACTTGTATGTCAGGATTGATTATGAAGTGTGTTGAAAGGAGTTGGTACTAATTAGAGGAAAGGGGTCCAAAGCTTACAAATTATTTACTTTATAAAACAGATTAGAGTAGCTCCAGATTATCCAGGTCGTTTTATCATGTGGTGCTTTCTTAAGAGTGAGAAAAGGAATGGATTTTGAGCTAGTTGGCCATAGCTTGGTCTCTACATTTCTGAACAGCAGTCTGGGGAGTGTGACACACGGGAAGGTAGCTGAAAGAAACTGTATAGGAAAAACTGTTAAGAATGACTGGCCTACACTGTCAAAAAGAAAGAACTAGGAAACAGAAAAATTAGGATGTTGTATGAAAAATCCAATTTGCTCCTGCACTGAAGTTCAATGGGAAAAAAAGAAATTCTTGCACCAATATTCATTCAGAAATAGTTAAGAATCTATCAGACACTATGTGTGCCAATTCAGGTCCTACAAGGAGAATTCACCTTAGGAGAGGCATGGTTCAGTTCAGTTCAGTTCAGTCGCTCAGTCGTGTCCGACTCTTTGCAACTCCATGGACCGCAGCAGCATGCCAGGCCTCCCTGTCCATCACCAACTCCCAGAGTTTACTCAAACTCTTGTCCATTGAGTTGGTGATGCCATCCAACCATCTCATCCTCTGTCGTCCCCTTCTCTTCCTGCCTTCAATCT
Source organism: Muntiacus reevesi (assembly GCF_963930625.1). NCBI lineage: Eukaryota > Metazoa > Chordata > Mammalia > Artiodactyla > Cervidae > Muntiacus > Muntiacus reevesi. The sequence goes on from NC_089254.1 coordinate 13,272,399, forward strand.
TTCCCAACATCAGAGTCTTTTCCAATGAGTCAGTTCTTCACATCAAGTGGCCAAAATATTGGAGTTTCAGCTTCAGCATCAGTCCTTCCAATGAGTATTCTGGACTGATCTCCTTTAGGATGGACTGGTTGGATCTCCTTGCAGTCCAAGGGACTCTCAAGAGTCTTCTTCAACACCACAGTTCAAAAGCATCAATTCTTCAGTGCACAGCTTTCTTTATAGTCCAACTCTCACATCCATACATGGCTACTGGAAAAACAATAACTTTGACTAGACAGACCTTTGTTGGCAAAGTAATGTCTCTGCTTTTTAATATGCTGTCTAGGTTGGTCATAACTTTTCTTCCAAGGAGCAAGCGTCTTTTACTCCTGCTGTTTATGTGTGCTTCCTTGAATTTCTTTACTTTGACATTCACAGCACTGTTATTGTTGTCATTTTTAGTTTAAATAAATTGAAAAAAAATTTTTAAAGGACCATTCACCAAGATGGGCTTTAGAAAAGACCCTGATGCTGGGAAAGATTGAAGGTAGGAGGAAAGGGGGACAACAGAGGATGAGATGATTGGATGGCGTCAGGACTCAATGGACATGAGTTTGAGCAAGCTCCAGGAGATGGTGAAGGATAGGAAACCCTGATGTGAGATGTGACCCCAAACTGTGAGATAATATATTTCTGTTGTTTTAAGCCATCCAGTTTGCAGTCACTCATTATGGAAGCCACAGGAAACTAGTCTACTAAGTCAAAGTTGCTCATTAGAGAAGCCCAGTATCTCACAGGAATGGGACAGTACTGAGCTCTGTCAGGTCATTAGCTAGAAGAAGCCCAGGAGAAGCATGGCCTCCCCGTGAACACACAGTAAATCCAAAGGAGTGTCAACTGGGGCTATCATTTAACTATGAAGACAATCTGGGTGATGCAGTTCCATGACTGCCATGTCATGAAACAGCAAAGAAGCAAAGACTAGAGACTACAGTCTTTCCTTTCAGAAATTAAATTGGTCAAGCAGTGGATGTTGCACACAAGGAGATACAATATGTATGTGACAAAGCAGGACTACTTTATGCCTACATTTGAGGGAATCCAAAGCCCTGGAGGGTCAGCTGAAAAAAGCTGAATCTGGGAACGCTCCCTAGACGAAGAAAGTGGTGCACTGAGATCAATGAATGGGAAGCAGGACAAATGGAATGAGTGCCGGCACAAAGCAGAGGGCCAGCAGTAAGGACACAGCTGGAAGGAAAGAGTTTGACCTAGTTGTTTCTTACAAAACTACCTACAAAAAGAAGAGGTCGAAGAGGAAGAGATTTCACAAGGCAGAGAGTAGATCTGCAGGGAAAGGTGAGCAGAAACATAAAGAAGCAATAAGGCCTTCTTGAATCCCATATGTATTTATTTTACTAAAACTAAAAATATTTCCCAGGTAACTTCAGACCTGGTAGAAGAGGGAAGCAGAGGATGAGATGGTTAGATAGCATTACTGACTCAATGAACATGAATTTGAGCAAACCTTGGGAGAGAGTGGAGGACAGGGAAGCCTGGAGTGCTGCAGTTCATGGGGTTGCAAAGAGTCAGAGATGACTTAGCAACTGAGCAACAGAAACAGCAACAGCAACTTCCAACCTACATGGCAAGAATCCTGGAAGGTCTAGGTTGCTGGAATGACACAGATTTACTCACTATCCAAAAGAAATTATTACACTTATTAAAAAATAAACAAGGAGGATAATATTTAGAGTTGTTAACCCTTGCAACCCTATTTATTGAATAATACGGGGAGGTGCTTATATTCTGAGGTAGATTTTTCACATGTTAGACAGAGATAATAAAATCTTTATGTCATAGTTATTGAGAGGATTAAATGAACCAGAGAATGTTAATGCACAGTGTAAGTTACTATGCTTGATGGCAGCCCATGCTATCATCTAAATTTGAGTTAAATACACATAGATATCCATAATACCATCACTCAGAAACAATTACTATTAACTTTTAGTATGTAAATCCTCCCATATTTTTTCAATTTGTATGTGAAGATATACATTGACATATTTTTCCTACTAGTATGGATTGCCACTTGCCCATAACCCATACACAAAAGAGTTATTCAGAACATGGTTTTCCTTGTACATAATGTATTGTGGTGGAGAAGGGAATGGCAACCCACTCTAGTATTCTTGCCTGGAAAATCCCATGGACAGAGGAGCCTGGCAGACTGCAGTCCATGGGGTTGCAAAGTGTTGGACATGATTGAGGGACTAACACGACAATGTATTGTGGACATTCTTTTGTGTTAGCAAATAAAGATCTAAAGCATTTTTGATGGCCAAATATGGTAGAGATTGCTAGAGCTTGGCCATTTTGCTTTTGTCTTCTTCTGGATACCCAGAAAAATACACACCCCAGTTGCCTTTAAGTTAGGCAGAACCATGGTACCAGTTCTGGTCAATGAGCTCTAAGCGGACATGATGTGTCACATACAGGTTGAAGTGCTGAAGAACCTTTGCATTGCCCTCCAATCCTTCCCAAGTGGCATTTCAAAGAAATTATGGAGCTATAGAATGGAGATAGACTTTTAAAAAAAGCTGTCTTTTCTCTCAATGGATTTTGTGTGAGCAAGGAAAAAAATTAGGTGTAAAGCCTCCATGATCTAGGAATTTGCTTGGTATAGCAACGTTATCTGGCTTGTCCTAACATGCAGGGTAATATTCCCTTGTGTGTGTGTGTGTGTGTGTGTGTGTGCATGCTCAATCTCTCAGTTGTGTCCAACTCTTTGCAACCCCATGGACTGTAGCCCACCAGGCTCCTCTGTCTATGAGACTTTCCAGACAATAATACTGGAGTGGGTTTCCATTTCCTATTCCAGGGGATCTTCCCAAGTCAGGGATCAAACCTGTGTCTCCTGCATTGGCAGGCAGATTCTTTACCACCAGCATCACTATTACCCACTACCATATGTGAACACATAGGTTGTTTTAAATTCATTATTAGAAGCAATTCTACAATGAATGTTTATATATAAATATATTTTTTTGTAAATTACTCTGATGATATCCTTAGAATAAACTCCTAGAAACAGAATTTCTGGGTCAAAGGTATGTACACTTTAACTTTTGTTAGATACTGACTGACTGCTCCCTCACAGGGGTTGTACCCAAATGGCAAAGCCTTATACATGTTTGGCAAAACTATGTATTATCAACTAAATTTTAAAAATCAATGTCTTTGATTACTAATGAGGTTTAATTTTTTCATATTTTTAATATTTATTGGCCATTTAAATTTTTTAGTGAAGTATAATTAATATCATATATTTTTTCCATTTGGCTGTTTGTTTTATAGTAGTAATAGTGCTTGACATCTCAAGAATATCTAACCTCTACCTATATATTCCAAATATATTCCTTGTTTGTTGTCTATCTTTTAATCTTACTTTTAATGTTTTGCCATAAGTGTGTCTTTACTTTTTACATAGGTAAAGTTAAGAGTTTCCTTTATGCTTTCTGATTCAGGTGTCTTGATTAGCTTTCTAAACTTTTCTATATCAGGTTTAAAAAATATTCACCTATATTTTATTCAAGCACTTATAGGATTTTCTTTTTCATAGTTATTTTACTAACCCATCTAGCAACTGTATGATAGGGCTCCTATATCATATATTAGATAATCTATCATTTTCCATTTGATTTGAAATAGCACCTTTCATATAAAAATTCCTATACATGTTTATGTTTATGTACTTCTTATTTCCTGGGTGTTCATTGGAAGGACTGATGTTGAAGCTGAAACCCCAATACTTTGGCCACCTCATGTGAAGAGTTGACTCATTGGAAAAGACCCTAATGCTGGGAAGGATTGGGGGCAGGAGGAGAAGAGGACAACAAGATGGTTGGATGGCATCACCAACTCGATGGACATGAGTTTGAGCAAGCTCCGGGAGTTGGTGATGGACAGGGAGGCCTGGAGTGCTGCAGTCCATGGAGTCGCAAAGAGTCAGACACGACTGAGCGACTGACCTGACTTCTTATTTAGTTGATCTAGCTGTCTACTCCTAAACCAATATATGCTATTTTATTTATTTTATTTATTATGGACTTAGAATTTACTAAACTTAGTGCAAATCTTCCTCTCAATTACTCTTTTCTTAAAAATTAGAACTTTCTAGATATATTTCTACTTTAATTCTTCAAGACAAATTAGAATAAATTTGTAAAGGTCCATGCAACAATCTAGTTACTATGCAAATAAAATCTTCTGCAGAACTGTTCAGGTTGAAGCAATGGAGATGGCAAAAGTGGGCTAAAGTCCTATCTACTTTTCCACCAGCTGGTCCCTCCTGCAATTTCTGAGGAACAATCTGAGAAATCACCACTCTGGGATATTCAATGTACTAAAGGACATTCTATCCTATCAGAAAATGTCATGGGGCAACCAGAAACAAGGGAGACTCATGATCTTGTTTTCAATACTGATGACCTTGTGTTAGGTTGCTCAGTCATGTCCGACTTTTTGCGACTCCATGTAATTCTCTGGGCAAGAATACTGGAGTAGGTTGCCATTCCCTTCTCCAGGGGAATCTTCCTGACCCAGGGATCAAACACAGGTTTCCAGCATTGCCGGTGGATTCTTTACTGTCTGCATCACCAGGGAAGCCTCTTGGTCCCTTCACAAAACAGCAGAGGCTCCCATACCTTGGGATGCCAGTAGCCTTCTGCTGCTTCTTCCTGCAGTTTCTTTGGCTGCTGGTGCTCATCCATCATGAGCTGATCTCCTGCACACTTTTATCTGCTCCTCAGCTGCCCAAAATAATATCTTTATAACCCTAATATTTGAACATCTGTTCCACATTTAAGATTTTCACTTAACGGTAGCTTTGGAACCATTTAAGTAACTATTTCCATACTCAGCTGAAGGGAATATAAAATGTGAAACATTAAAGATGTGCTATAGCTGGAAAGGTGACAAGTATGTGGAGACTCACTTCCCTTGAGTAAATGGAGAAAGCTCTGTGATGGTCTGATTTTCTCAAGTTACTATGTCCTTGACACCTAAGGTGGAAAAGTAAGGAACCCATCTGGTACATTTGTATTATCATTATTCACTAAAAAAGGTAGAACATTTACCACTGGTTTCTTTTTACATCTATAGCATGAAATAAGGAAGGCCCAGTTAGACACTATTTAGTGAACACATTCTAGTCCTAGTAATGATCAAGTGTAAATCTAAGTCATTAATTATGACTCCTTTCGCAGACGGTGCTAGCAGTAAAGAACATGCTTGCCAATGCTGGAGACTTAAGAGACACAGGTTCGATCTCTAGGTTGGGCAGAGCCCCTGGAGGAGGTCATGGCAACCCACTCCAATGTTCTTGCCTGGAGAATCCCAGGGACAGAGGCGTCTAGTGGGCCATAGTCCACAGGGTCACAGAGTCGGCATGACTGAAGTCACTGCGCACACATGCACACGGACCACATGTAATACCTGTGGTCAAATTAAAGTTTAGAGAAAGTTAAATAGAAAGTCATTTTCCCTAGTTGTAATGATTTTAAAATACACACAGTACAATTAAAGCTTACACTGAGGGCTTCTCTGGCGGCTCAGTGGTAAAGAATCCACCCGCCAATGTAGTGGACATGGGTTTGGGCCCTGATTCAGGAAGATCCCACCATCCAGGAAGATCCCACATGCCAAGGAGCAGCTAAGCTGTGTGCCCCAACTATTGAGCCTGTGCTCTAGAGCTGGGGAACTGCAGCTACTGACGCCCAGGTGCCTGAGAGCCCGTGCCCCACAAGAGAAGCCACCACAAGGCAAAGCCTGCACATCACAACTAGAGAGTAGCCCCTGCTCATTGGAACTCTAGAAAAGCCAGCACAGTGACAAAGACCCAGCACAGCCAAAAATAAATACATAAAATTATCATTAGTTTTTTAAAAGACCACATTAATTTGCTAAAGCAAGGCAATGGAACATGTCTTACAAGAAAGCTGACTTACTTTCATTGGAATTTTTTAGAAGTTAGAAGGCCTCTCATTCATTCATTCATATTTATTAAATGTCCAATATAAAGCCCTGTTCTATGTGCTAAGGATATAGTGCCTGGTAACAATAGCAGGGGGAAAGTACAAGCTGTAATAGAGCTAACAATTTAGCGGGAGAAATTTTTTAAATTGTTAAACAAGCAAAACATAAGAAAAATATCACATACTGAATGATAACTGCTATAAATAAAATTAAAATAGAGTAGTATCATAGACATTGCCTCCTTTGAACTAGATGATCATGGAAACTTCTCTGTGAACATGACTTTAAGGAAGATACCTATATGAATATCACAGAAAGAATCTTACAGATACATAGAAAAATAGGAACAGAGCCATAGAATCAGGAGAATTTTGGTGAGTTTTGTAAGGTCCAGTGTGACTGAAATACAGTGAACAAGAGTGACCATAGTACACAATGAGTTTTAATAGGTATGGGCCAGATCACAGAGGGCTTTGCAAACTTGGTTAAAGGGTTTGAATTTTATCCAATGTATGAAGGGAAACCATTGAAAGATTGTAAGCAGATGAGTGAAATGTTCTAATTTTACACTTGTAGTAGTCTGGCTGCTGAATAGAGAATGGATTAAGAGAGGCAAGACTGAAAAGATAGAGTAGTAAAGTGGGGAAATAACAATGCCAGGGAGAGGGAAAATTTGTTAGAAGGATGCTCCTAAGTAGACTAGACGTGAAATGCAAAAGGATGCCAGAACATACTGTTTATTCAGGACAGGAAGAAAAATAGACTGGTCTAGATACACGTAAGTGAATAGAGACAGTGGCTTTGGAGGAGTTTAGAAGATTGCCTGCAAGAATTGCTCTGATTGCTCCTATTTTCTCAGTGAACTAGGAAGCAAAGTCAGTCCTGAAGGTAAGGATGGGTGAGGATACAATGGAAATATGAAAACGGCGAGAACATGTGAAAGGGTAATATAGCAGAATGGGATTATAAATGGTCATAGGGAATGAAATATGATTGCCAGACAGCACCAAAAAAAAAAAAAAAAATCTTAATGTTAATGGTTATAAATTTAGAATGAGACCAGTCAATATGGTTTTTTCTTCAAATTCAGCTATACAGTGGTACATGGAGAAAACAGAAAAGTTGGAATTTACCAAGACTGACATTTGTCAAAGCCAGAGAAGAACAAGGGAGTTGAGGATTTATGTAAGAGGGGGTTTTAATATTAGACCATGGAATATCTGCTGTTGGTATTGGAGAAGACGCTTGAGAGTCCCTTGGACTGCAAGGAGATCCAACCAGTCCGTCCAAAAGGAGATCAGTCCTGAGTGTTCATTGGAAGGACTGATATTAAAGCTGAAACTCCAATACTTTGGCCACCTCATGCGAAGAGCTGACTCATTTGAAAAAACCCTGATGCTGAGAAAGATTGAGGGCAGGAGGAGGGGATGATAGAGGATGAGATGGTTGGATGGCATCACCAACTCGATGGACATGAGTTTGGGTAAACTCCAGGAGTTGGTGATGGACAGGAAGGCATGGCGTGCTGCGGTTCATGGGGTCACAAAGAGTCAGACATGACTGAGTGACTGAACTGAACTGAACTATCTGCTGCGAAGGTAGGAGTAAGGAAACAGTGGAGGGGTAGGCATAAGAGACAGTTAAAAGGTTGTATGGTTGATAGCTTGTAGTTTCCAAAGGAATAGAATACTAGCATTAGAATACTAGAAGGAGTAAGCTACAAAGATAAGTGATGGACAAAACAGAAATGCTGAAATTGAGATTATGTAGTAATTTCAGTCATTGGTAGTGAAAAGGACTAAGATATAACTATGGGAGTGACTGACTTAGGGAGAGGAGAATAGGAGAGGAAAATAAGGAACTGAGAGTCCAGGTACTAGAGGGATCTGCTAATTGCTATTAAAATTGCCAAGAATTATGACAGGAGTAATGGGATAAGCATAAACAGCTATAATAAAATGTAGCAGAGGAAGAAAAACAATGAAAATAAAAAGATTGTTAAGGAGGTAGAGGATGGCAATTGGGCATATACAGGGGTAGTTAGTATTCCTGATAGGGAAAAGCATAATTAAAACAGAAGAATTAAGTAAAAACATAATGGAATTGAACTTTCATTTCCAGAAATATAGCAGATTAGACCTCAAGAGGGGCAACTAAAAGGCTGGGGAACATTTTCCCAAAATACTTATAAATCAATTATTGAACTCATATGAAAATAAGGAATCCATATATTCCCCAAAGAAATGAAAGCAGGAACATTTGGAGATGAATGAATTTCAAAGTTGCCGCTTCCTTGAGGAATACTGACATGCCCTGGATACTTCATGCCTCCACTTTGTCAGGTAAAAGGATGCAGGAGATGAAAGCGCAAAGCTAAGGCCAGTCCTAAGTGAGAGATCCACTTGGGGATCTTCACAAAAAGATGCTCTCTTAAGGCCATACTCTCAATGTAAGGGTACATGACAAACAAAATCCCACCACACATTAAGGATAAGAAAATATGCCTTAGGCATTAGGTGGAAAGGAAAAAAAAATAACCTCTCTGGAGAATTCCTAGCCATAAATCAGCCTTTATTTGGATTTTTATTATGAATTGATACTACAAGAAAGTGTCTGGTCCAAATGAAAAACATACAAATTACATGAAATCACAACAAACTAATCCCCAAACCCACAAACAATGACCAAAGCTAAGAAGTTAAATTTAAGGTGGTTATGTCAGAAACAGGTGCAAATCCTCTCTGGAGGGAGTCAATGTCAACTCTAGTTTAAGGAATTTCTATTCAAAGTTCAAAGGAAAATAAATTACTTATGGTAGAAATTACAAGACATTCAAGAAATCACTGTTCTATGGGTTTACTAGTAGGAAAAATAAAGCAGAAGAAATAGATGCAGAAAGACTTTAGATGCTACTTATCACCAGACACAAAATATAAAATAACTATGCTTAATATTTTCAAAAATATTTTAAGTATATTGGAAATGTGACAGGGAATACACTATCTTCTAGGATAATCAAGAAGATGACAAACAAAGATGCAAACAGAACTCCTAGAAATGAAAAATACTATACCTATTTAAAAATTGAGCAAAAGTATTAAACAGCTGAGGAGAGACTCAATAATCTAGAAGTCAGTTTCAAAGAAATTATCAAAAAACAATCAATCCAGAGATAGGATGAAAAACAGATTACAAGGCATGGAGAATTTACTGTGAAGGTATAGCATACATTGAATCAGAATTTCAGAAGCAAAAGAAGGGATTATTTGATGAGTTAATGGCTGTGAATTTTCTAATATTGTGAAAAAACCAGAAGTTCAGCAAATCCCAAACACTATTAATAAAATCATACCCACACCTAAGCACACAGTAGATGAACTTTAAATGATAAAAAATAGCAACAAAAACAAAAAGAATGAGACATAAAACATGAAAACAGCCTGGGAAAAAAGACAGACAACATAGACATAAAAACAGCATTTAGATTTACAGCTGACTTCCCAACAAAAATGGTAGAAGCAAAACATAATAGAATAATATATTAAGGAAGCTTATATCGACCTAAAACTTTATACACAACAAAACTGTTTTTCAATAAGATGAATAAGAAAATTTTGCCTAGTCCCTGTACTAACAATAGGGTTTATGAAGTATCTATATTAAAACACCAAGTTTAACTATTAAATGTATACTTATTAAGTGTAAGAGCCAACTCATTAGAAAAGACCCTGATGCTAGGAAAGATTGAGGGTAGAAGGAGAAGTGGATGGCAGAAAATGAGATGGCTGGATGGCATCACCAACTCAATGGACATGAGTTTGCGCAAGCTCTGGGAGTTGGTGAAGGACGGGGAAGCCTGGTGTCCTGCAGTCCATGGAATTGCAGAGAACTGGACACAACTGAGCTGAAGAACAACTATTAAATGATTAGACATAGCAATGCTTAAATTTCAAAACAGTAGAAGATAAAAAATGGAAAGAGAAAAATTCAAACCTGTCAATAATCCCTTCCCTAAAAATAAACAGAAATTCACCTGCATCACCTACACATCCAATATAAATCCAGTGAACATTTCATATTTTTTCTGACATTTCATGAGCTAAATCCATAACTGCATTTCAATTCTGATTTTATTTTGTTGTGCTTGCAATATACTCTGATATAGAGCATTTACTAGTCTCATAAAATAATTGGCATATCTTTTCTCTTTTTCTAGTCTATAAGACAGTTTTTACAAAATGGAGTTACTTAAAATCTGAGAATTTTGTCAAATTACCTATTTGGTATGAATGTCTTTTCTTGAATGTATAAAGGTTGGTGATAGACAGGTCATGATAAATTCTATTTTTAGAAGTTGTTTATATCCTATTTCTTCTTGAGTCAATTTTGATGATTTATGTAATTCTAAATTTTTAAAATTATATATTTGTTTTACCATCTTAAAGGTCATCTTCATCTTCTGATTTTATGCATCAATGTGAATAAAGTTCTCAAAGTTCATTTCCCATGTTAGGAGTGGTAGAACAGTATGTACCATTTAAAAGAAGCAATGGGAGTTAGTAGGCAGGAAACCTGTCATGGGATTTCTAGCTGGCCATGACCATCCAGAAAAGTACTATATTGCCCAGCTCTCCTTGCAAAGGGATGTATAGTCATGTGACAGCTCTGAACATTAGCCAGTGAATGGAAGTGTCATGTTCAGCTTTACAAATTCTTGTTTTGTAAAAGGAAGAGGTATGTTCTTTTCTTTACCCCTTCCTCCATCCTGCTGGCTAGAACATGATAGCCGGATTATTAAATGACCTTGGGAATGGAGCCATGCATGGAGGAACAGGTAGAAGAGGCCAGTTCTCTGAGGACTTTATAAAACAGAGATGCAATCCAGCCTTGGATTCTCTGTCTGGATTTTAATATGGGAGAGAAAAACCTTCTATCCTTTCTATATCACTGCTGTTAGAAAATTTTAAATTACTTGCTAATAAACCTAATTATAATATGGGTGTGTGTGTGTATATATATATATATATATATGAGAAAATAATGATAACATATAGATGTTGATTCTTTTTTTATCCTTATTCATGTTTTGTATTTTTCAAATTTTACAATAGGTGCTTCACTTAAACTGTAAGCATAATATTAATTGATTTAGGCATTAACATATAAACAAAAATTACTGATAGTTTCACTACTTAATTATTTTGAATTTTGACATTTATTTCTACAGAGAAATACAAATTAAACAAAACAAACCTTAGCCCTCTCTCCCCTACAAATTCAGTTAGAAAATTTAGGAATCCTGATCAGCATAGGAGGTTTAACTTGGTGGTCTTTAGGGTTTTAGTCAAACCTATTATCTGAGGATACTATACTTTTTAAAAAAACCCTTTTCTACTAAAAGATAAACTTGATTTTTAAGAATGTCATTTCAAACATGAAAAGTACCCACAGTGGGCTAATGGTTTTGGCTTTTGGTTGGGAAAGTGAATTTACAAGTAAAGAGTTAGGTACTTTGTGCTCTAAAACTTTGTAACCTTTACTTGTGGGTTGAAGGATTGGAAGGCATTTGCCCTATAAATTGTAACAGCCCCAAGAAAGCCATTATAGTCTAAAGGTCAATGCTCTGTGAAACACAATTTTAGTAAGTGGAGTTTGTGATTAAAAGGAGAAGAAGAAAGAAAAGAAGTAAATTCTCCCAGTTCAATCCATACAGGGTGCTCTATAATGTTCCAAAAATAAATTCCTTCAGAGTCCCTTAGCTCATTTAACTAAATAGGACACCATGATGTGTTTTTATTCTCAATCTAGGTTTTGAAATTTAATAATCTAAAGTTTAAGTAATGATTACACACACACATTCACAAACACACACACACATACAACACTAACTTTGCCAATGAAGAAAGGCTTTAAAAAGAAGACTTCAAAAAGCCCAGATTTTAAGATATGTTTGTTAAAAACAAAGATGTCACAGGTTGTTTTATATCTCTATTAAGTAAAAATATAAAAGAAAATAGTGAAAAGGGAGTAAGAACATCAGCCTCCTAAGAAATGTTCATATGGTTCTTCCTTGAGAGATAGTCCACATACACAGTATGCTTGTCATGTTGGATAAGTTGACAAAAAGTTTAGAAATAATAATGCAAATTAATGTCACAGTAGACCTGTGTGTTTTAGTCAAAGTCATGCTGCCCTGGGCTTGAATGAAACATCTGCTGTTTATTAACTGTGTGACAAATATTAATGTACTTATTTTCTTTGGCTTCAATTTATATTTTGAGGTAATTATATTATTCTTTAAAAGTAACACACACATGGTTAAAAATTTAAACATACAACTAGTGTGCTATAATAAAAGTATGTGTTCGTCTCACTTTGGCCCCTGGTTGCTCTCCATAGAGGCAAATGCTCTTAATATCTTGAAATGGTTCACTCCAGAGAATTCATATATGCATATAAGCATACATGCATACATATGTTAGTATAACTCAATCTGATAGGTATAAAAATTATGTTATCATTATTTTAATAAACATTTATTTAATGATTGATAAAGCTGAACATATCTTAATTCAATTAAAACTGTTTGAATTTACTTTTCTATAAACTGGTTACTAATGTTCTCTCCTCATTATCCTCTTGGTTTTAAAATTTTTTTCTAATTGACTCCTAAGAACACTTAATATATTTTAAAACATAGCCCTTTATTATATATAGTATGCTACAAATACTCTTCCCAGCTTGCATTGATTTTACTTATAAGATTCTAAAGCAGGAATGTTTAATTTTTATGTACACATATTCATCACTTTTTATGACTCCAAGCTTTTGTGTCATATTTTAAAATGCTCTTCTCATTCCAAGGTTAATTTTTAAATTCTCATATAATTTCCTTTACTAACTTTAGAGTTCCCTTTTGTGAAGCTAAATCTCTGATCCTACTGGATTTCATTTTGTTATAAGCCTGGGGTAGGAATAAATTTACCATTTTCCAGAAGGCCAGGCAATTGTCATCATTAGTTATTGAATAAATCATTTTTTGCAGGGGTTTGGGGGAATAAAATTGAAATGTTTCTTTTACAACAAGCCACATTACAATGAGGTTTTTGGTATATATCTCAGTTCTTCATACGTCTCTTTCCACTAGTCTATTATTACTCTTAGTTCTTCTAACAGTTTTCTTTATATCTTTAAATGATATTCTGAATTCTGTTTCAGGTAATCTGGCAAATAAGCTATTATGAAAGATAGTGCAAAAATGTGTCTCTAGTATAGAACAATTAGAAATGTTGGATGCAACCTTTAGCCCTTACGTGAATAACTAAACTGGCAAGATATTGTGCCCCAACCACGGGAAAATATAGCCCTAGAGAGTATACATCATACTATCATTGGAAGCAACTACAAGAGCATCCAGTATCTGCTGGTGGCCTGGAGCTTAATGGGTTACTTCGGATTAGGGGATTGAAAGCTAAGGAAGAAGTTTTGGTGAGGAGACTCCTATAGGAATCCAGAACCTCCTGAAGTGACCTTTTCAATGAAAGGGTAAAGAGAATGTTTTATTACATTATAATTGATTAATTAGTGATGTGTTTAATTAATTGAGACACAAAACAACCAGCAGAGGGAAAGAAAGAAATATTTTGCTATCTTAGACTTGGTTCTAGATAAAGGGGTTTGGGGAATTTTTTCCCTGAGAATTTAAAACCATAAGCAAGTCTTTACAAGGGTTTGGGAATGGATTTCAAAGAATTCAGTGACCTGAAAAACCCAGAGCTAAGAATTTAATTTGAACTAGTCCTGGCTAGGCAATGCCCCTAGGTGACTGTCAGAAACAAAAATAAATCATACATAAAGGAAAACACTTTAAACTTGAGCCTCAAAATATTCCTACGGCCAAAATTCCAAAGAACATAGGTTAATGAAAAATATATTAAGTGAGGAAATAAACCACCATGAGCAAGAGTCAATAGAAAGTAAAAAAAAAAAAACCAACTATATATTAAACTCACTAAGGCCACTAGACTTTGAAATTGTTACATACAGAATATAAAATAGGCATGTTTGAAACCCTTAAAGAAATACAAGACTCAAGTTTAACTAAGAAACAAAAGACTATGAAAAATGACCAGGTAAGATAAAAAAAAAATGTACCAAAGAGCTTTTGGAAATCAAATTAGAAACTCAACGGACTAAACAGATTGGGTTCTAACAACTGATTGAAAATAGTAAAGATAAAATCAGTGAACATGGAAGGCAGAGTAAGGAGGTCTAACAAAAGTCTAATCAGGCCTCCTGAGGAAAATAACAGAATTAGGGAAAGACAACATTCAAAATGACATTGGCAATTGGGAGATTGGGATTGACATATATAAACTAATATATATAAAGTAGATAACTAGTAAGAGCCTACTCTATAGCACAGAGAACTCTATTCAATATTCTGTAATGGCCTGTATGGGAAAAGAATCTAAGAAAAAAGAGTGGGTAAGTGTATATATTTAACTGTTTTACTTTGCTGTAACCTAAAACTAATATAACATTGTAAATCAACTATACCTCAATAAAAAAAAATTTTGTAATAACATTGGCTGAGAATTTTGCAGAATGATGAAAACACAAACCCTCTGATTCACAATTCCAATGAAACTCAAATAAGCTAGAGGGAAAAAGAAGACACCTAAATACACAATGAAAGTTCAGATTGCCAAAAACAAAGAGAAGTTCTTAAGAGAAGCTAGAGAATAAAATACAAACAAAACCCAGATAACTTAAGCGGAATGATAATTTAGTTGAGACCATCAGAAGATGGGGATGTCTTCAAACTGCTAAGAGGTTTCAATTGTCAACCTAGAGTCACACAGTGAAACATCTTCCAGTGTGAAATTAGCACGTCTTACAAACTGAAAGATCTCTCTTCTAAAGAAATTCCTAAAAACTTTGAGACACACACACACAAATGATTCCAAAATGAACGGTTGAGATGCAAATACTAAGGAGAGACATTGGTAAACATGTAGACAAATCCGTATTGAGAACAACCACGTCTTGGTTGTGTTGTAAAAAATGGAACTTTTTTCATAGAGCATCTTAGAAGACTATTCTATTTAATGAAACACACTCATGGAAAAGGAAATGTTGCTAATTAATGCTAAGGGCGATGCCAAAACCAGCCTCTTGGCTGGTGTGGTTAGTGACTCCAGGTGCCCACCCACTTATTCTAAAGTACTTGTTTTATGGATAAAATTATTGGTTATAATAGTGTTCTTCAATCTGGAGATCAATTTGTTGAACTATGAATGTCATGGGTATGCCTTTTAACAAGCTAGGAGTCACAGTCATACAAAACTGTGTATGGTTGAGAATTGGTCTCAAACTTTGACATACCTGTATAAATATTAAAGGCCAGAGGAGAACATGGCAAAGAATATAGTATAAAATCAGTTATATCATCATTGAACTTTTACTTCCTTAACTACTAGGATGAAATTCTAAGCTTCCTTCATTTTTCAAAAATAAGAAAAGTCATTATAATGCCATCATTAGATCATTTCTAGCCCAGTGGTGTCAGTCATTGCTACCAGTTGAAATATAGTTATGCCTTTCAGCTGTGGCTTAGTAATGATATTAAGTCTGAATTTTCTTGCAAAAGCAATTTATTCATGTCACCACTTACTGCTGTAAGCTTGTTTATGGCCTTTTAAAATGGGATCTGTTTCACCATTTGGCTCTTTCTTCAGCACTTTTTGCTTTCTGTGAAATATATACATTTCCCCAAAGCAATCACAAATGATGACAAAGGGGAACTGAACTAGAATGCTGTTACTTCCTAAAGTATTTACATATGATGACCAGATTAAGAAAGAGGAAAGGGGAAGAACATTGCAACCATAAAAGAAATGTTCAGAATCCTATAAAAATCCTGAACTCTGATATCAAAACCCTCAAAACTAACTACTTTTTTGCTATTGCCTACTTCTAGTTGTGAAAGTTGAAATATAATTACAAAAGTTAATCAACACATACTAATGTGAATTGTTTTTATTTTGCCTCTTAAAAATGAAAAAATTGGATAAAATAAAATCTCAAGTTCTGTATCTTGACTGTGGAGGTGAATGTGATAAAATGATGCAGAACTATACACATCCTTTATATCAATTTCAGTTTCCTGTTTTTGATATCGCATTACTGTTACCTAAAATGTAACCAGTGGGGGAAACTGGTGACAGGTATGCACAATTTCTCTGTATCATCCCAGAAACATCCTGTGTATCTATAATCTTTATTTCTATAAGATCTTATAGGAAAACATGAATGAACTTTCTGGCCAATCCAAACATTTCTAAATAAAAGTTTTTTAAAAAAAAAATCTATTTCCTCACCTCTCCATTGTAAAAGGGATGAGGACAGGGATTTTTCTGTAACCCTGGGTAAAATGCAATGCAGGCCGTGGCCTTCTGATCCCCATTCTGAGGGTTCACCACCTCTCCCAGTGGTTTCATCTTTCTTTCAAAATGCGAACTGCCAGTGTAAGAAGGATTCTTCCCACCTGAGTTCACAGGTATACAAATCCCAGAGCTCATACATGTCTCAGCAAAGATTGTGAACAGAGCAAGGGGCGAAGAAACACGACTTATCTCATTTATATTAAATAATATAACTAATCTAGTTAGTTCATCTTTGGCACAGTTAAAAAGCCTGCTACTGCTCATCAAATCATTAACCCTTTATGCATATAATCTCACTAAATCCTCTTTACTCACCATGGGACTGCTAAGGTCATATTTCATTTGGCCAAAACCCAGGTACCATGTTGCTTGGCAAGAGATTCATAATCCATTTAAGCACTAATTTCCAAAAAACATTTGAGTAGATCCCTGGGTTGGGAAGATCCCCTGGAGAAGGGAAAGGCTACCCACTCCAGTATTCTGGCCTGGAGAATTCCATGAACTGTATAGTCCATGGGGTCGCAAAGAGTTGGACACGACTGAATGACTCTCACTTTCATAGCCAGATAAAAATTGTGCTCAGAGAACTCACAAAGGAGGAGATGCAAGCACGGGATTTATAATACTAGATTTTTTGTTTCCTAAAGGAAATAATGCCATTTACATCAACATGAACAGACCCAGAGATTATCACACTTAGTGATAAATCAGAAAGAGAAAGGCCACTATCATATGTGGAATGATAAGTGGAATCTAAAAAAAAAGTGATACAAATGAACTTATTTACAAAACAGAAACAAACTCACAGACATAGAAAACAAAAATATGGCTACCAAAGGGGAAAGGAGTTGTGGGAGGGATAAATGAGGAGTTTGGGATGAACAGATATATATATATATTTTATATATATATAAAATAGATAAATAACAAAGGCCTACTGTACAGCACACCTACTGTATATTCAATATCATGTAATAACCCATAGTGGGAGATAATCTGAAAAAGAATCTGGATCACTATGCTGTACATCTGAAACTAACAAAACATTGTAAATCAACTACACTTCAGAAAATTACATTTTTTGTTTACCATGTGCTGAGCATTACATTATATATTTTATAAGGAATATCTCATCTGATTCCCTCAATAAGCTATGAAATACATCCTGTTATCATTCTTAGTTCCTTCCTCTTTGACAGAGAAGTCAAAGGCTTAAAGAAGTCAAGGACCCTGCCGAAGGAAGTAGAAGACCTAGGATTTGAACCCAGGGATTCTCAATTCATGGGCTTCCCTGGTATCTCAGATGGTGAAGACTCTGCCTGCAATGCCGGAGAGCTGGGTTTGATCCCTGGGTTGGGAAGATCCCCTGGAGAAGGGAATGGCTACCCACACCAGTATTCTTGCCTGGAGAATGCCATGGACACTGGGTTCTCAAAGCGTCAGACTTGACTAAGTGACTAAGCACACACACACAGACACACACTTTCAATTTGACGTCACGGATGTGATAAAGCCTTCAGATACCATCAAGGTATAAACAATATCCAGATCTAAGTTTCCAAGTAACCGATAACTGCAGAATACTAGAGTTCATTGGGCTTCCCAGGTGCTGCTAGGGGTAAAAAATCCAACTGCCAATGCAGGAGACGTGAGAACACAGGTTTGATCCCTGGGTTGAGAAGATCCCCTGGAGGAGGGCACGGCAGCCCACTCCAGTGTTCTTGCCTGGAGACTCCCATGGACAGAGGAGCCTGGAGGCTGCCGTCCATATGGTGGCACAGAGTCGGAGGCAATTGAAACAACTCAGCACTCACCGCACACACTAGAATTCATGCTTCATCCACTCATGGGACAGAACATGTTACTAGAGGGTCTGAAAAAATAATCCTATAGGGATATAAGTTGCATTAATACCACATATTAATACTAATATTGCTTGTTAATATTTATCAATATTTAACATGTATATATCTTTATAAAATTTAAGTTTTTAGACATAGGACCTCTCAGAAATAGTAGTATTCAATTATGTGCTATATATCTTCAAGATACGAATATATAAATTTCCCAAGCAAATTCAGTCATAGAAAATTCCCTACCCCCTTTCATGGCACACCTTTTACACTTTTGGACACTAATTTCCATAGAATTTTGCTGGAGAAATAACACCTTCCCTCTATTCTGAATTATGCTTTTGCTATCTTCTCCCAGAGAAGTCTTGATTTTGTGCCCTCACTGCTTCTTATCCATTACTGTCCTTGTATTCCACTGTCTTCTTTGAGCTTTTCTTATCCCTTTCTTCTCCCCTTTTGGGGGTCTTTCTCAGAGTCTCAGCTTTAGCAAGAATGGACCTGAATCCTCAGCCTCAACAAGCACTGAGTGTACACCTTGTTTCTGGTTGGTCCAGACAGCAGATCTGGTCTCACACTGCAACTGGGACTTTTTCTGGCTCTTTTTTCCTATTGCTTTAGAACCAACACCTTCTTTTTCCCCAGAAAAATGACATTCTGAACTCTTCTAAAGCAACTGATGTTATTTAACTGATGTTGATAAAACAAGAGAACTGGATCACATACGGTAAATTAACAGATCCTTTACATATGTTAGATTATGGATGTGAGCGTTGGACAATAAAGAAGGCCAAACACTGAAGAACTGATGCTTTTGAACTGTGGTGTTGGAGAAGTCTCTTGAGAGTCCCTTGGACTGCAAGGAGACCAAACCAGTCAATCCTAAAAGAAATCAATCCTGAATATTCATTAGAAGGACTGATGCTGAAGCTGAAGCTCCAATACTTTGGCTGCCTGAAGCAAAGAGCTGACTCATTAGAAAAGACCCTGATGCTGGGAGAGATTGAAGGCAGGGAGAGAAGAGGATGACAGAGGACAAGATGGTTGGATGGCATCACTGACTCAATGGACATGAGTTTGAGAAAGCTCCAGGAGATGGTGAAGGACAGGGAAGCCTTGTATGCTGCAGTCCATGGGGACGTGACTGACTCAACAACAGCAATACATATTTGCTTATGTTAAAATCTTGCATGATAAATTTTACATTTTCCTACAGACACTGAGGAGACAATAAATATGTAACATTAAACATTGCAGGAAGCTAGATTAAAAAAGTTAGAGAAAACTTTTATACTAGCATATCTAGTACCTATATTTTGTCATGTGAACTAAAAACTTCACCCCTTAAAGCACCAAAAAGAAACACTTGTAATTGGCTTCCATTTCATCAAGTCAAATAAAAAGAGTCATTTCATTTGGGGAAGTTGAGATTATAATGACAAGATTAGACTAAACAAGATAGATATATTATTTGATAATAAAAGTCCATTTCCTTATAATAATAGAAGTACCAAGCTTTCTTTTTCCATTTGAACTCTATTTATTTTAGAAGTAAGGAAGAAACGTGGGAATTATTAATACTAATCTGAGGCAAAAGATAACGTTAAGAAAAATAAAATTAATTTTAAGATTTGACATATTTCAATTTATATACAGGGTAGATAATAGCATACATTAGAAACCTTGAAATATGTAAAATTCCAATAGTAATGAAAATAATTTGTAGCACATTCCTTAACTTTATTAGTGAATATTTTTATTTGGCTTATAGTATTTAATTTGTGAGGAAAGAAACCATAAGGAATTCATGAAACTCACATTCAATTGATTTTGTGACTATTTTGCTAAAATCATGAGCCATCAAAAATAGAAATTAAAAAAAATTTTTTAATTAAAATAAAGTACAAAAAATTAGAACATTCCACTACTACAATTATGATTTTGAAAAGAAAATTGTCTTTATTACATTTTTCTTGGAATCTGAAAGATATCTGAAGTATTTGTTTCCTAATATTTTGCTTATGACAGTCAATTTAAAGCAGAGTTGCTTCTTCCTTGAAATAAGCTAATTTTAATCAGACTTCTATTTCTCCATTTGCTATTCTTGTAAGGCTTCACCAGTTTTAAATGAATACTGATGACTTGAGTAATGGAAAGTGTTTCAGAGGGTCATGAAGAAAAATAACAAATGCTAATTAAGGTAGAAAATGGAATTTCATAAACAGAGAGAAATTTTATATTTTACTAGAATGTGAAAAAAGTCATGAGGTCCCACTCAGGTTAATATTTCTTGTCAATAGTATTCTTATCTATTATTTAAATTGATCTTCTCATATTTTACCAATACCAAACTTGAAATATAATTCATTTCTTTGCTTCCCAATGAAATGTAATTCATAGAAAACATACATATATAAATCATTTTGGCTTTACTCAACTCTTGATTGCCAGATAAAATACAGGACACCTGGTTAAACTTGAGTTTCAGATAAACAAGTAATTTTTAAAGTATAATTAAATCCCAAATACTGCATGGGACATACATTAAAAAGTAATTCATTATTTATCTGAAATTCAGATCCAACTAGGCGTGTTGAATTCTAATTTGCTAAATTTGGTTCTACTTTTATTTCCACAGGTCATAGAAAACTCCATAAACTAGCACTCTTTTTTGTTACAAAAAAATCCAGATACAGGAAACTAGTTTCAGACACAGTGTATGTGGAAGGAAACATAATATATACAGAGGTCCAAAGTAGCAGGAATTTTTAGCTGTTTCTAACTGGGTCATGAATGATAGTAAAATTCTAGAAGACAAAATGACATTGCTTCAAACAATCAGGATTCAATAATTAATAAAAGTCTGGTACTTCATTCTAATTTAAATTAGAGTGCTTGAGAAAACTAGCACATAATTTGTCAAGATCTAAGGCAATTACTTAAAAAAAGGAGCAGGTGTAATTGAGCATGCAATCTTGTCATCTTGTCATTCCAAGAGCAGGTAGGTTCTGCCATTGAGGAAGTGTGAGATGCCAAAAGCATTTGTTGAAACCCTGTTTGTGGATGCCCTGGGGAAGGAGGAGATTGTCAGAGGGAGGGTCCAGATTGCAAACACAGGAATGTGCCCTCCAGAGTCAATTAATATTAGAAAGTACCCTGGCTAGAGCTGAAAAGTAAGACGTTACTTGATGAAACTATCCAAACTAAATGAATATCAGAACCAGGAGTTAAGAGAAGACACATTACTTGTTTAGAGAAGTGATCAAGATTTTAAAAAATAGACCAGCAATTTAATTGTAACTACTTGTCAGGGGTTCTTGTTAAGTCTACTATTTCCCCATTTGTTTTTCATGGTTTTTTTTTTTTTAATATCATAATTTTCTTTTTACCTACACAAGATTTACAAAGTTAAGCTATTTGATAGGACTGCAGCATTTATTTTGCTTGATTCCCTTTCTGATCATTTCTTAACATGAACAGCAAGCATCTTTAACACCACCCAAAAAGAGTTACCTGCACTTCATGATAAAAGACTTTCAATTAACTTCTGAAGTTTAAAATAAAGAACTGTCAACTACCAGAACAGTGAACTCTGAACCTCAAACAAACTGAAGATCAAGTTAACACATCAGCCTCCATCTACACAGAATTCAAAATGCTTTCTCAGAGTTAATATATGCATTATATATTTTCAAGGAGACTCAAATGACAGATTCTACAAAGGTTGCCTTAACCAGAGTACTGAAAAAGTTATTCAGCAAGAATATAGCTCAGGACATGTACCCATACAAAACTGATAAGATTTCACGGGGTGTTATTTCGTTGATTTCACCTCAAAATGCTGATGCTGGGGTCAATTTTGCTCAACACCTTCCTCACCCCAAATAAACAATTTACAGCTTTCTTGGGTCTTCTCCTTTCCCCTCTAAATGCCATTTTAATTCAAATCCTTCCTTCACTGAGCCTGAAAGGACCTTCCAGGCCTTGGTGACGATTTTTTTCCTTTCAATACAACAGGCATTTGCTAAGTTTCAGGGAAGCACCTGTATTAATTGTATTTCCTGCTCATGTGTGCTTTTGTTTGCAATAAAAGAATTCATCTCAGGTGAGTTAACCTTGCTTTTTAGAAAGGGCACCTGTAGTTATCTTGGTGTGGATTGTAAATCAAAACATGTTGAGCCTTTAAAGAGGGAAATAAAGAGGTGCTGATAAGAGGGTATGCCGTAAGGATTAGGCGACTTTCTCACCACTTGTATTATCAGGACAGAGAACAACTGAGTCACATTAAATTACAGGGGGGAGAAAGAGTCCCAGAAATTCCCCAGCTGGGAGGTTGACTGGCATCTTGGGTAAGCCTGGAAGAGGAGGGGTCTACGAGGTCTGAAAACCCTCCTTAGCCTCAGGCTTCTATAATTGACCAAGATTTTTCAGCTTGTGATTTGATCCAGCTATACCCTGTTAGAGGCACTTGCCCCCAACTGAGACCAAGGCTGGAGTGAATAAGAATTAGGTGACTCACTGGTATGTACAATACATGCGTTCATATCTATTAGGATAAATGACACGTCGCTCACTTTAAGCACAGGCAGCTGGAGATTGTCATATTCTGAAAATGACAACTGTTATTTATTTATTGAGAATATTTATACAGGTTCTTCCTGGGCATGGAGAATGCATTTTTCAGCATCACCGTGACACCGGGCTGTCACGTGTCTAGAGCAGAAGGTAGAAAACCATTAGCACCAGCAGAGACAAAGCGCATGGACTCGGCAAGCGATCTGTAGGAGTGTCGATTGAGAGGGTTCAACGTGGCAGGTTTTTAAGTGAGGCCCAAGTCATTATCTTAACGGGGTTTCAAGCTACTCTGGGGAAAAAAGATTTGTTTTTTTCCCACACAGTATGTTTTCATTAACTGCAGAGGTCTAGTACTGAGGCATTGAATAATTTGGTCAAAGGGTTCGTGTTTTGTAGCTCAGGAGGCAGGCTGGTCAGCTGGTAAAGGAGAGCTAGAGAAAGATTCAGGAGCGTAAGCCATGCTTCTCATTTCTGTCTCACACATCACAGTCCTTGTGCATGGCTGCTAAGTCGTTTCAGTTGTGTCTGACTATTTGCGACCCTATAGACTATGTAGATCCTCTGTCCATGGGGATTCTCCAAGCAAGAATACTAGAGTGAATAGCCACTTCCTTCGCCAGGGGATCTTCCAACCCAGGGATCCAACCTGCATCTTTTACGTCTCCTGCATTAGCAGGCGGGTTCTTTACCGCTAGCGCCACCTGGGAAGCCTTTACAGTCCTGAGGTAGGCTCTTTTCTGAACCTCTCACAGTTTAAGTCAAGTGGCTTACTTCTTTTTCGTTGTTGTTCAGTCACTCAGTCGTGTCCGACTATTTGTGACCCCATGGACTTCAGCACATCAGATTTCCCTGTCCTTCACCATCTCCTGGAGCTTGCTCAAACTCATGTCCACTGAGTCGATGATGCCATCCAACCATCTCATCCTCTGTCATTCCCTTCTCCTCCTGCCCTCAGTCTTTCCTAGCATCAAGGTCTTTTCCAGTGAGTTGGCTCGTTCAAAGTAAGTCAAGCTCTTTTTTGTGCTGTGCCATAGTTTCCCCATTACAAGAAGCACACTTTCTTAAAATGGTATTTCTCCAAGTATGAGCCCCAGTTCAAATTGCTCATTCCTGGGTCCAATCTCAGGTCTACTTAATCAGAATGTCTCAGAGTGAGGTCTTGGGATCTGCATTTTACCAAGTTTCCTCATGTGTTTCTTTTGCACACCAAGGACTGAGAACTTGCAAGGATCTTGGAAGAATAGAGTAAGGTTATGGAAACAAATGTGTTCTGAGTTTTGTATATTCTAAGTGGTGGTTCACACTGCATTTACAACAATAAATATTGCTTGAGGCAACTCAGATTAATTTTATCTATGTACACCACAAGTTTCTAAAGGGTCACTATACTTTCCTATATTTTAAGTATGAAGGAATAAACATAGTCTTTTCCAGCTAATACTTTAAAAAAACATATATATATATATACATTTTAGAAAAATTTGAAAAAGTATAAAACATTTCTTTTACAATCTCCTTTTGGAACTAGTTTTAGGGAACCCTGTCCTTTCCCCAGTCACAGGAATGAAATTTGCAGATCCCACAGTATGCCATAGGGGAGACTGACTTGTCTCATATTGCTACAGTAAGTCCTGGAGAGTAATCCTTCTTAGAAATAGGTTAATGTCTCTTAGAAATGAAGTTTTAGCATGAATACTGAAACTGCATGTATAAGTTTTAATTTCAGGCCATTGTTTTATTTGAAAGGACTAAAATCCATGTCACGGTGCTATTTCTCTTTATTCCACTAAAAATATTTTTTCTTATTACCAAAATAAAAGATGCTTATCAGTAAAATTTTAATGATACAAATAAGTATTTTTAGTAAAAACAAAATCTTACAATTACACCTGCTCAAGGACAACTACTGTCAACACCTTAGTACATATACATCCATAACTACATAGTAAAGAGTCTTTTTTTAAAGAAAAACTAGGATTTTTACCATTCATATTATATCTTGTTTGTTTCATGTAAAAACATATAATAACCAACTTTCAAATCAATAAATATACTGTTATGGAACATTTTTACATGTTGCATGCATCTGTGTATGGATATGTAATGATGTGTTTAACCAACACCTGATTTTAAATATTTGGGTTATTTCCAATTTTGCCATTATAATGAAAGAGATAATGTCAGCCAAAAAGAATTTGCTGAATGGTTTATCTCTTATGTGAAAAGTATTCATACAACTGTAACAACCAGATGCTATTAGAAATAGGTTGTAAATGAGCTTATGAGTCCTGACATCACGCTGAAAGAGGGACAGTCCTCAAGAGTCTCCTTCTCATTTCCCCGCCTCCCAACCAAGGGCTTCTTTCCACTCCATTCCCCACCCCTGAGAATCCTGGGGAGAGACATCCCTCCTCCTCCTCCCCCAATGTTAGCCTGAAGCTTTCGTATGTACTTAGTTACACGCTGCCCTGAGCAGAGAAGCTCTGAGGAGTGAGGCACGACTTATCTCCAACTGTACATTGACTCACACCTATCTCATCATCACCCAGAGGTCCAAAGGCAGATTCCTCAGGACTTTAATGAAGCTTAAGTTTCACTGGCTTTTTATTTGCATAGCACCTTTCAAATAGTTTGCTTTTTTAAAGTTGTGAAATTATTCTAACATGGAGAAACAGATTTGGAAAGATGTTTTGGGATGCTTCAATGAAACAAGTGAAAATTTATCTACAGTATACTCCTGAAGTGAATATTTATGAAAGGTACCATTTTTGTCCTTTGTTGTTATGTTTAGTTGCTAAGCCAAGTCCAACTCTTTGCAACCCTATGGACTATGTAGCCTGCCAGGCTCCTCTGTCCATGGGATTTCCCAGGCAAGAACACTGGAGTAGGTTGCCATTTCCTTCTCTAGGAGATCTTCTGGACCCAGGGTTTGAAGAAATGTATCTCCTGTTTTGCCAGGCAGATTCTTTACTGAGCCACCAGGGAAGCCCTTTGTCCTTTGTAAATGTATTTAAAAACTAAAAGGAAATTAAGGGAAAAAATTAAAGGAATATAAAATTAAATGCAATAAAGAGGAGTGACGACGTCAGTAGAAATTCTGATACAAAGAGCAGTTTAAAAAAAAAACTGAGATAAAAACAAAAGCAGTAACTGATTAAGAAGGGGATATATTTCAATGGTATCATCTAATATAAGCTAGTTAATGAATATATTTCAGTTCAAAGTGTATTTAAGTTGGTCATTGCAAAATAAAACTTGAAATACCCTGAAATCTTACAGCTCATGTATAAAAGTTTTTTTTCCCCAAATTTAATAAGAATTCTGAAAAATTTGATTGACATGACCAATAACAAGATGTGAAGCTGAAAGAAACTTCACTAAACTATACTAGTAATAAATGATTTTTCAGTGTTGCTAGAGGAAAGACTGAGTTTCTTTTCTCTCTATAAAACAATTATAAGACAATTGGCATATGAAGAGGCAATCAAAGAGCCTGCTGCTACCTCTGCCAAAAACAAGAAAAAAAGTTCAGAAAAGAGTCAGGCAACTGATTTTAAGGTCTTTGTTGGTTTGTTGTTGTTGTTTTAGATTTTGTGATGTTTGTAAGGTTTGCCAGCTTTCTAAATTTTGTAGTTTGTTTCTCATTCCAAATATTAATTTTTGTATCTAATTTTATATTCAGAAAGTGTCTCATTCTTTTTGTTAAAAAGGGCCTCCCCCAAGTTTGTATCAGCTTCAGACCCTAGGTTCCTGAATCCAGCCCTGTCCAAACCCATAAAGCTCAGTTGCATCAACATTCATTTACACCAAGAAGGTGTTTGTGGCCAGCAAATAAGTGTGTGAGCCAATTAAAGATCAAAGAATGGGGAAAAGCATTGCAGCCTTTGGAGGGATGGGGGTGGTAGAGTGGGTGGTGTCGGGAAGGAGCCATGCAGAAAAAGTGCGCAGGATGCAGTGGACTTGAGAATCTCTTTGTAAATAGGTAAAGTAACTTTCCTAAGCAGCATGTTAGGTCCCTAAGTGGTGCTTAAACATAGCACAAAGGTAGCAGATGAGGGATCAGATTGTTAAGGAACAACTTGCTTGTAAAACCCAAAGAGCTGTGGTTGATCTGATAACTGGAGGATTCTTAATAGCTCAACATAAATAAACCACTTGTAAATGCCCCTGGGCTGGCCTGCCTCACAGTCCTTTTCACATGGCAGTAATATATGGCCAGTAATTACCATAATGAGCCACCAGAAGGCATCTATTTGTTAGCCCTGGAAGAGCTTGCATCTGGCTTTTAGGTGTGAAGCTAGGAGAGGCAAATGACAAGGAGCATTTGAATATACATTTCCTCGGGCACCTACTTATTTGAACAGCTGCTTAGGAGGTACACAGCAACTTTAAGAGTCAGTCCAATTCAGGAGGCTATGTGCATCTTGATTTCTATTTTTTTTCTTTGAAGTACAGGACCAGCCTATTTTCTCCCCGGGTAATAATTTCTCCAAATTAAAAGTAGTTACCCGACTTAAAACCTGTGACAAGTCTATTGTGTTGACCTCTGCAGCTGGGAGAGGGTGGAAGTTGCCAGGGAAATGGGCTCTAGAAATGAAACACGGAACACGTTCAGAAGTCACATGCCAAATTATTTGGTTTTAGATTAAGTTTCATAGGAAAAATGATCAGAACTTTATTTATTTATTTATTTATTTTGGTCAAAACAAAGAATGTATAATAAAGGCAACATTTTTAGCCATCTGCTGAAAATACAAGAATATTTTCATCAAAACAACAAATTGGTGGTTTGTTGTGTCAGCTTGTACATTTAATAATTCCAATGATATTCATTCCCCAGACACCAGTTAGAGACAAGTTTGCCATCTGAAGAAAAGAAAGGAATCTAAGTACAGAAGAAATGAGCTTAGAATGACACCAGAGAATGGGGGGATGTTTTGGGGGAAATTCTGTGAATCTTTGGAACTGTATGGCCAGGAATCAAAACAGATGTGTGCCCTTCTTTACCGCTGAACACCCTGTTACAGGGCTGGACTGTTCAGAGCCTTAACATCCCTGTGAAGATATTAGAAAAGCTATGTAGTTCACTAACTAGTGGGAAGATGTGTGAAACAATGCCTCTAAAATACTCGTGAACATGAAACAAAGGTTGCAGATATTTCTTATTTGGCCCCAAATTTACCTTAGATGAAGAGATTCATTTGGAACCTGGGAGAGGAATATCGGAGTTTTGCCTTGACATTCATGGATCACTGAGCAGTCCCAAAAGCTTCTAAGAAGATTATCAGGTGGTTGTGTTTTTTTGAAGTTTCCTGATCTCTTTTACTTAGGGGTCGAACTGTTTAGGTATTTGATAGCTTATGCTTGAGATATTAGCAAGACACAAGATGACAGAGCCTAAAAATGAAACATAGATCCCTATACATTCATCACCTTGCAATTTTCTTCTAACTACTGCATTTTGTTTCATTTTTTGGTATAATAAAGGACTTTAAAATTATACATATATAGCTAATATGGGCTTCCTGGTGGTTTATACGGTAGAGTCTGCCTGCAATGCAGGAGACCAGGGTTCGATCCCTGGATGGGGAAGATCCCCTGCAGAAGGCAATCCTCCAGTATTATTGCCTGGGGAATTTTGTGGACAAAGGAGTCTGGTGGGCTACAGTCCATGGTGCTGCAAAGAGCAGGACACAACTGAGCAACTAACACTTTCATTTTCACTACCATTTAATAGGTTTACTATATTATGTAGTTAATATAGTCACATAGTTCAAGGATCTAATATTATAAAAGCTGTCTATAGTAAAAGGCCTTCTTACCCTTACTCCCAATCAGCCCAGCTCCTAAATACTGACTGTTGTTAATCCTTCATGTATTCTTCCTGTGCTTTGTTTTTATATCTGAGTAAATACATACATATATATTGTTCTTACCTATTTTTATGCAAAAGTCATACACTCTGCCTACTGATCTGTATCTTACTTTTTCACCTAATATTAAACTTTGGAGATTTTTCTCTTTTTTTTTTTGGATTTCAGTACATGATTTCCCCATTCATTTTTACAGCTACATAGTATCTCATCGCTTTAATGGATAATTTATTTAATCCAAACTGCATTTTAAAGTTTTAGTCACTCTTAGAAACACCCTAAAAAGTTGATCTAGAAAGCTCCATGTACTTTCATTGGTACTAAACTTTGAACTAGATTTTTATTTGCCTGTGACCTGAACTTTTAAGATGTCAGAAAACATAGAGGGCTTGCGGTATCAGGGATAATTTGAAAGAATAACCTGATTTATGAGTTTGAGTTAGATAAAATGCATGGAATTAGAACATACAGTCAGCTAAAAACATTTAAGATGTTACTAGTCCTCCATAGGCGTTTGTCTTGCGTTGCCTATATTCTATGGAGTGTTTGTCATGCCCACCTTATTTTCTTTAAATAATGTATAAACATCCAGACTTACTTTGATTTTTTCCAAACATGGCAACAGCTGCCCTATAGGGCTTTGTCTCTCAGACCACAGAACTAGTTTTTCTCTAAGGTCTTTCTGCCTCTCTGATCCTACTTTTACATTTAATTAAGGTAATCCTTCAATCTACATCCTCTTCCAGACCCCATTCTCCTTTCTTTCTAAGTTGTTATCCATGTTCCACCTGAAGCAGGAGATCATATTGCAGTTTGGGTCCTAAGCTCATTAAAGAAGAATGCATCTGGCATTTCTCTGGGAGGGAAATGGGCTTTCAAGTTCTAATTGGAAAGATCTGAAGAGTGTAGAACTACCATGTCTTTCTGACCACGGGCCCCAGACCACTGGGTTTATATGTTCACTATGTAGAAAATGTAGGGTCTATGATCCTACTGTTGTTTGCCTGTTAAAAAAAATTAGGTTTTTTTTTCTTTTTTTTTTAGGAAAAAAAAACCAGCACACACACAAAAAAACTCCATCCTGATGTGGGCAAAATTGTGTGGGCATGTGTGGTCTCTAATTGAGATTAATATAATTTGTCTCTCTTTAAAGAAATTGTATGAGGTTTGTGGATAACCCTGGAGTATTAGAAAAGTTCAGACATAAGAGGAATACAACCAAGAGTGAAGCTGTGCCATCAGAGAGCAAGAAAAACAGAAAAGGAAGGAAGGAAAAAAGGAAGGAGGGAACAAATCTCTTACAACTAAGGTTGCTGTCTTTGCCTCCCATCAAGATAAAAGATTTAGACCTTTATCAGGGGTAAAGAGCTGAAGCAGAAGCACTTGGTTTTGCCTGAAGGGAAAAGCTAATGAGTACTGTTCCCTTTTATTCAAAAAGGTATTGGTGATTAAAGACTTTTTACTGCAGAAATTGAAAGGGAAGAGGACCAGGAAAAAAAAATCCGAGTAATAATAGATTCTACTTACATATCTATCTAAACATACAGGGTCCCTGCAGCACTCCCTTATGTGTTCATACACTCATCTGCTGCATGTGTCACCCCCAAGCACATGTAATAAATATTTGTTGATCTTATTGGTAACAGGTGATATGATTTCCCCGGCTGGTTCTATACAGTACTACATGATAATACATTGTATGCATTGTAAGTATTAAGCTAAATTTCTTACAACACTTCCTTTCCCAGGTCTCCTTTAAAAAGTGTCATGTATTTTGCTCCTACAAGATGTTAAAAGAGAACAAGAGGACCAGCAGGTCCCCTTCCTGCCCTTCTGACCCACACCCATCCTGAGGTCAACCCCCTGGCCTGTCTTATATAGTCGCTAGAAAATAGGTGCCAGACCCCCTTCTCTCCATTTAAACCCCAGCTCTGCATGTATTTATTTTCACCTGTTGAGAATGTAGTTCCACTGACATACAGAACCAAACATACAGATCCCTACTGAAATAATCATAAAAGGATTTATTTCCCTAAGAACTTGTTAGCTTATCTAAACATCTGCTACTCAAAAGTGATTACTTGGGAATTTCCAGGTCACAAAGGAGCATGCAAGTCTGTTGCTACTGGGTGCATTCAGACAAAAACCAGTCACCAAACATTCTGAAGTGAGGCAGGGAATGTTTTAAAAATTAGGAACACCCCCCCTCCCAAATGTGAGTTGACACACTTTTAAATGCCATCCCTGCTTTTGTTTTATTCTAATCAATCTATGTAATTGACTTCTGCTAAAGTGCTGGGTAGCAAATATATAGACACTATGAAAAATCTTTGAAAGTAAAGACCAAAAGATTAACTCTCATGTAGCAACATCAACAATTTTTTTTAAGTGTGAGAGAAAAACACAGAATAAAAACAGTTTTTTGCAGAGAAAAGTTTAAGGAGAGACTTTAAAACCTAGGAAATACAGTATGCGAGTGATAGATCAAGTTTGATCCCTGGGTCAGGAAGATCCCCTGGGGAAGAAAATGGCAATCCACTCCAGTTTTCTTGCTTGGAGAATTCCATGGACAGAGGACCCTGGCGGGCTACAGTCCGTGGGATTGCAAAGAATTGGACATGACTTAAGCAACATAGCATGCATGCATGCACGCACAGTATGCATAGTAGGTTGGAAAAACACAATATTTTGAAGCTAATATGTTAAAAAAAAAAGTAAAGGTAATGTGATTTAAGAGAAAGGGAGGAAACAAATTCCCTAGAATGGTTACAGTGAACATTTGGCTTGGGAGAAGGAAAGGAAGCAGTCATCAATTGAATACCTATTATATATGCCAAGCATTTGGTATTTACTATTCTGTTGAATCTTCAGACAAATAAGATGACTCCCATTTGACAGACTAGGAATCTACAGCTGAGCAAGACTGAGTAAGCCGCCCAAGGTAAGGGGCATAGCCAGGATTTCAACTCCGCCTGCTTGAGCGCTCACTGTGCCCTGTTGTATCTGCTTTCCTACAGTTACCGTAAAACATGACTTAAGCAACAGTGATGTTTTCTGTTATGTGAGTGCTATGGCTCCTGGTGATTTGTTCTGGCCTCAGCTACTCCAGGAGGTAGGTACACAGGTATCACCATGGGTATGTAGCATTCTTCTTGGATTTCTCCACAGGCCATTTGTCTGCAGGTTGGAGTCAGCAGTGCTACATCCCCTGGAGAGAGCAAGGAAGAAATAAGTAGAGAGGACGTAGGGAACAGACATGTGAACATGTGGAGGGGCAGGACAAACTGAAAGAACAGAATCGACGTATGTACACTACCGTGCATAAAATGGCTAGCTAGTGGGAACCTGCTGTCCCAGGGAGCTCAGCTCAGGGCTCTGTGATGACCTAGAGGGTGGGATGGCGGGGACAGGAAGGAGGGGAGATATATATATATATAGCTGATTCACACTATTGTATGGCAGAAAGAAACACAACATTGTAAAGTAATTATCCTCCAATTAAAAAAAAAAGTAAAAAGGAAGCCAAGGATATGCCTGGAAGAAACACCCTCCATACACAAACCTCAGTAAGTTTTATTTCATTTTGCTTGCTGTTGCTGTCCTCCTTGGGAACTGATACCTTGACTAGTTGGTAAATGGTTCCTATAGCAACAGTCACCAAGTGAACTCTCTCCCAACAACTCTCCTCCCTCCCTCTAACCCCACCTCAGTAGTTTTTTTTTTAATCTTTTCAGTTTTTTTATATCAACATGTTTGGGTAAATAGAGATGTTAAAACCTATTCACCAAGCTACATGTGAAATTGTAAGATCATTGAACTTGATAATAAAATTTAAAACTTGTTAAAGAAAACTTCTGTGAAGTAGATTTTACTGTTTTAATTTTGATTGTGAAATATTTAATAGATGACAAATGGGGTTTAAAGATCAAGACATGAGCAAATACCTATTTCACTTAGCAAAGAGGCAAAGCGGCAGGAGGATGCCCAGCATGAATACAAGGATGTGAAAGCCACCAAAATCAGGTCTATTGACTCTTCAACAATTTCTATCATCAGCAATGGGAGTGGCCAGCTACACGAGGACCCTTAAAGATCTTTAAAATATTCTTTCTGTAGCTATTATGACATACAATAGGAACATGAGGCTTTTGATACTAGATTCTCCCTGACTTCCACACCTTTCTCTGGTTCATCTGGAACAGGGTCTCTTAGGCAGAATTTGGGGACATTATGGTTGTCTCCAGTTCATCAGTAATGTATAGATTGATACCCTCCAGTTTCCCCAATGTCCATTCATGTTACACTATGGATTTAACATTCTTTTTTTTTTTTTTTTCTCTTTTTTTTTTAATTTTTCAGTGGGTTTTGTCATACATTGATATGAATCAGCCATAGAGTTACACGTATTCCCCATCCCGATCCCCCCTCCCACCTCCCTCTCCACCCAACTCCTCTGGGTCCTCCCAGCCCACCAGGCCCGAGCACTTGACTCATGCATCCCACCTGGGCTGGTGGTCTGTTTCACCATAGATAATATACATGCTGTTCTTTCGAAACATCCCACCCTCACCTTCTCTTGTAGAGTTCAAAAGTCTGTTCTGTATTTCTGTGTCTCTTTTTCTATTTTGCATATAGGGTTATCGTTACCATCTTTCTAAATTCCATATATATGTGTTAGTATGCTGTAATGTTCTTTATCTTTCTGGCTTACTTCACTCTGTATAACGGGCTCCAGTTTCATCCATCTCATTAGAACTGATTCAAATGAATTCTTTTTAACAGCTGAGTAATATTCCATGGTGTATATGTACCACAGCTTCCTTATCCATTCGTCTGCTGATGGGCATCTAGGCTGCTTCCATGTCCTGGCTATTATAAACAGTGCTGCGATGAACATTGGGGTGCACGTGTCTCTTTCAGATCTGGATTCCTCAGTGTGTATGCCCAGAAGTGGTATTGCTGGGTCATATGGCAGTTCTATTTCCAGTTTTTAAAGAAATCTCCACACTGTTTTCCATAGCGGCTGTACTAGTTTGCATTCCCACCAACAGTGTAAGAGGGTTCCCTTTTCTCCACACCCTCTCCAGCATTTATTGCCTGTAGACTTTTGGATAGCAGCCATCCTGACTGGCGTGTAATGGTACCTCATTGTGGTTTTGATTTGCATTTCTCTGATAATGAGTGATGTGGAGTATCTTTTCATGTGTTTGTTAGCCATCTGCATGTCTTCTTTGGAGAAATGTCTGTTTAGTTCTTTGGCCCATTTTTTGACTGGGTCATTTATTTTTCTGGAATTGAGCTTCAGGAGTTGCTTGTATATTTTTGAGATTAATCCTTTGTCTGTTTCCTCATTTGCTATTATTTTCTCCCAATCTGAGGGCTGTCTTTTCACCTTACTTATAGTTTCCTTTGTTGTGCAAA
The DNA here is from genome assembly GCF_963930625.1 of Muntiacus reevesi. Classification (NCBI taxonomy): domain Eukaryota; kingdom Metazoa; phylum Chordata; class Mammalia; order Artiodactyla; family Cervidae; genus Muntiacus; species Muntiacus reevesi. The sequence goes on from NC_089254.1 coordinate 13,306,581, forward strand.
AGCTTTTAATTTTCATTAGGTCCCATTTGTTTATTTTTGCTTTTATTTCCAATATTCTGGGAGGTGGGTCATAGAAGATCTTGCTGTGATTTATGTCGGAGAGTGTTTTGCCTATGTTCTCTTCTAGGAGTTTTATAGTTTCTGGTCTTACATTTAGATCTTTAATCCATTTTGAGTTTATTTTTGTGTATGGTGTTAGAAAGTGTTCTAGTTTCATTCTTTTACAAGTGGTTGACCAGTTTTCCCAGCACCACTTGTTAAAGAGATAGATTTAACATTCTTAAACTTAGTAATCATGCCTGCTTATGTTTACAGCCACTGCTATATCACGGTATAAAGAGTTCTATCAGTTTTATAAGTTTACAAGTTTTGTAAGTATTCAAACAATTGAGTTTAATTCAACAAACATCAGAGGTCATCTAGTAGGTAATTAAGATCATAAACCTCAGAGCTAGACTGACTGGAATCAAATCCCAACTTTGCCACTATGAGACTTTAGGCAAATTACTTTACCTCCCATATGTAAATTAGGAATAACATTTTCTTACATTAAATAAGCTAACATCTATAAATTATATGTCATTGATTATATATAATACATACAATTAATTTACTGGTTTTATTAATAATGCCTTTCAACCTTTGCCTTTTCATGTTACAACCCTACTTTAAAATAAAATTAACCAGTGTGTGACGATCAGTTCTCTGGTCCTCCTGATTGCTCTTCTGTTTTTAGTTCTACATAGTCACTTATGAGGTGCAGAGACAAGATTTAAAGTGAACTATGGTGTTTTGACATTTTTTTCAAAGTAAATATGTACCAGCAAAACTGTGATGGTTGGATTTATGTATCAACTTGACGGCATCAAGGGATGCCAGCTGGTTAAACATTGTTTCTGGGTATGTCTCTGAAGATGTTCCCAGAAGTGATCGGTATTTGAGATGGTGGACTCAATAAAGCAGATGGCCCTCCCCAGTGTGGGTGGGTATCATCTAAAACATTGAGGGCCTCAACAGAATTCAAAGGGGGAGCAAGGTGGAATTCATTCTCTGCCTGACTGCTGAAGTGGGACCTAAATCTTCTCTGGTCTATTAACTTGGACAGTGACTTTCCATGAGCCCTCTCTGCTCCTGTGTCTCAGGGCTTCAGACATGGACTGGGATCTGCACCATCAACTCTCTGGCTTTCAGGTCTCTGAACTACATCACTGGCTTTGCTAGATATCTAGCCTGCAGATGGCCAATTGTAGGACTTGTACCATAAAAATCATATGAGCCAATACCTTATAATAAGTCTCTTTGGATAGACAGACAGATGTATAGATATATCCTATTTGTTCTGTTTCTATGGAGAACACTAATATAAAAATTAACAATAGAAAAACAACAGTAAGATCACACAGAGGCCTGGATTAGCAAATGGTAGTCTGCTGATACAAAAGTGACCCTACTTTCTACACTGGGGATTAGATAGTAATGCTTGGGGAGCTGGCCAGGAGTTGCCCTCAAACCTTACCGCATCAGAGATACAGAACAGGGGATATTTAAGGCAGGACTCTTTCCAACCTGGGGAGGCTATTCAGTCCTTTCCAGAATCTACTTCCAAGCCTCTTTACCAGTCTAATTGATTTGCACTAGGTTTTTTTGCAAGATGGGATACGGGAATTTTTTTCCTCTTGAAATATTTTACCTATTGATACTTGGGATTTCTTTGATTGCAATAACTAGAAATCCACTCAAACCAACTTTAGGTAAGGAAAACTTACACATGGCATATGGGAAAAAAAAAAAAAAAAAAAGATATGGACAGTAAATGGTGCTCTGACTCTAGTTAGCTGTAACCAGAAGTGTTATGGGTCCACCTTATTCGGAGCAGCTGACCCCACCATAGTCAGAGCTCTGAAAGTCCTCCCTGCAGAGCAGGCACCCTAACTGTGTCACCTGTACTGCTCTTCTAGTAAGAAGAAATGAGCCCACATCCACAGACAACAGACTAGAATGCAGAGAAGCAGAGAGAAAATTGTGACACAGCCACTGCAAAAGGATTTATTTATCTTCCATGGTCATTTTTCACCCAAGGCCTGAGATGTGTAATTAAAGTAATGTGGGACTTATTCCTGTCACTGCAGTGATGTTGGAGAGTCACCCCTGGGCATAAAGTAGGGTGCATTCAACAACATTTGGAGTCTCTCCTGGTTCAGATCTGATAGTTGGAAATCATTATCTTATAGGCACATTTGTACCATTTTCCCATAATGTGTTATCATCTTACATCAGTCTACATGGAGCTTATTTGCCATTTTTCTACCCACTCATATGGCCAAGTTATTTCCTTTTACAGTTTATACTTATTGCCTCAGTATGTCACTACACAGAGAGCTCTGCAGAAAATGTTATTCTAGCAGACATTTTCCCAAATCACTTATAACAACATTAAGTA